>NC_081756.1:38016758-38336758 GCF_963082965.1 Carassius carassius | reverse complement strand
CTTTAATAGCGCTCGTATATGAAAGATACTGGATCTGACCACAGAAATAATTTGTATATCGAACTTCAGTGCACTATCCAAACGGACTCACAATTTTTTTTTTACACATGGTTTTAAATATATATATATATATATATATATATATATATATATATATATATATATATATATATATATATATATATAAAGAATCAGGATAATAATTATATAGATTTTGGACTATGAAGGGCCAAATACAGTTATCTCTGTCTTGCTTTCAATTAAATTTAGAAAATGTACTGCCATCCGAGCTTTTAAATCAAGACAGACAAGTAAACAATATAAGCAGTTTTTATTTTATCTTAAGATAGATTTGAATATGTGTAGAAGTGAAATGTGATGTCATATTTCTTTAAAAAATAAACCTAATTGTAACATATAGATGGAAATAGCATTGAATTATAGATGTAAGTGGAGTCAGTCTAGACACAATATTCACTGAAAAGCTTCCATTTCAAGAAAGGACTGAAACCAACTGAGTCTGCCCATTTCTTTGAATGAGACAGAAGGACAGTATAATCAACTGTCAAAGGCAGCATTTAAATCCAAGAGCACAAGCAAAGCATAGCAACCAGTATCACAAGTCAGCAGTATATCATTTATCACATTAACAAGAGCAGTTTCTGTAGAATCATTTTCTTGGAATCCCAATTTAAAGACTTTAAAAAAAATCTAATTTTCTTCTAAGAAACTGTACATTTGCTCAAAGACCGATATTTTGGAGATGAAATACAACTTAGATATGGGTCTAAAATTAGATAAAATTGCAGGGTCTAAATTTGGCTGTTTAAGGAGAGGTTGGATGGAGGCATGTTTTAAAAAAATCAGGTACTGTTCATGAGTCATGACATTTATTAATAATCTCTAAAAGATTAAGCCATATTGTATTCAAAACATGTTTAAAAAGACAGGGTGGAATTATGTCAGAAAGGGACCAAGCGCTTCAGAGCCCAAGTGATCACATCATTCTGCTCCTGGCTTCTCTACTGAAAGAAGAAGACTGAACGAGTTCAGCACGCTCTTTGAGAGCTCTTTGTGTTGCCATAATCGAGTGGGTTGCACACATCAGGCTGCATTGTTTGTGTTCTAGGCGGCCATCTCTCTGTGCACTTCAGCACACTAAAAGAGATTTTCCTTAAAAGTGAGTCTTTTTAAAGACATTTAAAGACAATGTGGGTCTTGCTGTAGACAATGTATCACCTGGCGTTTCTGGATAATAATAATGATAATAATAATTCATTACATTTATATAGCACTTTTCTATGCACTCAAAGTACTTTACATTGTGAGGAGGAATCTCCTCATCAACCACCAATGTGCAGCATCCACCTGGATGATGCGATGGCAGCCATAGTGCGCAAGAACGTCCACAACACACCAGCTTATTGGTGGAGAGGAGACAGAGTGATGAGCAGATGTGGATGCTGTCATTACCTGGTACTGGGTGATGGTCATGATCGCTGCCTCACGTGCCTGGGCATTTAGCACGCTGGGGTGGAATTTGTGGATGAGTCAGCTTTTCATTGCGGGAAGATGATCATCTCAGAGTCATGGGCCAAGCTTTGTTTCCTCAAAAGGGTGGAGCTCAAATGCCTGGAAGAACGACCATATCAGTAGGAGGTACTGCCCTCCGGGCTGTCTCTGTAACCCCGTGTCTAAACGTAAGTTGTGGAGGCACCCCTTGCTCCCCTGAGAGAACAGGGCTTTCTCATTCTCAACTACCTTGATGACTGGCTCATATTAGCTCAGTCTCAGGATCAGTTGTGTGAACACATGGACTTGGTGCTCTTGCACCTCATCCAGTTGGGCCTTTAAACTCTCCCCGATGCAAAGGATATCTTTTCTCATTATGGAGCTGGATCACGGCCAAGTACCAAGGTGGGCATGGCAATGTGGCACTCACTGGGTCCAAGTTACACCGGCCTGCCACCAAATCTTCATCCTGTGGTCAGACCTCATGTTTCTTTTGGCAGAAGTGCCCCTAGAACAGGTCTCCAGGCATGCTGTGGTTCACCCGGATGCCTCAATCAACAGCTGGCCGGTCATGTTCGACAGGCTTGCAGTGTCAGGAGTTTGAACGGGCCCCCAACGGCATTGGTACATCAGTTGCTGGCAGTGCGCCTTGTCTTGATCCCTCTCAAAGGGCGCTTGTGAAGCAAGCACATACTAGTCTATACGGACAACACTGCATACATCAACCGACAAGGTGTTATGCGCCCCCATCGCATGTCACAACTCACCCGCCACTTCCACCTTTGGATTCAGAAACATTTGAGGTCATTTTGTGCCATTCACATTCCTGGCCTGCACAACCAGGCAGCCAACGAGCTGTCAAGAGCTGCACTCCCTCGAGAGTGAAGACTCCAACCCAAGACCAGCTGATTTGGAATTGTTTAGGATCTGATCAGGTAGCTCTGTTAGTCTCTCCAGAAAACTCTCACTGCCAGCTGTTCTACATCAGCCTTCACAAATATGCATTTCTCTCAGTGAGCCTTCTTGCACAGACACTGTGCTAGTTCAGGGAGGATGAGGAGCAGGTCCTGTTAGTGGCACCCTATTGGCTAACCCGGATCTGGTTCCCGGAGCTAATGCTCCTCCTGACAGCCCCACCTTGGCCAATTCCTCTGAGGAAGGATCTACTGCCTCAGAGACAGGGCACCATTTGGCACCAATGTCTGGACCTCTTGAAACTTCATGTATGGTCCCTGGATGGGACATAGAGGTTCAAGGTGACCTACCCCAAGAGGTAGTTGACACCATCACTTCAGCGAGAGCATCGTCTATGAGACACGCTTACGCTTTGAAGTGGAACCTGTTCATCAAGTGGTGTTCTTCTCATCGAGGAGACCCCTGGGGATGCAAGATCAGAGTCATGCTGTCCTTTTGCAGCAAAGGTTGAAGCAAAGGCTTTCTCCCACCATGCTTAAATTCTATGTTGCTGCAATTACTGCTATCCACTGGGGAAGCATGACCTGATCATCAGGTTCCTTAGGAGGGTGAGAAGGCTAAATCCTCCATGACCCCCATCTATATCCTCTTGGGACCTGACTCTCGTGCTTTTGTCTGCAAAGGCCCATTTGAGCCTTTGCAGGCAGTTGAGCTAAAGTTTCTCTCAATTAAAACTTTGCTCCTGCTTGCATTGGCCACCATCAAGAGGGTAGGGGACCTGCATGCATTTTTGGTTGTCAATTTGTGCCAAGAGTTTGGGCAGGCTTTCTCCCAGGTAATTCTGAGGCCACAGCCCGGCTATGTGCCCAATGTTCCCACTACTCCCTTCAGGGATCAGGTGGTGAGCCCACAAGCGCTGCCCCCAGAGGAAGCAGATCCAGCCCTAGTTTTGCTCTTTCTCCTCTAAGCCTTAAGATGCTACGTAGAATGGACACGGATGCTTCAGGATATTTAAACCGGCTCTTTGTCTGTCACAGAGACCGGCAGAAGGGGAATGTCATCTCCAAGCAGAGAATGACCCACTGGATAGTAGATGCCATCACCCTGGCTTATCAGACACAGGCTGTTCCCTGCCCACTCAGGTTGAGAGCCCACTCTACTAGAAGTTCTGCATTCTCCTAGGCACTGGTTTGTGGCACCTCACTAGCAGATTTGTGTAGAGCTATGGGCTGTTCGATATATTCTATAGCATTCACATGGAGCCGGTATCCTCCTCTTGTGTTCTCACCTCAAACAGGTAGAAGCACTGAGAGGCCCAGGCTTTTACAAAGCTTTTACAAGGCTTTTACGAGGTCGGCTTGCTAAAATAACTAATTATAGACCCTGCTGAGCTCCTCCATCCCCTCAGCAGCCAGATGTGGCGGAGCGTCCCACTCCAGGCCTTCACTTGTTTAATCCGTGAGAGCCAGTAGAGGGCTTGGTTCCATATGTAGATACCTAAGTGGATCCCATATGTGTAAAGTCCACGGTATAGCCGTAGAGCCTGTGTTTCTCCGGCATGACTTCTGCAATTTCAAAGAGGGTTACTTACAATCATCTCCAATTTTCCATATACACCTAAACGGATGTTTGTATGTGTATTTGCTTCCGAAACCTTATTCGGGAAAAATGGGGCATCTGCATCATCCCTGTGTCAAGTGGAACGGGTAAATTTTTCTAGTGTTATCCATTTTTACTGAGTGGGTAGTGCCATAGCAACAGTAGCTGGTCTTCTTGTGGTAAGCCCTGGCCTGCACCAAAAAGTAGGGTGCAGGAGGTTTCCACAGGACACTGGAAGGGACAGTAGCTACAGCTTGTTCTATTTCACCAGCATTACAGAAATGTAAGTAGTGAACGTGCATGACCATGGGAGGGGCTGTGTGGGTGTGGTAATATGGGCTGGTGGGGTTAGAGTGCCAGGGGTGAATTTTTGTAAACCAGACTCAGTCCACTCCTGGTGCGGGAGACTTGGGAATGGTAGAGCAGAGAGGCAAAATCACTGATCTGTTCATGACTTCATCTGCAGGTTAATTTCATTGGCCTGAATTTCAGCACAGGATTAAAGCATCATTCTACAGATTCCTGCAGGTTTAGTGTTTATAATGCAGAAAATTCCCACCAACATTTATGCAATATACACCATTCTTTATTCCTGGCAGTGTTTTTGGGCAGAATTATGATAGAGCCCACTTCCTTGATTGAAAAGCAACCCCACACATGATTGGTCTCAGGATGGTTCACTATTAGCACAACACAGTACCCAAGGTGGTGTTCACCTTTTCTTCGCCGAACAATCGATTTTCCAAATATCCCAAACAGTTGGAAGGGAGCTTCATCAGAGAAAATAACTGCACAAGTCTTCTGCTGCCCAGTCCTTGTACTTCCTGCAGAATTTCAGTATGTCCCTGAGATTTTTCTTGGAGAGAAGTGGCTTCTTTGCTGCCCTTCTTGACACCAGGCCATTGTCCAAAAGTCTTGGCCTCACTGTGCGTGCAGATGCTCTCACACCAACCTGCCGCCATTCCTGAGCAAACTCTGCACTAGTGACACAATTCCATAGCTGATCTCTCAGGAGGAGACGGTCCTAGCACTTGCTGGCACTTGCTGATATGATTAGTCAGTTAATGTTAGATGGTCATTTTGTATCAAGGTCAAAAAACAGTGAATGTTTTTTTTTCTTTGCAGTTATTTCAAATGCATCTGATCACTCTACACAATAATCTAGAAACAATGTGAACGAAGACCACAACATCTTAAGCATAATCTTTGTAAAGCAGAAAATGTATGTCACTGCCAAAACTTTTGGCCATGACTGTAGGTTAAAAATCAGTTTGAGTCTAAGGTGGTCTAATTTCCTTCAATCCCACACTCTTTTTGTCTTACACACACACACACACACACACACACTTATAAAGTCAGTCATATAAAATTATATATTTTTCTAATTTGAACTTTTAAAAGTAAGACCTGGTTAACTACTAGTTAGTCAAACTAGATATTAAAGGGGTCATATGATGTGATTTATATTTTTCCTTTCTCTTTGGAGTGTTCCAAGCTCTTTGTGCATAAAGAAGATCTAGCAAATACTAAAGTCTCAAATCCAAAGACATATTCTTTATAAAAAATTTAGAGTCAACTATGCCTACTTAAAATGGCTCATTCTAACACTCCCTCACTTGTCTATGTTATAAATTAAACCAGTTTTTTATTATTAACTTGACTTGAAAAAGCCAACTTACAGATCTTCTATTTTCTAAATTGTCCTCCTGGAGCTTTCAAGCTACAACCACCAAACTCAGGTCAGACCTTCAGACTTGTCTGAATCTGAAGGTTGCTATAGCTTTTCTAAATGATCTGGCTTAAGGTTTTCATAAACCAGACTTTTGTACAACGAGACTTGTGGTGTTTTTAAGATGTCTACTTGCATAGCGAAGGTTAACAGATCCCTACTGATAAAACAGCTAAAACCAGCTTAAGCTGGTTGACTCCTTTGGCTGATCTCCCAGGCTGGGTTTAAAGCGGTTTAGGCAACTTTTTAGCTGGTCTTAGCTGGTCAAGCTGTAAGACCTGCTAAAAGACCAACCAAGCTTAACCCAGATATTTTCAACCTAAACCAGCTAAGATTTGGCAACAGCCTAAGCTGGTTTTAGCTGGTGTTTAGATGGATTTTTACTGAATTAACTGGGTTTAACTGGTTTTAAACTGGTTTCTAGCATTTTTTTGTTGTTGTTTTTACTGATCAACAGGTTTTAACTGTATTGGCATAGAAACATGCAAACAACATGCGGGTAACTTGCTAATCATATTAACAACATGATAGTAACATGCTAGAAACAACTAATCATTCAAGTAAACATGCTCATAATGCTAGCAACATGCTAGTGAAGTGCTAATAATGAAAGAATCATGTTAGCAACATGGTGTTAACATGCTATTCATACTAGTAACTTGCTAATCATGTTAGAATCATGCTAACAATATGTTAATAACATGTTAACCATGGTAGCAAAATGCTAGTAACTTGCTAATCATGTTAGAAATTTGCTAATAACATCCTAATCATGCTAGAAACTTGATAGTAACTTGCTACTTATGTTAACACCATGCTTGTACATTGCTAGCCATGTTAACAACATGTTAGTAACATACTATTAATTTACTAATCATGCAATAAACATGTTAACAACATGCTATTAACATGCTAATCATGCTAGAAACATGTAAGGAACTTGTTAATTATGTTAGAATCATGTTAACAGCATACTAGTAACATGCTAATCATGTTTGAAACAAGCTTGCAAACATGCAAGTAACATGCTTTTAACATGTTACGAACATGATAATCATGTTAGAATCATGCTAGCAAAATGATGTTGATATGCTAATCAGGCTAGTAACTTTAAAAAAAATACATTTTTTTACAGAATCAACCGGTTTTATCTGGATTAACATAGAAACATGTTAAAAACATGTTAGTAACTTGCAAATCACAATAGAAACATGTTAACTGCATGCTAGTAACTTGTTAATCATGCTAGCAACATGTTAGTAACTTGCTAGTCATACTATCAACATGCTAATGATATGCTAGTAATGTTCTTAATCATGCTATCACTATCTAGTTGTCTTCTTTGCAGCTGTAAAACAAAAAAAAAAAAAAAAAAAACATTTTCTCCTTTAATGAACTTATACCAGAGTTAGAATCATCATTGAGAAGACATAAACCTGGATTAGATGTGTGATCTATTTGTAGTTCAAACAGGACCACTTTGGCAAGTTACTTGATTTATTGAACACAATTTATCGTTGGCGGTATGGTTCCTTATGGGGGTTCTTGCGCCCAAAATATTTGAACATACATAAACATTAAAACCATTCTTGTTCCATGCGTTTCGCGTGTCAATCAGCGTCATTCGCGTAAACTAGACTCGTAAATGAGGCGAATTTGCGTCTTCCGCGCCGCTCCAAACGCCTCATTTGCGCCGTGAGACCTTCAGACACGCATAAACGCACCTTTGCATTGACTCAACATTGAAATCATTTGCGCCAGACGCTCTATTTGCGTTTGGTGTGAACACAGCATTAGTCATCTAAAACAAACATACAACAACCAGAAGGTGCAGATTAATATGCTCATGTTTATAATGGTTAGGGAGGGAGGGTTGGGAGCCTTTTGAGCATACTTACCGAGCAGTAGAGCCACGTATATATGTCCCGTGTCTAATTGGAGAATGGTAGTGATTGGAGCTATTTGACAGCTCACCATATCAGCTGGTCACAGCCTATGCCTCCGTGGCCTGACTGAACTAACGCTGCACTCGATTTCAGACAGGACCACTTTGGCAAGTTACTTGAGTTTACTGAACACAATTTATCTTTGGTGGTATGGTTCCTTGTGGGGGTTCTTGCTCCCAAATTATTTGAACATACAAGAGCTTAAACATTAAAACCATCCTTGTTCCATTCCTGCAAAAGAGAAAAGACAATGTTATTGAGATATTCTTAATGGAGCCTACTGGCTAGCAGAGGGATATTCTCCCCTCAAAAGGAGGTAGAGAATAGCAGGCCACTCTTTAATTTAAGTAGCGAGTCAAAGCAGCAAAGGGTGTTGCCTCCAGCGGGAGAAAACAGCAGGCCTTTTTTCTTTTTTAAAGGGTGTTTGTCCCTCGCTGAGGGATAGAACAGCAGACCCCTGTACACTGTAAAATCCAATAAGTAAACCTTACTTAAAGCATGCAAACCGATTGCCTTGAAAAAACCAAGTAAGGTGAAATAGGAATAGTATGTAGAACTAACAAGTGCCTGTCTAGTATTGTACACTTACAAGAGAGTTCCAGTAACTTAAAACAAATTTGTATGGTATACTTAATCATTTACTTTAGATGTACTTGTCTTAGTATAGACTACTCAGAATTACTATTTTAAACAACTAAATAATTTCAAGTAAAATTCACTTTGTGAGTATTCCTAACTTATTTATGCAAGTTGTGCTAAGGTGATGTTTTTTGCATACAACTTGGAAGTTGTCAAAGGCAATCCCGTTTACTTGTTAAAACCATGCAAACCGATTGCCTTAAAAAAACCAAGCAAGCGTTGCTCAAATAACTTAAGTGCTAACAATCATCTTTTATAAATCACAGAGAATCGGTTCAATTTTTCAAAGATAAAATTTGCAACATGGACAAATAAAATAAAGGCAATGATACAATTCAAAGGTAAATATATGTTTTTTTCTTAACAACTGACTGGTAAACTGGTAAAAAAAATGCAAATAGTCAGGTTTTTAAAATGTTTAAAACAAAAATATTTTACAGTACAAAAATCGAAATAAATGTATATAAAATCTATATAAGTAAATGGGCCCTACCTTGAATCTTCACAACTTTAAATCAACAACATTTCAGAGACCAAACTTGATAGAACCAACAAGTTGACAAGTGCCAAAAGCAATGTCTCTGACACACATGTCGATTACACTGGCAGCCTCTTAACTTGCTCAAGAACCAATGGGCTGACAATTTTAAACAAGTGCCTTAGTTTCCCTTTCTTTCTATCAACTAATCTAATTCCACTGTCAGAACATTTTTTATGTTTTATTTTTAAATGTCAAATATCATCACTCTTGACACTTGACACTGGGTCAAGGTACAGTTTATTTGGAATGAGAGGTTCTTCTTCATTAATAACAGTCAGCACCCCAACGGACACTTGTGGCCAGCCATCAACATCACATGCCTGAATAAAACCAAACAAGAAAAATATTACAACAGGGAAACGTGAAAATCCACAGTTTTACATCATATCTTTCTATCTATCTACCTACCTACCTACCTATCTATCGCTGTCTGTCTGTCCGTCTATCTATATTGTTATTTATTTCAGTTTATTATAAAGTTGATAATAATCTCCTTGCATTTTCCTATAATTTGTCCTTTTGTCATCATTTTATTTGATCATTTGTGCTGTAGCAACACTGGGTCATACATTAAAATTAACTCAAATGATATATAGGGAATTTTAATAATTAATCAGGAATATGATTTATATGTATATATATATATATATATATATATATATATATATATATATATATATATATATCATATGACAGTTACATTAAATTGAAGATGAAAAATAGGTCAATTGTATATATCAATAACTCATTACAAGGCACTGTAATTTACTTATTAATAGGGCTGAAACGATTCTGTCACAGTGTCTGGGTTGTGTTCCCTGGGTTTCCACTAGGTGTCCTCAGTTCCCACGGTGTTTATCATATTATCACTTCCTGTCTCCTTATTTGGTCACCTTCCTCCTTGTTTAGTTAATTGTTTGTTCCTCACCTGTCTCCTGTTTCCCCATTATCCTTTTGTGTATATAACCCGGTCTGTCTTAGTATGTGTCAGGGAGTCGTTGTTTATTCATGTCCGTCAGTTCGTGCCCTTGCCTTGTCTTCTTGTTTAGTTTATGTTTTGTCTGGATATTCTGGTTTTGACCCTGCCTGGACTGTTTACCCCTGTGGATTACCCTTTAATAAATGACTTACCTGCAAATTGGTTCCCACTCCTGTGTTATCTGTAACAGCCAACGTGACAGAACGACTCCGTCCCACTAGGAACCAGCGGTATGTCATTTTTCCGTTCCCCAGCCAAGATGGCGGAGCGGCGAACCAAGTACCTTCGGTTGATCGCCCTCCGCCAAGAGGGCAATGAAGTGGGTGCCCTGGCTCAGGTGTTCTGGTCCCTGGCCGAGGGCATGGGCTACAACGATGTGGCCCTCAAGGACTATTTTAATGGCGGGCTGGATGATCCCGTGTCTCAGGAGGAGATGGCGCAGTTAGAGACACTGGAATTCTGGGAATTTGTGCGCTACCTGCAGCATCGGCTTCGGTGGGATGCCCCAGCCACTTCTGTCTCTTCCGGCGGGGTGGTCGTCAGCCCAGCACCACTGCCCAGGATGGCAACCAGCCAAGCACCACAACCCAAGATGGCCACTAACCCAGCGCCAATGCCCAAATTGGCCACCGTTCCAGCGCCACAGCCCAAGATGGCCGCCAGCCCAGCGCCAATGCCCAAATTGGCCACCGGTTCAGCTCCACAACCCAAGATGGCCGTCAGTCCAGCGCCACAGCACCAGATGGCCATCAGTCCAGCGCCACAGCACAAGATGGCTGTCAGTCCAGCGCCACTGCACAAGATGGCCGCTAACCCAGCGCCAATGCCCAAATTGGCCACTGGTCCAGCGCCACAGTACAAGATGGCCGCCAGTCCAGCGCCACAACCCCAGATGGCCGCCAGCCCAGCACCACAGTACAAGATGGCCGCCTGTCCAGAGTCATGGCCCAAGATGGCTGCTTGCCCAGCGCCGCTGCACAGGCATGAGAGTCTCAGCTGACCCTCCGGAGTCGAGTCAGGTGCCTGTGAACTCCCCAGAGTCGAGTCAGGTGCCTGTGAACTCCCCAGAGTCGAGTCAGGTGCCTGTGAACTCCCCAGAGTCGAGTCAGGTGCCTGTGAACTCCCCAGAGTCAGGGCTAGTCACAGATTACCCTCCAGAGTCAGGGCTAGTCACCGTTGACCTTTCAGAGTCAAGTCAAGTCACCGTTGACCTTTCAGAGTCAAGTCAAGTCACCGGTGATCTTCAAGGACCGAGTCAAGTCACCGGTGATCTTCAAGGACCGAGTCAAGTCACCGGTGATCTTCAAGGACCGAGTCAAGTCACCGGTGATCTTCAAGGACCGAGTCAAGTCACCGGTGATCTTCAAGGACCGAGTCAAGTCACCTCTGATCTTCAAGGACCGAGTCAAGTCACCTCTGATCTTCAAGGACCGAGGCAAGTCACCTCTGATCTTCAAGGACCGAGGCAAGTCACCTCTGATCTTCAAGGACCGAGGCAAGTCACCTCTGATCTTCATGAACAAAGGCAAGTCACCTCTGATCTTCATGAACAAAGGCAAGTCACCTCTGATCTTCATGAACAAAGGCAAGTCACCTCTGATCTTCATGAACAAAGGCAAGTCACCTCTGATCTTCATGAACAAAGGCAAGTCACCTCTGATCTTCATGAACAAAGGCAAGTCACCTCTGATCTTCATGAACAAAGGCAAGTCACCTCTGATCTTCATGAACAAAGGCAAGTCACCTCTGATCTTCTGGAGTCCAGTAGAGACACCATGGAATTACCAGAGTCTCGTCCTCCCGTTGATCCGGCCGCACGGAAGTGGTGGGCTTCTGATCCGCCCTGGGGGCTTTGTGCATCGACCACAGGGATGTGGTGTTCTTCTGCTCCGCCCTGGAGGGCTTCCGCTTTGACCACAGGGGGGTGGTGGTCTTCTGCTCCGTCCTGGGGGCCTTCCGCCCTGACCACATGGTGGTGGTGGTCTTCTGCTCCGCCTTGGGGAACACCAGCCTCGACCACAAGGATGTGGTGGTCTTCTGCTCCGCCCTGGGGAACTCTGGCCTCGACCACAAGGTTGTGGTGGTCTTCTGCTCCGCCCTGGGGGGCTTCCGCTCTGACCACACGGACATGGTGGTCTTCTGCTCCGCCCTGGGGGGCTTCCGCTCTGACCACACGGACATGGTGGTCTTCTGCTCCGCCCTGGGGGGCGCTTGCCCTGACTACACGGTTGTGGTGGTCTTCCGCTCCGCCCTGGAGGACTCTGGCCTTGACCACAAGGGTGTGGTGGTCTTCTGCTCCGCCCTGGGGGGCTTCATGTTGTTTTTTCCTTTTGTTTTTGTGTTAATGTCTGTCCCTGTTCCTTTCTGTTAGTCTGGCCCTCCGTCCCTCCCCCTGAACCTCCTCCGGTCCTCCTCCCTCCTGGTCTTTCTGTGTTGTGTTTACATTCTGGTGCCTGTTCCCCATGTTTTTCTATTCTGGCCCTCCGTCCCTCCCCCTGAGCCTCCACCTGTCCGCCTCCCTCCTGGTCTCTGTTTTGTGTCTGTCTTGGAGCGTCTGGGAGCCGCTCCGTAGAAGGGGGGTACTGTCACAGTGTCTGGGTTGTGTTCCCTGGGTTTCCACTAGGTGTCCTCAGTTCCCACGGTGTTTATCATATTATCACTTCCTGTCTCCTTATTTGGTCACCTTCCTCCTTGTTTAGTTAATTGTTTGTTCCTCACCTGTCTCCTGTTTCCCCATTATCCTTTTGTGTATATAACCCGGTCTGTCTTAGTATGTGTCAGGGAGTCGTTGTTTATTCATGTCCGTCAGTTCGTGCCCTTGCCTTGTCTTCTTGTTTAGTTTATGTTTTGTCTGGATATTCTGGTTTTGACCCTGCCTGGACTGTTTACCCCTGTGGATTACCCTTTAATAAATGACTTACCTGCAAATTGGTTCCCTCTCCTGTGTTATCTGTAACACCCAACGTGACAGATTCCTCAAGTAACTAGAGTAACTCGATTACAAAAAATGATCAAGGCAAATACCTCTGCCTCGAAGCCTCTTTTAATTTATTTAAAATCTCACGTCAGGTTCTTTCTCACCCACAAACCAGAAGGAGACACAAGCGCTGAGTCCAAAGTCGCATACTGCAAGGAGTCAGCAGTGTTTTGATTTGAGGGCGCGGGCAAACGTAAAGAGAACATCGTGGCGTGTGTCCAATGCAAGATAGAGCTGGCATACCACAACAAGGGCCCTATGATTTCCGCGATGCAGAAAACGTGGAGGGAATCGCGGAAACCAGTCATAAAAACAGAATTTACAGTTTAACGCAGAATGGCACGGAATTTGCCAAATTTTTTATGAATTAATAAAACATAGGTCATTGCACTTACATCAAATCACGATATGGACTAATATCTGTAAATATTAAGCCGGAACAGTATATTTAAATATGAATCCTGCATGTTCTGTGTGTCTCTGTTAATGAATGGAGCAGAAGCGCGTCTTCCTTTATCACAAACACTGAAGTGTGCGTGACCCTCCGGTGATTTCAGCGTCTGCTGTCTCACTAAATAAGGACGTGAACACATGAACAACATCTCCAGAACTGCTCTGACAGTCACTTCATGAGCATTTGACCGTTTGATTTGAGTAAAACTAGCATCACATCACATACACAGAGTTGTAAAGGCACGTCAACCCGTCAAAATAAAAGTCCCGTTTCAAACATTATTTTTTTTATTATTTAAGGTTTAATCACACAAAATTTCTTCCATGTTTTATTTTTAATAGTAAATCCCCTTTGTTTACCAAAGAGTTAAGTTTGCTTAATTTTCAATAATTAAAAGATAAATTAAATTAATGTTTTGTGTGTTTAATGTTTAATGTGCATCTCAGAAAATGCTTTATTTAAAACCCATGGCACTTAAATGCACTTAATTCATCTTTCAACTTTATTGTCATTGTTCACAGTACAAGTACAGACAGAGAAACAATGGGTAATAATTAAATGTTTATTTTTTATGTATGCATTGCATTCTATGCACTTTAATTAAGCAAAAACACATTTTATCCGATTACTCGATTAATCGATGGAATTTTTGGTGGAATACTCGATTACTAAAATATTTGATAGCTACAGCCCTACTTATTAATATGTCAATTTTCCATTCTTCAAATCAATTATAGTTATATCTCTTACTGTTAATTGATGCAAATCGAACAGTGGTTTGTCCAGCAAACGGCCATAAGATTAACTTATCAACTTTCAATAAAGTTATCACTTCTTATAATTCCAGGAAAAATAGTTTCTGGCCATGAATCCATTCTACTGTCTTTATAAAATTTAGATTACTGAAAAGTAACAAGCTCTGTAGCTAAGATCAAACATTTCATTGACTCGTGATGTGAGCATTTTATACAGAAGCAATCGTGAATATATACTGGATTTTAATAATTGAACTAATATTAATACAATATTAATACATCAAACTACAAATCACACAGAGTAAATATGCGTACGACAATACAAACAGTGAAACAAATACAAGACATAATGGATACATATGAGAGAGTGAGAAAGGATGAGCGAGAGAGAATGAGAGAGAAAGGTGAGAGAATAGGCGCGATCACAGAATAATCGCTCAGTATGGCAAAATCACAGACAGTAACCTTTTGAAAGACAACAAGGAATCAGATCACCTTGAAAAGGTAATAGACACACTTTAAGCAGCATTTAAATCTCTCTAGAAAATAATACTTGCAAGTGGTCTCTTTGTGACTCGCAAGACGAGCGTGCGTGTGTTGTTCTTTTGGAGCTGGGCGTGTTCTCTTGTGTCTTTCGGGGCTGCTGAGGACTCGCGCGAAGTTTGAAAGGTCCAACGAACGTAATGATTCAGAGTTCATCTCCCTTGTGGGGAGAGGCGAATATGAGAATAAACTTAGTACAGAAAACAAAAGAAAAACAGAGATGAAAGCTCCCTTAAGGAGCCATGAGAACAGGCTGTTCTCTCAGCCGCAGCGCTGAGATCAACTACCCGACGGAAGTGCAGAGAAGCGAGGAAGAGAAGACGAGAGAGAACTTCCTGGGTCAGTTCTTCTTATGGATTGACTGGTTCACGCCTCTGTTTGCACGAACAACCAATGAACGTCCACGATCTGAAGCAGGAAAAAAGTTCATTTGTCTATGGGGAAACACCTACTCGCGTGAGTAATTGCTTATCAGAATTCAGCAGTTATATTCTAGCAAGTTGGTAATTCCAGATTAATACATTTGACATTAATTTCCTTTATATAAGTGGGTCCTTCAAAGCATGACGGTTAAACAGATACCAAGTTTGACATGTAAATGTAGAAGAAACGAAATTACATTCATATGCAGAGTTACACACATTTAAAGTTTAATTAACACAAAATACAATTGCAGATACTCCAATTTGATATGATGTGATGGGAATGTGTTTCGTTTCTCCTTTGAGGCTGCTCACGTGACTGGAATTTATCACTCCAGAGTGTTGTAAACAATTTAAATCCAGCCAGGCTAGCGCCAGGCCAGTCATCTAGCTCAGAGAGAGTTTGGTTTAATATGCCTGAATTCAAAAGCTAAAGCTTTGGGTTTGCATTGTTTTAGATTCAACGAACCGTGATTCATTAGTTCAGAACCAATGAATCAATGAACTGCTCATCCATTACATCCCCCCTTTCCGTCGGATGAAGTCCCTGTGTGGACATCATCGGACGGCAATCATCATGATGTGCAGATGACAGGTGAATCATGATGGTTGTGTAGCAGGTGGATCATGATGGCAGGTGGTTCATGATGACAGGTGGTTCCTGGAGCTGAGGATTCAGCTTGATCAGGTTCGGTGTGGTCTTTGACTTGGCACCCCCTTTCTGGGGATTCCATCGGAGATCTCCAGCCACGGCTGACGTGAGTTTGGCTGTAGAGGTTCGCATCTCATTGAGTCTCCTGTATAGGATGAAGGCCACGCCAAGGGTCAGGGTGTGACCGATGACAGTGGAGATGCACAGTGCAATGTCGGCAGCAGTCCAGGCTCGGACCGCAGATGACGGGTTCAGAACGGGCTGTTGAGACAGTGCTTGGAGGGCTGTGTCGACGGGAGTAATGTCAATGTGTTGGGTGGCACCTTTCGGTACTCAAATCCACATGCTCTGGTCAAGCAGGTTGACACGGGTGGCAGTGTCATGCTGGTCGTAGGTCAGTGTAGCTGTACGCACAGGAGTGTTGACGAGCCATCTGTCACCTACAATCTCTGCTTGCGTTTCTGTGACTTGTGTACGAAGCTTGGCTTCGGCAGGGCAGCGTGTGTCGCTGACCAGGGGTTGCAACCCGCAGGTTCCTTCCGCGTTGTCTCTGAGGAAGGGTTTGCTAAGGCAGAGATAATGAATGTCTTTGGTCAAAGTACACATGTGCAGGTTTGGGGCTAGGTACAGCTGTGTGTCGCTGTCGTGGTAGGCCACCACATCTGGAATGTGTATCTTGGTGTGGGTGTTGCATTTCCACAACCTGACATTGACAATGTCTCTAAGTCTGTAGACTTGGCTTGACTCGCTGATGGGTTGGTTTAGGAGCACATCCACTTCCCTCTGCTTGGGATTGACGTGCAGTAGGATGGCGCTATCCAGAGAGTAGGCCAGGTGTATTTGTAACAGGTCAGCTGGCGTGGTGATGGCGTAAGCCAGCACAGTTAGCACAGGGCTTAAAGGTTTCATGTACGGTGGGGTTCTACCCGTGGTTAGGCTGTCATTGGAGGAGCTATCCTCCCACAGCATGTCTGTCGTTAACGCTTTAATCAGCTGAGTCTGTGCAAAGTCATTCTGGAAGACAGTAAACAGCGGTTTCATGGAGTTCACGGTCTGGTTCGCTGCATTGACACTGGACAAACCAATGTTAAACAGAGTTCTGGCAGCAGCGGCGGCTCTGAGCAAAGCTCCCGGGAACTGTTTGGAGCGGTGGTGGTGTCCACCTAACTCCATTTGTGTAACAGTCACTTTCTCATGTTGGCTGAACATGTGTTTGACATCGGCCTCTGTGTGAGTGAGGGAGTCCTCTCTCCATCGGACACCTGTCCAGCTGTATTGGGTTATGGTGCTGGGGTAGTGTGCTCTGTCGTCGGTGATCAGGAGTCTCAGTGGTTCTCTCGGTGGCAGCTGTCCTCTGGTTGGCTGACAACACAGCATGGGGAACCACAGCAGCATCCTGGTACAGATGACAGGGAGAGAGAGAGAGAAAGGGGAGGAAGAAACAAGCGAGGGTTGTCTTTGGTTGGACAGGGCAGTCTCTTTGCTTCGTGGGTGGCGACTGGGTTTAGCTCGCCCTGGCACATGTATTGCCACATCTTGCTGCTGGCATTACGCTTGCTTCAGTGTCTCGTCAGTGGCTCTGGTGCTGCGTAGTGCAGCACATGATGCGTCATGTAAATATATTGCCATTTTCCCCCTTTTGCTCCGTGGCATTACAAGCCCTGACATTGTGATGTCAGACGGTGCACAACCCACAATGTTGTTCTGTGCACGCAGCATGTGCTTTGTATCATGCAGTGGTCTGAGGCATTGGTTGTCTGTGAGTGTAGACAGCATGCAAGGGTGGATGGAGGGGTTTTAGAGGTGGTTAAGCCAAGTCTTTATGGAGGTGTCAGAAGCCCGCATGTCTGCTATGTTGGTCTTTGTAGACAGCGGAGCCAGCGTAAGCGGTTCTGAGGTAGGCAGTTTAGCTAGTAAAGTTCTTATGCTGTGTGTAATCACTTTAACTTTGAAAGTGGGTGGGTGGGTTTTGGAGTGACCACAGCCTGTTGTTTAGTGCGCCAGTTTTGGCGAGGGTGTCAGTTTGATCATTTAAGTCCTTGTCTAGACCTGGTAGCTTCGAGAGTCCTTTTACCTTCTTCCAGTACACAGTCACATTTTGTGTCTTTGTGATGTTATCACATTGCTGGAACAGGTGTTGGTGTTTGACTGGCTTGTTGTTTGCAGTTTTGAAACCATTCTGTTTACAGCAGGGAAGATGGCACACAAAACTGAGTCTAGCATAGTTAGAGTCTGTACAGGCTTTGTTCAAACAGATGTTGAATTCAGCTGGTGAGTTGGCGTAGTCAAACGGACACCTGTTGAAGGTGAACTGTTGGTTGCCAAATGTGAATGCCAGCTTATGTTGGTTTTCCGGGTGCACCGGAATGGTCCATAATCCAGAGGCCACATCAAGTGTAGACAAGATTGTGGCTCCTCTGGTTTGGGGCATTTCTTCTTCCAGCTGGGTCTTGTGCCATCGTGACAGCGGCACCTGTTGATTCAGTTTCCTGTGGTCAATGGTGGGTCACCACTCGCCGTTAGGTTTGAGGATGGGCCAGATGGGGGCTGAGTAGGTGCTGTTGCGTGGACGGATGACACCTTTCTCAAGCATAGATTCGATGATCTCCTGCACTGGTTCGTGTGAGGCGATCGAAATCTTGTACTGTTTGACAAAAGTGGGAGGAGCATCAGGGTGCGTAGGGATGCGTACCGTGTGGAGGTTGGTAAGACCACAGTCTAAAATGTCTTTGGCACAGGATTCTTTGAACTTATAAAGCACTTGTCTGAGTCCTTGGCGATCTGTATCACTCTGAAGTGCATTAGCGTCTTCTAGAATTTGCTGCACTTGAGATTGAAAACCTGTGTAAGGCTCCTCCGTCGGTGTGTCATTAGTCAGTTTGGTATTGAGAGGTGTAGCAGCTTCATCAGTCTCACTGACATTCTGGTGGGAGACTGTGTATACTGCGAGGTGTTGGTCCTCTGTCAGATCAATTCTGCGCACCTGGTCTTTGGTCACCGACATGACAGATGTGATGGCGACGAACTTAAAGGGTGCAGTGAACAATGTGTTGTCTGTACCCCCTTCAGGTATCAGTGCAGGTGGAATGGGCCCAATGACAGGTAGTACAAGTTCAAAGTCATTAAAGTCATGGCTCATTAGCCATCCCAGCCAGTAGGCCTTGGGAATGTTGATGTCAGTTGCCGTGCAGTTGTTGAAAAGGATGTAGACTACACGAGATGACACTTCAGTGAGGGGTGTGGCTTCAAGTGTGAGTCCGAGTTCCACACATTCAGGTGAGGTTTTAGAAAAAACCCAGCGTGTGGTTTAAGGTTCAACCACATTGCATGTTGAGCCGAACAGCGACCCCTTTGGTGTAAGATGGTACCACCGTTCCCTGTTCGTTGACTAAGGTGCAGAAGAACAAACTTTAACCTTGGTTTGTTGTTGAGGCTGTGTACCCATGGCTGGCCGCTGGGGTTCCCGTGAGCTCTGTGACCTGGCAGTCTGGCTCTGTGGAAGTTCCCGTGACCTCTGTGACCTGGCAGTCTGGCTCTGTCGGAGTTCCCGTGACCTCTGTGACCTGACAGTCTGGCTCTGGCGACCTGTGTGGCTGGAGGGGAAGAGGTTCTCGCACTTGAGCCCAGACTTTTAGCTGTTTGAAGTTCAGTAAAGGGTCAAAGGGGTCTAGCAGGTCTTTGCCGATGAGGAGAGGGTAAGTGTCCATTGGTGAAATGTACACGGGATGGATTAGACTCATAGGACCAATCGTCAGGTGAATGGAAGCTACCTGGTCTAATTGGATGTCAATCTGGCTGTATGACTGTACATTCAGTTCACAAGGTTTAGGTGTAAGAGTTCGATCTTGTCTCTTAGCTTCACATTGGATTCTTTTGAAAAGGTGAGATGAAATCACCGTAAGGTCTGATCCTGTGTCGATCAGGTCTTCCATGCTCACTCCTTTTCGGCCCACCCCCTTTTCGACAAGGTTGCCCAGGAATGTTGGCATCGGGGCAGGTGTGACCATCGATGGGTGGTTAGGACCGGTCTTGTGTAGCTCGCTGCGAAGGCAGGTAGTCAAAACAGCATTTTCTGGTACCTTGGAATTGTGGTACCTGGTGTGAGGACCTGAGCCGTCTCGTTCAGGGTGTGCAGCTGTCAGCTGTGGAGCTTGGGTGATGCTGTCACCTTGTGATGTGACAGTTAGCTCTGTGGTCTGTGGATGACTAACCCTAACCCTAACCCTAAGTGTTCGGGGTGCTTGGCTCAGTTAGATGGCAGTTAGACAGGGTGTTGGTTTCAGTTCTTATGCTTGGACATAAGATGTCTGGTTCGTCTTTCTTGTCTTCCTTGCGAGTTTTCATGTAAAGAAGCTCTTTCAGCACCCTCAGGATCTCTGCTGTCTCAGACGTGGCTTCCCTGTGTTTTTCTGATGTGGGCTCAGGATTGAGCTCACCAGAGTCGTGTCGAGAGTGGTTCCACTGCCGGCTGTCGGGGCTTGGTGTCCTGGACGGTGGGGATTGGCTCTTTTGGGTCGCCGGTCCCAGAATCTTTCAGAGCACTCGCTCTGGTGTTTTGGACGAGCACCACCACGATTGTGTTGCCCTCTGCTGACTTGGAACGGTCTTGACTCTCTGTAACAAGGTCTGTGACTGTGGTGTTGTGGGGCACCCTCTAGGGTCAACTCCGAGCAGTACTCAGAGACAGAGATTGTGGGGTTTTTCAGTCTTTTCAGAAATAGTCTTTTGCTTGGTGTAAGCTTTGTGGGCTAAGTTCCGTAACCTTTGTGTAGTCATGTTACGCAGACACGCTGGGACTCTGAGATGAAAACTCCACCTGGCATGTAGGTTTCGGAGGAACAGAGTTTTTAAGTTGACTCCATAATGTTCCATACCTGGTTCGTTGCATGCTCCGAAGTAGGCTTTTCGTAGCTGACTATAGAAAGTCTATGGGTTTTCAAGTCGGCCCTGTTTGAGGTACATAGCGTTAAGGAGCCGATGGTCTGAGTCTGGATCAGAGAATTCAAGAATCACAGCTTTTTGCAGTGGCTGGTAGTCCGCTTTGACAGTCTCTGGTTGACGATCCAGAAAATTATGCACATCACGGCTGGACGTGATTCTTAACAGGTACAATTTGTCCAAAGCTGTCACGTTGGTGACAGTTTGCAAGTGAAAGTCAATGTCTTGTAAATAAGCTAACGTCATGACCTTCTGCAGGATCTGTATTGAATGTAGGGATGTTTCTGGCTAGCGTGTCAAATTCTCGGGGAGCCTTGCAGGGTTTAGTGGCATGCGTTCTATGGAAGGGCTCTCCCCCCTCCGTTGCTGATAGGTGTTCTTGTAAGCTGGCTGTTGATGTCTTGAGCCGTGGGCTTACACCCCCTTTTTCAGCTCTGGTTTCTTGGCTCCCGAGGATCCTGGCGAGTTCTTTGTGGTGGTCACTTTGGGTTGAATCGTGTTCCATCAGTTCATCTAGCTCGGTGTCTAGTTGCTCTTGGTTTAGGTGTTGCAGGTTACTGGCATCCTTGGGGAGGAAAGGGGTCGTCACTGCTTTCAAACATGTCGAGAGGTGGCCCCCGTGGACTGCTGGACTGGAACATCCTGGGTCACTGTAGGTGAGAGAAACACAGCACACACACAAAAAGACCAATGCAAGTTCGTTCTATGATTAACGAGCTATACTCATACGGGCTTTGCCGTTTATGAGAATTTTGGGGCTAACTGATGCAAACAGTCAGACAGTTCAGTAGCCAATTAACTTGGGTCAACGAAGGACCTGAAATGGAGATTTGACAGGCAATAGCCTAGCGAGTCGCGTGATGACCCCGGCTGCTGGTTGTCGCTCTACTATTTAGCTTCTTTGTTGGTTCTCACAGGTTACTGTCTCTATGTGAACTGAAAGAAACAAATCACAACAGAACAGAGGATAGAAAAAGATCAAAGTGAAACAAAACACTTGAAATGAGATAAAACAATAGTAACACGCTATGTGTTAGTGAGAATAAGGAGGCCTAAGCCTACTGCTAGGTTTTAAGATAAGGCCAACAGGTGAGTGGGGCTATCGGGGTAGGAAACCTAGAAAGATGATGTGGCTTGAAGAAGCGATGGGCCAAACACTTAAAATATATCCGGGGGAATATCTAATATTCTGTGGCTTATAATAAGTGGATGGGTTTTATCCAATTTAGTTCACCTGAGTGAATTGATTTAGCTCAGGGGGAAACCTGAGATGACTGTCCAATCACCAAGGAAGTTCTACAATCAAATAAACAAAGGATGAACAAAGGAAGCTTAAAGTGAATTAAGGTTTGTTTTGTTTAACATCAACTGAGTAAATATATATGTAGAATTGAGAGGTTACAGCTTTACCTAATAATGATAAAACCAAAAGGGAATTATGATAATGATGGTAATTATCAAAATAGCCTAACCCAAAAGAGAGAAGGAAAAGAATAAAAATCAAAATAGAAAGACAGCATGAAACATAGGAGAAGAAGTAGCTGGTTTTCACCACAAGGGGGGATACTCCCTCTCTGTGCTTAACCTGGTGAGCAGAAAACTTTAATTAAAATTAAAAATCCAAAACTGGTTTAAATTTAAATTTAAAATAAACATGTAAGAAGAATTAAAAGGAAAATCAGAATACTATCCTATAATAACCAATGATAACAGTAAGGTATCATTACTAATTATGAAATTAATCAAAAAGGGGTAAAAATAGAAATATGGAAAAAAAAGAGAGAAAAGAGAACTGAGAGCTGTGAACCGACTTAACAGGAGACGGCCACTAGATGGCTTACTTCCTTCTAAGTGGGTCAGTCAGTGGTTGACCAGAAAAATTTAATTTACACTATTAAACAACAACATTTTAATTCAAATCATGTTTAAACCAAACTCAAAGTAAATGTAAACAGTCAAAGGCAGGGAAATTGTCTAAAACAAAAATAATATTCTCACAAGCAAAGCTGTAAATGCAAATAATTATTGTAATTTAGACTAGCTAATTCAATACAGGGAAATATAAATTAGCAGTAAGCGAGCATTATCTGAAATGGCCACGAGATGGCGTAATTGCACTCATGCAGGCTGAAGTTAGAAGGCGAGGCGTAATTTGAAATTTCTAAACACTTAAAGGGCGCCCTCTGGTGTTTAGTCAGCGGAATTATAGCCGACCTCAATATAATTTGGAATCTGAGCGTTTTGTCAGCGCTATTTCTGGTTCTATACTGCACAAGAGTGTGAGGCAGGATTCCTTTCGCTGCCAAACACACAAATGTGAACAACAGGAATTTGTCCATCTGTTGTACTCCCATACACATTTATCAAAATAGCACTTATGATTAAAATGTTTTAGGTTTAAAATTGGGTAGCTAAGCCAATTTCTGACCAGGAGTTGTATCGTTTATCTTTGAATATCACTGTGGTTCACCACGAATTCAATAACGATATGTAATAACAAGGCCTTTTACTACTGAATCAGAGGAACATCACTCATGTTCAGATTTACATATTGCACTAAAAAAAGAGATTTCTTCGTCTTTTAATAGGCGGGTTATTGATATTAAAATGTTCTCACTGCAGAGAGATCTTGGTCTTCTCTTAACAGGTTACATTAAAATTATGGAAGATGAAAAATAGGTCAATTGTATATATCAATAACTCATTACAAGGCACTCTAATTTACTTATTAATATATCAATATTCCATTCTTCAAATCAATTATAGTGATATCTCTTACTGTGAATTGATGCAAATCGAACAGTGGTTTGTCCAGCGAACGGCCGTAAGATTAACTTACCAACTTTCAATAAAGTTATCACTTTTTTATAATTCCAGGAAAAATAGTTTCTGGCCATGAAACCATTCTACTGTCTTTATAAAATTTAGATTACTGAAAAGTAACAAGCTCTGTAGCTAAGATCAAACATTTCAATGACTCGTGATGTGAGCATTTTAGACAGAAGCAATCATGAATATATATTGGATTTTAATAATTGAACTAATAATACATCAAACTACAAATCACACAGAGTAAATATGTGTATGACATTACAAACAGTGAAACAAATACAAGACATGATGGATACATATGAGAAAGAGAGAGAGAATGAGCGAGAGAGAATGAGAGAGAAAGGTGAGAGAATAGGCGCGATCACAGAATAATCGCTCAGTATGGCAAAATCACAGACAGTAACCTTTTGAAGGACAACAAGGAATCAGATCACCTTGAAAAGGTAATAGACACACTTTAAGCAGCATTCAAATCTCTCTAGAAAATAATACTTGCATGTGGTCTCTTTGTGACTCGCAAGACGAGCGTGCGTGTGTCGTTCTTTTGGAGCTGGGCATGTTCTCTCGTGTCTTCCGGGGCTGTTTCGGACTCGCGCAAAGTTTGAAAGGTCCAAAGAACGTAAAGATTCAGAGTTCATCTCCCTTGTGGGGAGAGGCAAATATGAGAATAAACTTAGTACAGAAAACAAAAGAAGAACGGAGATGAAAGCTTCCTTAAGGAGCCATGAGAACAGGCTGTTCTCTCAGCCGGAGCGCTGAGATCAACTACCCGGCGGAAGTGCAGAGAAGCGAGGAAGAGAAGACGAGAAAGAACTTCCTGGGTCAGTTCTTCTTATGGATTGACTGGTTCACCCCTCTGTTTGCGCGAACAACCAATGAATGTTGTGTGTGGGTATGTGTTTGTGTATTTGTATGGGTGTATGTGTGTGTGTTGTGGAATGTTTGGTTTAATATGCCTGAATTCAAAAGCTAAAGCTTTGGGTTTGCATTGTTTTAGATTCAACGAACCGTGATTCATTAGTTCAGAACCAATGAATCAATGAACTGCTCATCCGTTACAGTGCTGTAATGCTGCATATGAATGCTATTTTGTCCTTCTATTTAACACAGTCTTTAAACTAATTGCTGGAGGTTTGTCATTTTGTAAATGCTTTAACACCATAGACCAAGACCCACTGTGTTCTACTACTGGTCACAATTGTTACCAGACATAAGATCAATTTTTTCATGGACTTTTCAATATTTATTTTTTTACTTAATTGACGTTGATTGTTTAATATCCTTACAAATACAATACACATTTGGTAACACTTACAGGTTTATTAGTTAACATTCATTAACTGCATTAGTTAACATGAACTAAAAATGAATTGCACTTATAACGCTGCACTTTATCTTGTATGTTAATGTTTATTTCAACATAAATATAAATGCTATGAAAATAAAGGTAAAGTTTTCCTGATTTATTTTCTCTGATCAACCTTCTAGCTTACACTGAATTGCCACATTTTGGAGCCTTTGTCTTTTTACTGCACTCATAGGATGTAATCAAGATTAATCTTAAGTGTTGTCTCAATAAAAGTGCAGCAAATATACTACCGGTCAAAAGTTCGGAAAAAGGTAGTTTTATTCATTTTTTAAAGAAATGTTGTATTATTTTAATACTTTAAAAAAATTTGGAAAAGTTTTTTGGTAACTAGTAGAGTTTTTGGTAAAACAACTTTCGGAGCACAGAAGTGCAAGTGATGACAATTCTTATTTTTTGGGAGAAGTAACCCTTTTAAATTTTTTTACAATTCTTTCTAGAAGTAGATGAAAAAAAAAGAGATCAAGTTCAAGATCATGAAACTTTAAAGCTACAGTAAAAATAAATTAGTTTACTTCACCCAAAGATTTAAATTCTGTCATTAATTATATTGATTCTGTCACAGAATAATAAACAAAATTAAGGCTGAAGTAAACTCACCCCTGTATTCATTTGCTGCATAAGCTCATCCAATTGACGGCAAGGAGTTGCGGGATGAGAATGCGTTAGATGATCATATGAATAATTAGCATAACAAGTTAAGCAGGTTAATTCAACGTTAATGGCTATCAAGTCCGATAAAATTTGTAACGTTAGTAACAGAGACTAAGATAGCAGTTACTTGATAACCATTAACGTTGAATTAGCCTGCTTAACTTGTTATGCTAATCGTTAATGCTTCCAGCTCGAACACCTATAGTCTTGCCATCTAACTAAGTGTTAACCATTCTAATTAAAACACTCTTACCTCTGTAAAGCCGACACAATTGTTCATATGATCATCTAACGCATTCTCATCCTGCAACTCCTTGCCGTCAACTGGGAAATACCGGGAAATACACATAAATACATACAGCCAGACGGAGATACCTTGACCTAAGCATAGAACGCCCTCTTCTGCACACTACTATAGGCTATCTTAAAATCAGAATCAGAAATACTTTGATCTTTATTGATATTGATAACCCGGGGGACAATTCTTGTGTCACAGTTGATGTGCACATCAAGACATTTAAAGGAATATAAATAATAATAGAAGTTGGTAAATAAACAAGTAGCCTATATACATGTAAAAAGTATAAATATTTTTTTGACAAAGTGGGACCAGAGGGGCTCCGTAGTTTTAGCTGAATAAAATCGGCTTACCTTATTTTAGAGAGAACCTACAGCTTGTGAAACGGGCTCACAGCTCCATCTGTTGGACTCTCTCTGAATCAGCGATCACAATGAGACACGGTCAATGTTCTGTTAGGGTTAAAATGATTTTCAAATTATAATCCTAAAATTTAAAAAAGTTGTAATAATGTTTTCAAATTATTAAAAGTGGTAAAAACAAATTTCCTGAATGAGCTTACCCCTGTCTCAAAACATAGGCACGCGCGCATTCTCTCTGTCTGACATCCCCCCCCCCTCCTTTTCATGCCTCAGTACAGTGGAACTAAAGTTTGAAAAACATTCTATTCTTTTAAATGGTTATAAATGAAACGGTTATAAAAAAATATACTGAAACCGATTGTTTCAGATAAACAAAATCCATTCTTCATTTTTTAGAGAGCTGAAGGAGGTGTTTTCACATCACCTTTTCTGACCCGCGGTGCTTCAAAAATCAGTCCCTGTGTGTGTGTGTACGCACGCCACAGTTCACCCTCGTCTGAATTTACTACAAAATCATAATATCTTTAAAGATGTTGTTAATTAAAACCATCGTATTCCTTGCAGGAGTACCATGTTTTTGACAGTTTTCTGACGCTTCCATCTATGAATTACGGACGGTCCGCGTTTAGAATCTCTTGTGCCCACGACTTTATGGTGACACGGCTGATCCCTGCTCTGTTTCCACGAATTGTACAGATCCATTCATAGAACAATGATGACAACTAGTGGTCACTCAACACCGATTTCTTTCAAGACGGTCACCTTTATAAATGCAATTTGACGTGTTCAAACCATCACTCGTACCAAAAACTTTCTCGGACGAGTCTCCAAGACAACCGCTTGCCCAAAAACTTTCCGGACGGCTCTCCAAGACAATGGATAAAAGTGAGTATTTTCTCATTCCATGCTATGGTGTTTTACATACTATTAATTGATCAAAGTATGTTATGCCATTTTTTACAGACTATGATGTTATGGTGTCTTTAAACCATATTACAATTCATTACTGTAATAAGACATGCATTGGTATTGTATCTGCTGATAGAGATATTCATAAACTATGATATACTGTTTTATTTTATCTGCTGATAGAGATATTTTAACTACTATATTCATAAAGTATGTTATGGTGTTTTTTATTTTATCTGCTGATAGAGATATTCATAAACTATCATATGCTGTTTTATTTTATCTGCCGATAGATATATTTTAACTACTCTATTAATTTATCACAAATTATGATTATGCCGAGATGTTTTATTTGACTTAATATCATCGCCAGACTTTTTTTTTTGAAAAACACTTTTATTTTGAAAAGACGACGACATCCTGTTGACATGTGCTTAGCTTTAGCTTACCGTGCTACAATTCAGTTTGCTATGTATAGGATTTCAGAAAAACAATTCTGGGTCCGTTAAATCAACGTTTTGCCACCGCGTTATCCGTTTGTCATCTATGAACACGACATCGCGGGCTGTAAGCGCTCCCGGTTAGGAATGCACGGTTCTATCTTAGCACCATTTCCCGGATGATAACTGCTCTTAGTGAAATGGCTTCCTCCGGTGGATTTTTGATGATATGACGGTGAAATGGCTCCCTCTGGTGAGTCTGGGGTGAAATGACACCATGTTATAGTGAAAATTGCGCCATCTGCAGTGGTTTAATGTTATGACACCCTGTTATAGTGAAAATTGCGCCATCTGCTGGCGGTTTAATGTTATGACATCATGATTTATTTGTCACAGTCTGTCTCTGTGTGTGTGTGTGCGTGTCTGTGTGTGTGTTTGTGTGTGTGTGTCTGTGTGTGTGTGTATTTGTGTCTGTGTGTTTGTGTGTGTGCTCCATTAAACAAGCATATAAAAACCCTCTCCATGTGTTTTAAATCATAACAGGGTTTTTTATTTTTTATCTCAGGTTCAAATATTGAGCAGCAAGCCTTTGACGCTATTAATACATGTAAGTACGTATTAACTATTCTTTTTATAAATTAAAATGAACATATTTTAATTTTGTCTTTTTATAAATTTAAATCATTTTAATTTTGTATTTTTTTTAATTCACAGTGGCCGCGATTCATCCCTATATCATTCTAAATACGATACATGGCTGTAAGAGCGGCCATTCTCGTGAAAGATCAGCGAACCATACGGTTGGATAAAATACATGTTGCAACAGTTTCATCAATGTATTTATCCCTAAAATCGAAATTGCATAAAACCTGGACCATCGTGGATTAAAACAGTCAATCCAGATTCAAAGCTATCCTCAATTGATTCAGTTTACGTCTTGGAACAAATTCTGAAAACGATGTATGACGCTACACAAAAGCTGATGGAGCATGACTGGAGTTCTGACGCCGGTGAGCAAGTGGAGTGCGGCTGTGCCGAAGGAAAGATGTGTCCTGTAAAAGGCAACGTAGACTCTACGTTTAAACAATGTTACAGAGAGCAAATGATTGATCTAATGCGTAAAATCATAGACGATGCGTCCGATCCAAATCATGATTGTACGGTGGATTCCAAGCGCGTAACAAATCTCAAGAAAGAAATGGACATTGTAAGACGCCTGAAAAATAATCCATGGCCCGATTTGACGAGCTTGTATACAACCAGCAAGACACCTATTTGTGTAACGACCAGAAAAATTCTGTATGTGACGGCTGAATTTACCAACGAGATGTACATTAACGAGATTCTCTGTATGTGTACGTGCATAACGGATTTGTGTGTGATGTTAGTCACTAAACATTATGGTTTCGCTATACATGAAATTATTGAAACCGTTGTCAATTTCATACTAGAACGTGATAAGAGGGCCTGCCGAGATTTTCTTTTCTGGCTAGATAACTTGTGATGTCATCACTATTGTTTGTAGCGGCAATTTGATCATATTTATCTCTACTTCAATGTAAGAATGTAAATTGAACAATATATTTTTTAAATAAAAAATGTTGAATCCCTTCACTGGATATTCTTTCTCAGAGTTCATTTTTTTGGATTTTAATGATTTAGCATACGTCTTTATCCAAAGTGACCTACAATGAGTAGCAGAACAGAAGCATAAAAGTCGTGGATACTCTAACGGGGGTAGAATGGACGGGAGTAGACGTAAGAGAAATATTAAGAAACAAACTTGTTTCTGATATAATCTAGGATAGTATAATAATATAACGTAAAAGATAAAATATTTTATGAAATCAAGCAAATTCGCAGAGATATTGCGGCGTAAGAACAAAGTTGTTGACGGCAAAACTAGGAAACAATCCGCGAGGCCTAGGAATTACACTTAGTTGGTGAAAATAAGATAAGAATGTGAAAGTCTGTTTAAACAAATTTAAGCAGAAAGAATGAACAAAGTCCTGGAAGCATACGATTGTACTTGTTTCTTGGTGTAATGCGATGAGAAAGTTTGTGGTTTACAGTTCACTACGGCGAGATGAGATCTAGCGTCCATTAAACACAGTGAAGTCAAGAAATCTCACAATTTTAGGGGGATACAGTTAGAACAAACATTTGGCTATGCGGTGTTAGGCTTTATTGTTCTCATGGTCATTATAAAGTTTTATATGTTTATTTTCAATTCAACATATTAAAGAACACTGTTACAGATTTAGTCTTAGTAACGTGCAATACAATAGTTTGTTAAAAGATAACCCTATGGGCTGTTTGAGTAACACTGTCGTCTCTGATGCTTGAAGTTTTCACCGCTTACAGGCACCCCACTAACCTAAACCTGTAACTCTATCATAATTATTTAAAATAACTATAAACTTCATGCATGACACAGGTTATTTAGACATGACAAAGCGCAGTTACAGTTGTAGTGCAGTTTCTGGATCAGACCTTAAGCACAATGAATGACTAAAACAGTCAAAATCATCCCGCCTCTCACTTAAATGATCAACTTATCAACAGCGGTTTATTTATTGAAGTACTGTTTAGAGATGCATATAATGAAAATACCACATCCATGACAATCCACGACTTGTAATGTGTCATTTTATACGTAATAGTTGTAACAGAGACTCACTTTTCATGTTGAAGCCTAGTGTCTCGCCGCCAATCATTAATTCATGTAAACACACATCGTATGTTTAAAGACTGTACAAAGACAACAAAACATACAGTAGTAGAAAAAAAGCTATTTACAGAGTTGCATTAAAACTTTCACAATAGTTTAGAAGAGTGGATTTCGGCATACTCATACCTATTTCTGATGGCTAGACATAGTTCCTGTATAAAAGACTATATCTATAACCTTTTCAGGTGAATGTAGCGTAGTGTTATGGTTCTTAATCGAGATCACGTTACAACAAGATGACATAATCCGTCTACCAAATCCGTACACATAGACCTTTGCTTTAATGTCAAGTGGGAATGTTGAATGAAACGAATACGACGAGTAAAATGTGAACATTGTCATCATTCAAAACACTGTTACAAAGACCTCCTTTTGGGAAATAGGAATCCTTTTGGTAGTCACTGATTCTTACAGTATACAACATAAATAGAAGGATGCGGATACAGTAAAATACAACTATAAACTTTAAGAAAAGTTAACTTTCATTACACTAGTGTAAAACGATCTTACAAAAAAAAAAGCACTACGTAAAAAGGCTGAAGGCCAAACAACTGATGGAAAACACATTTTCGGGGAATACAGCCAGTGAAATATATTGTTTTAAATAAAGAATATAATATGGATAGTAAGGATATTTTTAGAACTACAGCCGTTAGATTTACAGGTGGTCATTTTAATATTTTATTTTTACTTTTAAATGGAGGTATTTTGGAACAGCTAAACAGAGGTCCTGCAAAATGTCATTCCTGCTCTGTGTCTGAAAGTACCATAGATATGTGTAAGGTTTATGACCGTACCAAAGCACAGTTCTCAAATTGCATCTCTAGGATGCATGGGTCCGCAAAGCCATCTGTCCTGAACCATCTTTAATGGCTGAATACAATCGAGGGTCTTTCCCTGAAAGAATTCTTCTAAAAGATAAATCAACTTCATCTAAACTTCACAGTCTATGCTGTGACAAACAAAGCTCCTCAGCATACATTTAAAGCAAAATAAATATTTTTAGTTTTATTTTTAAAACATACAGAAAGACTTTGGCATCATGTTTCTTTGTGTGTGTGTGTGTGTGTGAGAGAGAGAGAGAGAGAGAGAGAGAGAGAGAGAGAGAGAGAGAGAGAGAGAGAGGGATGGTATTAAAACTTTGACGATCATGCTAAAAATAAGAACTTTAAAGAATGTAAAGTGATTAATGCATAACACATCTAATATAATATAATCATATATATGATATGATATAATATAATATAAATGATTATTATTTATTATATAATATTATATAAAAATAAAAATATTATAGGTAATATATATTATCATTTTGTTGATTTAAGAATCAGCAGACATCAGATGTAGTGGGGGTACTGATTATTTAAACATTACATTAATGTTAGCTTTGAAATAATGTACCCCATTGACTTAGATCATACGGTCTGGAACTCCACCCCTGCTGTGAGGGGTCTGTGAAGCACCCCCTCAGGTTTCACATACAGGAGAATACCCCTACTAGGACCTGTGAGATTCTGTTTATGATTTAACTTTAAACATTTTATTTTATTTTATTTTTTAAGTTGTATTATTTTATTTTGGGGATATTTCATTCATGTTTGGACATCTCTTACCAGTCTAAAAAATGTAAGGGATATTTTTTTATATGTATCATCAGAAATGTTTATTTTATATACTATGCTATATATAATCACATTTAAAATAAGAAAAATGTTCTTCTTCTTTTTTTAAAAGAAGAGAATGGTGTGTTTTAGAAGTTCGATTAACTTAAATGTTGAATACTTTTTTGAATGAATGAATGAATTGCTTTAGTAGCCTGATTATATAATTATTATAATTATATAGTTATTATATAATTATTTATTTCCATATTCTTTAACCCCTGGAGTCTGAGGGGGTTTTGGGGGACTGGAGATATTTTGGCATCCCCCGACATTGGTGTTTTTCATTATCTTAAAACGTATTAATGGCTAAAGTCTGAATATACATAAATATGTGAGCAGCATGATTGTGATTGTACATGTCTGTAATTTTGAGAGGGCAGCGTTTATGACCAGTTTTTGTTTAAAATATGTTTAAAACGTGTTTTGGTTGAAGTATTGGTTGAATACATGATTAAAATGTATGATAAATGATTTGCTTTGGTTTAGTAACATGTCTGTAACTGCAATGTGTTTTATATGTTTGATGATCTTGTTTAAAATGTATGTTCTGCTTTAGTAACATGTTTTCATATTTTAGGAATTGAGATATGTTAAATATGTACTGGTCTGGACTTTGGCATGCATATGATTGCAATTGGTAGGTTTAGGACACACACACACACACACACACACACACACACACACACACACACACACACACACAAAGAAACATGATGCCAAAGTCTTTCTGTATGTTTTAAAAATAAAACTAAAAATATTTATTTTGCTTTAAATGTATGCTGAGGAGCTTTGTTTGTCACAGCATAGACTGTGAAGTTTAGATGAAGTTGATTTATCTTTTAGAAGAATTCTTTCAGAGAAAGACCCTCGATTGTATTCAGCCATTAAAGATGGTTCAGGACAGATGGCTTTGCGGACCCATGCATCCTAGAGATGCAATTTGAGAACTGTGCTTTGGTACGGTCATAAACCTTACACATATCTATGGTACTTTCAGACACAGAGCAGGAATGACATTTTGCAGGGCCTCTGTTTAGCTGTTCCAAAATACCTCCATTTAAAAGTAAAAATAAAATATTAAAATGACCACCTGTAAATCTAACGGCTGTAGATCTATTTTATATATTTTATATTAAAAGTATCCTTACTATCCATATTATATTCTTTATATAAAACAATATATTTAACTGGCTGTATTCCCCCAACATGTGTTTTCCATCAGTTGTTTGGCCTTCAGCCTTTTTACGTAGTGTTTTTTTTTACTGTGAGATTGCTTTACACTAGTGTAATGAAAGTTAACTTTTCTTAAAGTTTATAGTTGTATTTTACTGTATCCGCATCCTTCTATTTATGTCGTATACTGTAAGAATCAGTGACTACCAAAAGGATTCCTATTTCCCAAAAGGAGGTCTTTGTAACATTGTTTTAAAACCTTGAACATCAGGTTTGTGTATCGTCTGTGGCCAAAGTTTGAGTCTGACAAAAGAAAACATGTTTTGACTAAACTGTTTAATTTTGACCTGGAAGTTTGAAGTTTGCACAAGTTGGTGTGTAGTTTTGAGGTTGTGTTTATAAATGTGAGAAAATGGTGAATTGTTTCACGAATTGTGGGTTAGCAATCAATACAAACTGTAATGCATTTAACAGTACATTGTAAAACTCACACATGCAAGTCAAAAAGCATACAACACCAACACCGCACATTACATACTCAGCACTTCACAGCACTCAAACACACACTCAAACAACCCCTCAAACATTGTATAATATATACCACACACACATAAAACAGTACCTACAAAAACTTACAATTATCAATCTAAATGAGCTTAAATTTGATAATGGGGTTAGCAAGACTTTCATTTTAGAAATAACTTAAATTTATTAGTTTTAGGTAAATTTATAAATAAATGTATTAGTAAAATCTACTTAAAATATTGTGTTACACCAACACCTAATACATTTGTTCATTGGGATACTCGAATATGTTATGATTGTCAACTAAAGATTTTAAAATTGCATGTTACATTTACTTAAGGAAAGGGATGCAAAAATGATGCACTATATTTTAAGTAAATACCATATTGTTTTTTTCAGTACAGTTTAACACTTTCAACTGCAACACATCTCATCATTGCTCTCAAAATTAGAAATTCAGATTTGAGGTTGTTAAACTTCGACACTAAATATAAAAATAAAGTAATGTTGTGCACTCAGAATACCCGTGTAACCGAATCACTAAGAAAATCAGCATATGAATGTGGAAATCCCAGATCGTGACCATTTGGGTATATTCTTATAAAAGTAGTGTTCTTTTTTTTTACGGCAATAGATTTAGACCTATTGTTCAGATAGCTGATGACAATGTTCACATTTTACTCGTCGTATTCGTTTCATTCAACATTCCCGCTTGACATTAAAGCAAAGGTCTACAGTATGTGTACACCCCATCGGTCATAAGTATTAGCATCTACCGAGTGGTACATTTTTCTGTTTGTACACTTTTGACAGATTTGGTAGACGGACTATGTCTTCTTGTTGTAACGTGATCGTGATTAAGAACCATAACACTACGCTACATTCACCTGAAAAGGTTATAGATATAGTCTTTTATACAGGAACTATGTCTAGCCATCAGAAATAGGTATCAGTATGCCGAAATCCACTCTTCTAAACTATTGTGAAAGTTTTAATGCAACTCTGTAAATAGCTTTTTTTCTACTACTGTATACATTATTGTTTTGTTGTCTTTGTACAGTCTTTAAACATACGATGTGTGTTTACATGAATTAATGATTGGCGGCGAGACACTAGGCTTCAACATGAAAAGCGAGTCTCTGTTACAACTATTACGTATAAAATGACACATTACAAGTCGTGGATGTCATGGATGTGATATTTTCATTGTATGCATCTCTAAACAGTACTTCAATAAATAAACCGCTGTTGATAAGTTGTTCATTTAAGTGAGAGGCGGGATGATTTTGACTGTTTTAGTCATTCATTGTGCTTAAGGTCTGATCCAGAAACTGCACTACAACTGTAACTGCGCTTTGTCATGTCTAAATAACCTGTTCTTCTTTAAGAAAACATGAGGTGAGCAGTTTCTGACATCTATTAATTCACTTCATTTTTTCACAACTGCAAATGTCAATGTCAATGTCAATGTCAAATTTATTTATATAGCACCATTTATCCCAACCGAGGTTGTCCAATGTGCTGCACATATTGTAATAGACAATTGCACAAAACAAATAAGCAATAAAAACATCATAATAAAACAAACATTTCAATACCACTTCCTCACTTAGAATATGCTAATTCAAAAAGATGCATTTTTAGCATAGTTTTAAAAACAGATAAGGATGATACAGAGCGAATACACAGAGGTAAAGCATTCCATAATCTGGGGGCAGCTACTGAAAAAGCCCGGTCGCCTCTGCACCTCAGCTTTGACTTTGGGATACATAGCAGCTTCTGGTTAGATGACCGGAGAGAAAGAACAGGACGATACTCAGTAAGTAGTTCCGAAAGATACGGAGGGGCCAGACCATTTAATGATTTAAACACCAAAAGAATAAGTTTGAAATGTACTCGATAACGCACGGGCAACCAGTGCAAAGAACGTAAAACTGGTGTAACATGCTCCCGTTTTTTAGTCCTGGTTAAGAGTCTAGCTGCTGCATTTTGAACTATTTGTAACCAGGATAAAGCTGACTGGCTAATCCCAAAATATAGTGAGTTACAGTAATCCAGTCTCGTCGTAATGAAAGCATGGATCAATTGTTCAAAGTTTTTACTCGTCAAAATGGGTTTAACTTTAGCTAGTAGTCTAAGCTGAAAGAAACATGATCTAACCACAGTATTGATGTGTTTGTCAAATTTCAGCTTATCATCAAAAATAACCCCTAAATTTTTAACCCAAGGTTTTACAGAGGAAGATAACTCACCCAAATTTATTTTTGGTGAACTAACAGAGTCTGAAGGACCGAATACTATTATCTCAGTTTTACTCTCATTAAAATGAAGAAAATTTAAAGACAGCCAGGCTTTTACATCAGTCAAACAAGTCATGAGTGCTTCTAAGCCATTGGAACTCTTTTTTAAGGGCAAATATATTTGAGTGTCATCTGCATAGCAGTGAAATGACAGACCATGCTTCCTAAAAATAGAACCCAATGGTAGCATATACAAAGAAAAAAGAATCGGAGCTAAGATGGAACCCTGAGGTACACCACATGCTAAAGGAGCTGACTCAGATGAGTGTTCACCCATATTAACATTAAAACGTCTATTTAAAAGATATGAATTGAACCATTCAAGAGCGTTTCCTGTTATGCCTGCGCAGTGCTCCAGGGGAGTAAGAAGGACTGCATGGTCAACAGTGTCAAACGCCGCACTCAAATCTAGGAGCACAAGCACAGAATGGTTTCCAGAGTCGCCAGCAAGTAGAATATCATTTAAAACCTTCAGGAGTGCAGTCTCTGTAGAGTGGAATTTTCGAAAACCTGATTGAAAGACCTCAAATATCTTATTTTCATCTAAAAAACTCTGCAGTTGTAGAAGCACTGTTTTCTCGAGGATCTTTGTAATAAAAGACAAATTTGAAATTGGTCTATAGTTTTCTAAAACAGTAGGATCTAAATTATGTCTCTTGAGCAAAGGATATACTGTAGTATGTTATAACGCATCAGGTACAGAACTAGTTTCAAAGCATCGGTTAATCAAAGTCACAAGATATGGACCCACTACATCAAAAACTTGTTTCAGGAAATAAGGAGGCAAGATGTCAACGGTAGAGCCTGACGGCTTAAGCCGGCATACTATTTCTTGGAGATATTCAAAAGAAATAGGTTTGAATTGACTAAACTCTGCACAACAAACAGAGTAGATGGACGGATCAGAATCAGGGTGAGATATCCCCCGTCTAATAGAATTAATCTTTTCAACAAAGAATCTCAAAAAATCCTCACACATTGTTTTTGACACAGCAGGGTACTTTGATACCGTTGGGTTGACAACAGTGTTAAAAACAGTAAAAAGAGTTTTGGGCCTATGGAAATTATTATTGATAATGTCTGCAAAATACCTTGATTTTGATTCTTTCAGTGCCTTCTGATAATTAAATAATGAATCTCTTAATAATTCCAGCGAAATCTGGAGCCGGTCCTTTTTCCACTTTCGCTACGCCCGTCTACAGAGCTGCCTCGAGGCGCGAACGTTATCGTCAATCCAGGGTTCAGATCTAGGTTTGAGTTTTAAAGTCTTTACAGGAGCAATTGAATCCAAGATAATCAAAGAAGTCGAGTTAAATTTAAGTAGGAGCTCATCTGGACTCAGATCACACTGACTTATGTCAACTGTTTGAACAGCATCACAGAAAGCTAATGAAAAGGATAAGCTAGTAGATGGAGTAATTATTCTAGATTTACGGACACATTTAGTAACTTTAGTACAAGTTGATACCCAGGGAACAGAAAACATAACAGTTTTATGGTCAGAAAACCCATTTTCAGTTACTTCAAGCTCGTAAAGTGAAATGCCATAAGAAAGCACAAGGTCAAGAGTATATCCCGACTGATGAGTCGGGACATTCACATACTGAATGAAATCAAAGGCATTTATCAGATTAGAAAATTCTTTAGATAATGAGTCAGTTGTGCAACACACATGGATGTTGAAATCACCAAGGATTAACAGTTTATCAAATTTGGGTAAAAATTCCCCCAAGAAGTCTGCAAACTCGTTTAAAAAATTTATATTGTGCTTAGGAGGACGGTATATCAAAGCAACCAGTAGTGGACCATTCAGATCAAATGTAAACAACTGCAGTTCAAAACTCTGATAAGCATGAAACATAGTTTGGCTGCAAGAAAATCTGTCTTTAAAAATAGAGATCAGTCCTCCACCACAGCCTGTTGTACGTGGTGAATTAAAAAACAAACAGTTTTGTGGCAAAAGATCAGAAAACGGACTTAAGTCCCCATTTGTAAGCCAGCTTTCAGTAATAAATAAAAAATCAAGGTCCCGCGAGGAGAAGAAGTCATAAATAATAACAGTCTTATTTACCACTGATCTGGCATTTAGCAACGCCATCCTTAGACCAGGTAGATTTTCAGTCGACTCCGAATTCCGAATCCGAGAAAAATTTTGAAGATTACTCACAAACTCCAGCGCGGTGAAAACGAGGCGAGCCGTAGGCAGGTAGCGGAGCAGCTTCAGCTTATTCCATTGATACACTGGGTCCAGAGAGCGCCAGCGAATGGAGAAATCGCCGACCAAACCCTTCACATGGAAACCCAGAAAGGATCGACGCGACTCTAGTTGTTGTTGTTGTTGAGCCAGGAAATGCTTCAACTTAACGGCAAAGCCACCCCGTCTTCCGCGTTTTCTCCTACGCCTCTTCACCGGTAGAGAACACGGCCAGCGGCGCAGGTAGCCAGGTATGGACGTCAGAAACGGAGATGAATGAGATGAGCCGTTTCGTGCTTGATATATCAGATCGTTTGTACTAGTTTGCAAACTTAAAAGAGTTAGTCTGTCATATATCAATATTGAGGAAGCGCATTGTGTTAGATAAAAGATCAAACAGCATAAAACAAACAAACTAAGGACTGGACCAGGCGTCCAACGGCAAGCCACACACAACGGCGCCATCTTTAATATATCAACTATCAAATATATCAAATGTTTGTTCCCTATCTGTCGGTCACTACGAGTTATGTCGAACGACATATGGGGTCTCACTTGGGAGGCCAATCATCTCTGAGTTTAAGAGAAAATGCCAATGAAAATTGGCTAGTGGATTTAACATACCTGAGCCACTCCCCGTGCCAACGGGTATAAATAGGGCGACAGGTGCATCCACTCATTAGATTTTTGCTTCGGAGCCGAGTGGTTGTATGAAAGCTGTTATACTCCACAAAGCCATTCATCTGCTGTGTCGGGAAGCTGTTCTGGTTGGCGGTATGGCGCAAACAGCGGTGTCCCTTTCAGCGATTCCCCTGGGCGCTTCAACTAAGAGAGCAGATTTCCTAAAAGAGCAAATCGCGGACGATTCGCGTCTTTTTAAAGACGCCGTTTCGTCCATGTCCTTCTGGATGCGGTCGTTTCCTGTTCTCTGACAACGGCCACGTTCGTTGTCTTCCGTGTCTGGGCATTCAGCACGCTGAGGGCGCGTTCGTGGATGGTTCACTGCGTGTGTGACCATGGCAACGCTGCGATCGCTTCTCTTCTTGCTTAAAGTGAAAGGAGCAGACCCCTCTGTTACTACCCGTTCCGGTTTCTCTGTCACGAGCAGAGGACCGCCGGCTAGTGCTCTGGGAGATTTGAAGATGACAGTGAGAGCTTCTCCGCCGGGCCACGCCCCACGGACCTCTTACCCCTTCCGCAGTGTTTGTCCTGTGCGGCTGCTGGGTGATTTTGCTGGGCTGTATTATGGCAGTCCCAACGGGTCATTCAGTTTGCCCATCGGGGATGGGCTGTTGACCTCTGTGGATGAAGATTCGGCGGGGCTGCCCCCCTCGGGTGTTGTCGCCACTGCCGAATTGGACCCTGAGTTGACAGCCGTGCTTGCCCGGGCAGCTGTGAGCATCAGGATAGAGGTGAATGCACCGCCCAACCCTGAGTGCTCATGGCTGTTCTCGGTGTAGAGCGCGACTCATAACTGCGTTTTACTCTGGTTCCTTTCTTCCCGGATGTGCATGGGGAAGTTATGTAGTCGTGGATGGCCCCTTTTTACGGCCGGAAGCAGCTAATTTCGTTCCTCCGTCCTCACTACCCTCGATGGCGGGGCAGCTAGGGGTGCGTTGACATTCCCCAGCAGGAGAGTGCGATTGCGGTGCACTTGTGTCAGCAAAACGCCGCCACTGGGAGGAATAGTCCGCGCCTCTCACCCAAGGCCTGTAAGCTGTCGGCCGCGCTCGCTACCAAGGCTTACAGTGCTGCGGGCCAAGCTGTCTCTCCTTTGCATGCCATGGCTATCCTGCAAACTCAGCAAGCCAAGGCTTTAACAAATGCACGAGGGTAGGACCAACCTGAGGTTGATGCAGGAGCTGCGCATGGCGACTGACCTCCCCCTTCCGGGTGACGGAAGTCACAACGCAGTCCCTCGGGAAGGCGATGTCCACTCTGGTGGTCCAGTAGTGCCGTTTCTGGTTCAGTCTGGTCTGTATGAGAGACATTGACAAAGTGCACTTTCTCAATGCTCCCATATCCCAGGCTGTCCTGTGTGGCGACGCTGTCAGATGCTGTGCCCAGTAGTTCCTGACAGAACAACAGCAGACTGAGGCCATACAGCACATCTCGCCACGACGTGATACTCCGGTTGCCACCATTCCGTCGCATGCAGTGCCTCAGCCTGCTCGTCGCCGTGGGCGCCCCCCTGCGTCCTCCACACCAGCTCCGCCCCGTGCTGAGAGTTCTTCGAGGCCGGCGCGTCGAGCCCCACGCAGGGGAGCGGCGCCCCCCGTGTCACTTCCGGCTGCGAAGTCCTCTAGGTAGACGACTAAGCAGCCCTGACAGGGGCAACTCGGAGATGTGGGAGACTGCTCTTCAGGAGCTGGCAGAGACAGAGTCACTCCTTCCCCTGGAGGAGGGCCGGGTGGAGAATCCTCAGTTTTTCTGTTCCGCCGCTGGTCCAATGGCCGGCGGCACCCACTTTATCATAGAAGAGCAAATTTTCCTTTCCTCCGAGGTGCAAGGCTCGCGGGTTGACGTTGAGCGACGCACTGCCTCCTCATTCTCACCCACGACGCCCCCTTTCGCCAGTGGTCAAGAGGTTGCGGTTCGGAGACGCAACGCCTCTCCACGCATCTCTGGCCAGTTCCTCCGGGAACACGAGGAGTGTGGCTGTGGCAGGTATGTCGACTGTCCCTTTGGTGCCACTTGTACAGAGTTGGGAGCGTGGCTTGCGCTGCCCAACCCGTCACGCTGGCTCATTCGGACGGTCCGACTCGGTTACCGATTCAGTTCGCCCGGCGACCTCCCAAGATCAATGGCCTGCTCGGGACTCCGGTGGCAGTCCGGGACGCCTCTGTCTTGCGCGAGGAGATTGCTGTCCTGCTGGCGAAGGATGCAATCGAGCCGGTCCCTCCAGCCGAGATGAGGACGGGGTTTTACAGCCCTTACTTCATCGTACCCAAGAAAAGCGGTGGCCTCTGACCTATTCTGGATCTGCGAGTCTTGAATCGGGCCCTGCACAAGCTCCCGTTCAAGATGCTGACGCAGAAACGCATTCTCAAATGCGTTCAGCCCCAGGACTGGTTTGCAGCAAACGACCTGAAAGACATGTACTTTCATGTCTCGATCCTCCCTCGCCACAGACCGTTTCTGCGGTTTGCATTCGAGGGCCAGGCATGGCAGTACAAGGTCCTCCCCTTCGGGCTCTCCCTGTCCCCCCGTGTCTTCACAAAGCTCGCGGAGGGCGCCCTTGCCCCACTCTGGGAATTGGGCGTCAGGATCCTCAACTATCTCGACGACAGGCTCATTATGGCCCGGTCCCGAGAGCAGTTGTGCGATCACAGGGACTTGGTGCTCCGGCACCTCAGTCAGTTGGGGCTTCAAGTCAACCGAGAGAAGAGCAAGCTCTACCCTGTGCAGAGAATCTCTTATCTCGGTGAGTATGACGGCACGGCTCACCAGCGAGCGTGCCCAGTCAGTGCTGAACTGCCTGAGTTCCTTCAGAGGCAGGACAGTGGTACCACTGAAACACTTTCAGAGGCTCTTGGGGCATATGGCAGCCGCAGTCACGCCGCTCGGGTTGCTTCATATGAGGCCACTTCAGCACTGGTTGCACTCCCGAGTCCCGAGATGGGCATGGCGTCGCGGTACACATCGTGTCAGCATCACACCGATGTGTCACCGCCTATTCAGCCCCTGGTCAGACCTTGCCTTTCTACGGGCCGGCGTGCCCTTAGAACAAGTGTCCTGGCACGTTGTCACAACAGATGCCTCCAACTCGGGCTGGGGCGCGACTTGCAATGGGCAGGCAGCTTCAGGGTCCTGGACAGGACCTCGACTGCTTTGGCACATCAACTGTCTGGAGTTGCTGGCAGTGCATCTAGCTTTACGACGGTTTCGTCCGTTGTTGCTGGACAAGCACGTGTTGGTCCGCATGGACAACACTGCGGCTGTTTCGTACACCAACCGACAGGGCGGTCTACGATCACGTCGCATGTCTCAACTCGCCCGCCATCTCCTCCTCTGGAGTCAGACGCGGCTCAAGTCGCTGGGCACTATTCACATCCCGGGGGAGCTCAATCGTACAGCCGACGCGCTCTCACGACAGCTCACTTTTCCCGGGGTATGGCGACTCCATCCCCAGACGGTCCAGCTGATCTGGAGTCGATTCGGGGAAGCCCAGGTAGACCTGTTTGCTTCCCACGAGTCCTCCCACTGCCAGCTGTACTTTTCCCTGTCCCAGGCCCCCCTGGGCACAGATGCACTGGCACACAGCTGGCCTCGGGCTTTACGCAAGTATGTGTTTCCCCCAGTGAGCCTGCTTGCACAGACACTGTGCAAGGTCAGGGAGGATGAGGAACAGGTCCTGTTGGTTGCGCCTTACTGGCCCACCCGGACCTGGTTTTCGGAACTCATGCTCCTCGTGACAGCCCCTCCCTGGCGCATCCCCCTGAGGAGGGACCTCCTCTATCAGGGGCTGGGCACCATTTGGCACCCGCGTCCGGATCTTTGGAATCTCCACGTGTGGCTTCTGGACGGGACGCGGTAGACCTAAGTGATCTGCCACCGGCGGTGGTGGACACTATCACTCAGGATAGAGCACCCTCTACGAGGCAGGCCTATGCTCTGAAGTGGAGTCTGTTCATGAATTGGTGTTCTTCTCACCGAGAAGACCCCCGGAGATGCTCGGTCAGAGTCGTGCTTTCTTTCCTGCAAGAAAGGTTGGAGCGTAGGCTGTCACCCTCCACCTTGAAAGTGTATGTGGCTGCCATTGCAGCCCATCACGATGCAGTGGACGGCCGGTGCTTGGGGAGGCATGACCTGATCGTTAGGTTCCTGAGGGGTGCCAGAAGGTTACATCCTCCTAGGACACCCCTAATTCCCTCCTGGCACCTCTCTATTGTCCTGGCGGGACTTCGGAGGGGTCCCTTTGAGCTGCTGGATTCAGTCGAGCTTAAGTTCCTGTCTCTCAAGACAGCGCTCCTGATCGCGCTCACTTCCATCAAGAGGGTCGGGGACCTCCAAGCATTTTCAGTAAGTGAAGAGTGCCTTGTGTTCGGGCCGGCCTACTCTCACGTTGTCCTGAGACCCCGGCCTGGATACATGCCCAAGGTTCCCACCACTCCCTTCCGAGACCAGGTGGTGAACCTGCAAGCGCTGCCCCTGGAGGAGGCAGATCCAGCCTTGGCGTCGCAGTGTCCCGTAAGAGCGCTTTGCATATACGTGGACCGCACCCAGAGCTTTAGAAGCTCTGAGCAGCTCCTGGTCTGCTTTGGAGGTCAGCGGAAGGGGAAGGCTGTCTCTAAGCAGAGGTTGGCCAACTGGATAGTGGCTGCCATCGTCTTGGCTAACGTTCCCACACAGAGTGTGGCCTCCTCCTATGCGCTGGCGCACGGCGCCTCTCTGGCAGACATCTGTCGAGCTGCGGGCAGGGCGACACTTAACACCTTTGCGAGGATTTACAACCTCCGTGTAGAGCCAGTTTCTTCCCGTGTGTTGGGTAACAGGTAATTGGCGGGAAGGGCTGGCTCGGTGTCAAGCTTGCTGCGCCATTCCCCCTAACACGGGGATGTGAGCGCCTTTCTTCTACCAGTAGAGTTCCCCGGTTGGTGTACCCTGGTAGAGCATCCTCCAGCACCCTCGGCAGTCAGACTTGGCGGAGCAGTCTGTCGCCAGGCCCAGTACTGGCGTTAGCACGCGCGGAGTTCCGGTCAGCCCCTGTACTGGGCTAGGTGTTCATATGGCTTGGTTCCCTACGGGTAATCCCATATGTGTTTTCTTCCACGGTAAGGTTTCCCTCTTGGCAAACCAGTGTCTTCCCTTGACAGACCCATTCTGTCATTCTCTTCTGGTAGCCGTTCCATCCCTACTCCAAGGTAGCGTAGCTTTTGTGGCACGCCAGGGCTTGTCGACAATTGCAGCGCCACAGGGTTGTGATGATGTTCAGGTTGTGGCGTTTTCCATAGGACCCCATATGTCGTTCGACATAACTCGTAGTGACCGACAGATAGGGAATGTCTCGGTTACGTACGTAACCCTCGTTCCCTAATGGAGGGAACGGAGACGTTATGTCCCGATGCCACAACCTTGAACCGGTCGCTGTTGCCGGGACACATTCTCGGCTCCTCAGCGTAAAACCTAATGGCACGGGGAGTGGCTCAGGTATGTTAAATCCACTAGCCAATTTTCATTGCCGTTTTCTCTTAAACTCAGAGATGATTGGCCTCCCAAGTGAGACCCCATATGTCGTTCGACATAACGTCTCCGTTCCCTCCATCAGGGAACGAGGGTTACGTACGTAACCGAGACGTTTAGCATACATATTAGTTGTAGTCAGTTACATAGGTGTCATGCATGAAGTTTATAGTTATTTTAAATAATTATGATAGAGTTACAGGTTTAGGTTAGTGGGGTGCCTGTAAGCGGTGAAAACTTCAAGCATTAGAGACGACAGTGTTACTCAAAGAGCCCATAGCGTTATCTTTTAACAAACTATTGTATTGCACATTACTAAGACAAAATCTGTAACAGTGTTCTTAAATATGTTGAATTGAAAATAAACATACAAAACTTTATAATGACCATGAGAACAATATAGCCTAACACCGCATAGCCAAATGTTTTTTCTAACTCTATCCCCCTAAAATTGTGAGATTTCTTGACTTCACTGGACTTTGCTCATTCTTTCTGCTTAAATTTGTTTAAACGGACTTTCACATTCTTATCTTATTTTCACCAACTAAGTGTAATTCCTAGGCCTCGCGGATTGTTTTCTAGTTTTGCCGTCAACCTCTTTGTTCATACGCCGCAATATCTCTGCGAATTTGCTTGATTTCATAAAATATTTTATCTTTTACGTTATATTATTATACTATCCTAGTTTATATCAGATACAAGTTTGTTTCTTAATATTTCTCTTACGTCTACTCCCGTCCATTCTAACCCGTTAGAGTATACACAACTTTTATGCTTCTGTTCTGCTACTCATTGTAGGTCACTTTGGATAAAGACGTATGCTAAATCATTAAAATCCAAAAAAATGAACTCTGAGAAAGAATATCCAGTGAAGGGATTCAACATTTTTTATTTTAACAATATATTGTTCAATTTACATTCTTACATTGAAGTAGGGATACATATGATCAAATTGCTGCTACAAACAATAGTGATGACATCACAAGTTATCTAGCCAGAAAAGAAAATCTCGGCAGGCCCTCATGTCACGTTCTAGTATGAAATTGACAACGGTTTCAATAATTTCATGTATAGCGAAACCATAATGTTTAGTGACTAACATCACACACAAATCCGTTATGCACGTACACAGACAGAGAATCTCGTTAATGTACATCTCGTCGCTACATTCAGCCATCACATACAGAATTTTTCTGGTCGTTACACAAATAGGTGTCTTGCTGGTCGTATACAAGCTCGTCAAATCGGGCCATGGATTATTTTTCAGGCGTCTTACAACGTCCATTTCTTTCTTGAGATTTGTTACGCGCTTGTACACCGTACAATCATGATTTGGATCGGACGCATGATTTTACGCATTAGATCAATCATTTGCTCTCTGTAACATTGTTTAAACGTAGACTCTATGTTGCCTTTTACAGGACACATCTTTCCTTCGGCACAGCCACACTCCACTTGCTCACCGGCATCAGAACTCCAGTCACGCTCCATCAGCTTTTGTGTAGCGTCATACATCTTTTTTCTGAATTTGTTCCAAGACGTAAACTGAATCAATTGAGGATAGCTTTGAATCTGGATTGACTGTTTTAATCCACGATGGATGTGTTCGATTTTAGGGATAATTACATTGATGAAACTGTTGCAACATGTATTTTATCCAACCGTGTGGTTCACTGATCTTTCACGAGAATGGCCGCTCTTACAGCCATGTATCGTAGTCAGAATGATATAGGGATGAATCGCGGCCACTGTGAATTAAAAAAATACAAAATTAAAATGATTTCAATTTATAAAAAGACATAATTAAAATACGTTAATTTTAATTTATAAAAAGAATAGTTAATACGTACTTACATGTATTAATAGCGTCAAAGGCTTGCTGCTCAATATTTAAATATATCAATATATCAATCAATATATAAAAAAATCCTGTTATGATTTAAAACACATGGAGAGGGTTTTTATATGCTTGTTTAATGGAGCACACACACACACACACACACATACACACACACACACACACACACACACACACACACAGACACACACACACACACACACACACACACACAGAGACAGACTGTGACAAAGAAATCATGATGTCATAACATTAAACCGCCAGCAGATGGCGCAATTTTCACTATAACAGGGTGTCATAACATTAAACCGCCACAGATGGCGCAATTTTCACTATAACATGGTGTCATTTCACCCCAGACTCACCAGAGGGAGCCATTTCACCGTCATATCATCAAAAATCCACCGGAGGAAGCCATTTCACTAAGAGCAGTTAGCAACCGGGAAATGGTGCTAAGATAGAACCGTGCATTCCTAACCGGGAGGGCTTACAGCCCGCGATGTCGTGTTCATAGATGACAAACGGATAATGCGGTGGCAAAACGTCGATTTAACGGACCCAGAATTGTTTTTCTGAAATCATAGCAAACTGAATTGTAGCACGGTAAGCTAAAGCTAAGCACATGTCAACAGGATGTCGTCGTCTTTTCAAAATAAAAGTGTTTTTCATAAAAAAAAGTCTGCCGATGATATGAAGTCAAATAAAACATGTCGGCATAATCATAATGTGATAAATTAATAGAGTAGTTAAAATATCTCTATCGGCAGATAAAACAGCAAATCATAGTTTATGAATATCTCTATCAGCAGATAAAATAAAAAAAACCACCATAGCATACTTTATGAATATAGTAGTTAAAATATCTCTATCAGCAGATAAAAGAAAACAGCATATCATAGTTTATGAATATCTCTATCAGCAGATAAAATACCAATGCATGTTTTATTACAGTAATGAATTGTAATATGGTTTAAAGACACCATAACATCATAGACTGTAAAAAATAGCATAACATACTTTGATCAATTAATAGTATTTAAAACACCATAGCATGGAATGAGAAAATACTCCATTCATCCATATATACTTTTATCCATTGTCCTGGAGAGCCGTCCAGAAAGTTTTTGGGCAAGCGATTGTCTTGGAGACTCGTCCGAGAAAGTTTTTGGTACGAGTGATGGTTTGAACACGTCAAATTGCATTTATAAAGGTGACCGTCTTGAAAGAAATCGGTGTTGAGTGACCACTAGGTGTCATCATTGTTCTATAAATGGATCTGTACAATTCGTGGAAACAGAGCAGGGATCAGCCGTGTCACCATAAATTCGTGGGCACAAGAGATTGTAGACGCGAACCATCCGTAATTCATAGATGGAACTGTCAGAAAACTGTAAAAATCATGGTACTCCTGCATGAGATACGATGGTTTTAATTAACATCTTTAAAGATATTATGATTTTGTAGTAAATTCAGACGAGGGTGAACTGTGGCGTGCGTACACACACACAGGGACTGATTTTTGAAGCACCGCGGGTCAGAAAAGGTGATGTGAAAACACCTCCTTCAGCTCTCTAAAAAATGTAGAATGGATTTTGTTTATCCGAAACAATCGGTTTCAGTATAATTTTTATAACCGTTTCATTTATAACCTTTTAAAAGAATAGAATGTTTTTCAAACTTTCAAACTAGTTCCACTGTACTGAGGCATGAAAAGGAGGGGGGGGTGTCAGACAGAGAGAACGCGCTCCCTATGTTTTGAGACAGGGGTAAGCTCATTCAGGAAAGGTGGGGGGTGTCCAGACAGAGAGAACGCGCGCGTGCCTATGTTTTGAGACAGGGGTAAGCTCATTCAGGAAAGGAGTATTTTTGTTTTTACCACTTTTAATAATTTGAAAACATTATTACAACTTTTTTAAAATTTTGGGATTATAATTTGAAAATCATTTTAACCCTAACAAAACATTGACCGTGTCTCATTGTGATCGCTGATTCAGAGAGAGTCCAACAGATGGAGCTGTGAGCCCGTTTCACAAGCTGTAGGTTCGCTCTAAAATAAGGTAAGCCGATTTTATTCAGCTAAAATAATTGGTTTTAGTAAGTTTTTTATTTTATATTCTTTTAAAGAACAGAATGTTTTTTAACCTTAGTTACATTGCTTTAGATTATCTATGTTATATAAAGGATAGAATATAAAAAGAATGGTATGTTTTCAACTTTAGCATGATAATTATTATATAATTTATATTATATAAAGGATAGAATATAAAGAACGGTATGTTTTCAACTTTAGCATGATAATTATTATATAATTTATATTATATAAATTATATAAAGGATAGGATGTTTTAAATATGAATGTGAAATAACTAAATGTTTTTTTCAACCTTTAATTGTTTTAGATTATATAAATTATAGAATGTTTTATATATAAATGCGAAATAACTGAATGTCGCATATATGAAAACACTGACCCCATTTATATACTGCTCAGGAATGTAATGGGAGGGGGCGCAGGCCTGTGACACAAGCCATATAACCACACACGCACACACATAACCACACACAAACCCATATAACTGGGACAAAGTTCAAACAACGGCAAAAACATCTGTTCTCTTCATATAGGGCAAAAGCTTCTGTCAAAACCACATGATCGATGCGTGGGAGGGGTCCATAGGTTAACCCATGATCTCATTCGGGAAGTTCAACCCATCCATTATAAGGTCACTGGAAGTTCAACCTGTCAAAAGGTCAAAGGTCAAAGTCGTAAATCATCTTGACACAAAGTGTAGGGTAAGTACTACTCTCATGTCTTCGCATTGAGAAGGTCAGGTCCTGTACTGGGCTAGGTGTTCATATGGCTTGGTTCCCTACGGGTAATCCCATATGTGTTTTCTTCCACGGTAAGGTTTCCCTCTTGGCAAACCAGTGTCTTCCCTTGACAGACCCATTCTGTCATTCTCTTCTGGTAGCCGTTCCATCCCTACTCCAAGGTAGCGTAGCTTTTGTGGCACGCCAGGGCTTGTCGACAATTGCAGCGCCACAGGGTTGTGATGATGTTCAGGTTGTGGCGTTTTCCATAGGACCCCATATGTCGTTCGACATAACTCGTAGTGACCGACAGATAGGGAATGTCTCGGTTACGTACGTAACCCTCGTTCCCTAATGGAGGGAACGGAGACGTTATGTCCCGATGCCACAACCTTGAACCGGTCGCTGTTGCCGGGACACATTCTCGGCTCCTCAGCGTAAAACCTAATGGCACGGGGAGTGGCTCAGGTATGTTAAATCCACTAGCCAATTTTCATTGCCGTTTTCTCTTAAACTCAGAGATGATTGGCCTCCCAAGTGAGACCCCATATGTCGTTCGACATAACGTCTCCGTTCCCTCCATCAGGGAACGAGGGTTACGTACGTAACCGAGACGTTTAGCATACATATTAGTTGTAGTCAGTTACATAGGTGTCATGCATGAAGTTTATAGTTATTTTAAATAATTATGATAGAGTTACAGGTTTAGGTTAGTGGGGTGCCTGTAAGCGGTGAAAACTTCAAGCATTAGAGACGACAGTGTTACTCAAAGAGCCCATAGCGTTATCTTTTAACAAACTATTGTATTGCACATTACTAAGACAAAATCTGTAACAGTGTTCTTAAATATGTTGAATTGAAAATAAACATACAAAACTTTATAATGACCATGAGAACAATATAGCCTAACACCGCATAGCCAAATGTTTTTTCTAACTCTATCCCCCTAAAATTGTGAGATTTCTTGACTTCACTGGACTTTGCTCATTCTTTCTGCTTAAATTTGTTTAAACGGACTTTCACATTCTTATCTTATTTTCACCAACTAAGTGTAATTCCTAGGCCTCGCGGATTGTTTTCTAGTTTTGCCGTCAACCTCTTTGTTCATACGCCGCAATATCTCTGCGAATTTGCTTGATTTCATAAAATATTTTATCTTTTACGTTATATTATTATACTATCCTAGTTTATATCAGATACAAGTTTGTTTCTTAATATTTCTCTTACGTCTACTCCCGTCCATTCTAACCCGTTAGAGTATACACAACTTTTATGCTTCTGTTCTGCTACTCATTGTAGGTCACTTTGGATAAAGACGTATGCTAAATCATTAAAATCCAAAAAAATGAACTCTGAGAAAGAATATCCAGTGAAGGGATTCAACATTTTTTATTTTAACAATATATTGTTCAATTTACATTCTTACATTGAAGTAGGGATACATATGATCAAATTGCTGCTACAAACAATAGTGATGACATCACAAGTTATCTAGCCAGAAAAGAAAATCTCTCTGTAACATTGTTTAAACGTAGACTCTATGTTGCCTTTTACAGGACACATCTTTCCTTCGGCACAGCCACACTCCACTTGCTCACCGGCATCAGAACTCCAGTCACGCTCCATCAGCTTTTGTGTAGCGTCATACATCTTTTTTCTGAATTTGTTCCAAGACGTAAACTGAATCAATTGAGGATAGCTTTGAATCTGGATTGACTGTTTTAATCCACGATGGATGTGTTCGATTTTAGGGATAATTACATTGATGAAACTGTTGCAACATGTATTTTATCCAACCGTGTGGTTCACTGATCTTTCACGAGAATGGCCGCTCTTACAGCCATGTATCGTAGTCAGAATGATATAGGGATGAATCGCGGCCACTGTGAATTAAAAAAATACAAAATTAAAATGATTTCAATTTATAAAAAGACATAATTAAAATACGTTAATTTTAATTTATAAAAAGAATAGTTAATACGTACTTACATGTATTAATAGCGTCAAAGGCTTGCTGCTCAATATTTAAATATATCAATATATCAATCAATATATAAAAAAATCCTGTTATGATTTAAAACACATGGAGAGGGTTTTTATATGCTTGTTTAATGGAGCACACACACACACACACACACATACACACACACACACACACACACACACACACACACAGACACACACACACACACACACACACACACACACACACAGAGACAGACTGTGACAAAGAAATCATGATGTCATAACATTAAACCGCCAGCAGATGGCGCAATTTTCACTATAACAGGGTGTCATAACATTAAACCGCCACAGATGGCGCAATTTTCACTATAACATGGTGTCATTTCACCCCAGACTCACCAGAGGGAGCCATTTCACCGTCATATCATCAAAAATCCACCGGAGGAAGCCATTTCACTAAGAGCAGTTAGCAACCGGGAAATGGTGCTAAGATAGAACCGTGCATTCCTAACCGGGAGGGCTTACAGCCCGCGATGTCGTGTTCATAGATGACAAACGGATAATGCGGTGGCAAAACGTCGATTTAACGGACCCAGAATTGTTTTTCTGAAATCATAGCAAACTGAATTGTAGCACGGTAAGCTAAAGCTAAGCACATGTCAACAGGATGTCGTCGTCTTTTCAAAATAAAAGTGTTTTTCATAAAAAAAAGTCTGCCGATGATATGAAGTCAAATAAAACATGTCGGCATAATCATAATGTGATAAATTAATAGAGTAGTTAAAATATCTCTATCGGCAGATAAAACAGCAAATCATAGTTTATGAATATCTCTATCAGCAGATAAAATAAAAAAAACCACCATAGCATACTTTATGAATATAGTAGTTAAAATATCTCTATCAGCAGATAAAAGAAAACAGCATATCATAGTTTATGAATATCTCTATCAGCAGATAAAATACCAATGCATGTTTTATTACAGTAATGAATTGTAATATGGTTTAAAGACACCATAACATCATAGACTGTAAAAAATAGCATAACATACTTTGATCAATTAATAGTATTTAAAACACCATAGCATGGAATGAGAAAATACTCCATTCATCCATATATACTTTTATCCATTGTCCTGGAGAGCCGTCCAGAAAGTTTTTGGGCAAGCGATTGTCTTGGAGACTCGTCCGAGAAAGTTTTTGGTACGAGTGATGGTTTGAACACGTCAAATTGCATTTATAAAGGTGACCGTCTTGAAAGAAATCGGTGTTGAGTGACCACTAGGTGTCATCATTGTTCTATAAATGGATCTGTACAATTCGTGGAAACAGAGCAGGGATCAGCCGTGTCACCATAAATTCGTGGGCACAAGAGATTGTAGACGCGAACCATCCGTAATTCATAGATGGAACTGTCAGAAAACTGTAAAAATCATGGTACTCCTGCATGAGATACGATGGTTTTAATTAACATCTTTAAAGATATTATGATTTTGTAGTAAATTCAGACGAGGGTGAACTGTGGCGTGCGTACACACACACAGGGACTGATTTTTGAAGCACCGCGGGTCAGAAAAGGTGATGTGAAAACACCTCCTTCAGCTCTCTAAAAAATGTAGAATGGATTTTGTTTATCCGAAACAATCGGTTTCAGTATAATTTTTATAACCGTTTCATTTATAACCTTTTAAAAGAATAGAATGTTTTTCAAACTTTCAAACTAGTTCCACTGTACTGAGGCATGAAAAGGAGGGGGGGGTGTCAGACAGAGAGAACGCGCTCCCTATGTTTTGAGACAGGGGTAAGCTCATTCAGGAAAGGTGGGGGGTGTCCAGACAGAGAGAACGCGCGCGTGCCTATGTTTTGAGACAGGGGTAAGCTCATTCAGGAAAGGAGTATTTTTGTTTTTACCACTTTTAATAATTTGAAAACATTATTACAACTTTTTTAAAATTTTGGGATTATAATTTGAAAATCATTTTAACCCTAACAAAACATTGACCGTGTCTCATTGTGATCGCTGATTCAGAGAGAGTCCAACAGATGGAGCTGTGAGCCCGTTTCACAAGCTGTAGGTTCGCTCTAAAATAAGGTAAGCCGATTTTATTCAGCTAAAATAATTGGTTTTAGTAAGTTTTTTATTTTATATTCTTTTAAAGAACAGAATGTTTTTTAACCTTAGTTACATTGCTTTAGATTATCTATGTTATATAAAGGATAGAATATAAAAAGAATGGTATGTTTTCAACTTTAGCATGATAATTATTATATAATTTATATTATATAAAGGATAGAATATAAAGAACGGTATGTTTTCAACTTTAGCATGATAATTATTATATAATTTATATTATATAAATTATATAAAGGATAGGATGTTTTAAATATGAATGTGAAATAACTAAATGTTTTTTTCAACCTTTAATTGTTTTAGATTATATAAATTATAGAATGTTTTATATATAAATGCGAAATAACTGAATGTCGCATATATGAAAACACTGACCCCATTTATATACTGCTCAGGAATGTAATGGGAGGGGGCGCAGGCCTGTGACACAAGCCATATAACCACACACGCACACACATAACCACACACAAACCCATATAACTGGGACAAAGTTCAAACAACGGCAAAAACATCTGTTCTCTTCATATAGGGCAAAAGCTTCTGTCAAAACCACATGATCGATGCGTGGGAGGGGTCCATAGGTTAACCCATGATCTCATTCGGGAAGTTCAACCCATCCATTATAAGGTCACTGGAAGTTCAACCTGTCAAAAGGTCAAAGGTCAAAGTCGTAAATCATCTTGACACAAAGTGTAGGGTAAGTACTACTCTCATGTCTTCGCATTGAGAAGGTCAGGTCCATCTTTGATGCAATGAAAGTTCCACTAGGGTTCACTTAATTTCTTCAACCAGAAGCTGTCTCACAGCCTCTAGGCTGTCTCCATTCTGCCCCTCAGGGTGTTCTGGTAAGTAATTTACCTCAGACCTTTTTGGCCTTTTCAGTCCTTTTGCTGCCATTCCCGGGCCACCTGTTTTGCCCCCGTTTACACCAACCTCTACACGTCCTGCTTTTCTTAGTTTAGTCCAATAGTTTCCCATTTTGAATTTTAAGCTGTGCTTCCAGCTAGAGCACCCATCCGGGGAACCTTGCTCCTTAAGGCAGGGATGTTTGTTAATGAGCGCTAGTGCCACAGAATTAATATGCTCATTATTTGGATATGCATCAAACTTGTAAATAGTTTCAGCAAACTTTTCTAAAATGCTATGCTTCATGTCTATTGTTACACTCAGGTACGTCTGGTCTCGTAGATATTGAAGTTTAGACTGTCTGAGTCTGAATTCTACATCGACAGAAAAATTTGGAATCTCAAAAATCTCTGGCCATGGATTGTGTCTTGTAGATGAGCTGTCTGTGGGCAGAATCACTGTATCATTGGAAACACAGGAGTCATCAGACATGCTGGTGGCTGAGGCGGTAACCAACAATGGGATTACCTTCACTGTAGCTCTTGAAGCTGGTAGGTCACCTATGTCTTCAAGGTTGCAGAAGGCATTGTCAAAGTCTGAATCTTCATACATCACATTAAAGTCATACTGCAGATCACATTTTTCTTTGATTTTTATCTTCAGCTCTTCAACATTTTTAATTTACATTGTACATTGTACTCCTGGTACAATGTTGAATGTACCAGGAGCTCAGAATCCTGCAGACCAACATAATTTCTGTGTTGATAACCACAATGTGTGTTATTTGTCTAAACTCTGGAAGACCTGAGCAACTGCCAACAGAGACGATCATATCTGCACAGTATTTCACACCATGAACACATGCAGATGATGCAACCAGCACTGAAGATTGCTTGCCATTTTGCTGATGCAGTGAACTCTGAACATTCTCAGGGAAGAATGTGACCATAACTGATCTCATTTTATCAATTTCCAAAAGAGGTTTGAAGAATGTTGAGGAATCCAAATGGAAGGCCATCATTTTCTGGTGTCTTACAGCTAAGGTATGTGCTACATTCTTGAAATTGCATGTGTCATGCACAACTTTCTTGAAAATTTGTGCTTCCCTTCAAACTTCATTGTCCACACATCTACTGGAGGGCCAAAGATTTGTATCATTTGAGGATAGTGTTCAATGAAATTATGTTTGGGACGAAGTCTGTAGTTTGGAAAAGTTTTCTGCACTACCTCACGATGTATTATCGTGTATTATCTCTTGTGTGCTGACATTACCAACTCCAGTGTATCTTTAAGAAGCATCAGTATCTCCCATGATTGGTCTCCTTCAGGGATGTTGTGGCCTATCATCAATGGAAGAAGCCTCAGCAGAGACCAATTTTCATGACCATTTCCCCCAGTAGTTCCCCAACAGAAGGAAGTTTTTGGAATGATCTGTGGTTTGTCAGCTTTATCAGAAAATGTGTAAGGGAACTGGCTAATAGCCCTGTTCAAAGACTCCAAAGAAATATATTTTTTGGCAATCAAATCCTTAAGGCACAGTGACAATTCTGCTGGTACTAAACCCTCCAAAAAAGTCATGAAGAATGTCAGGTGGGAAACCATTCACCACGTGAAAGTGTGTCAATTTTTCAGATAGTGGACATCCTCTTTTTACGCCATGATGTTTTGCCATAGTATGGTCACGAGAAATCTCGTGCACATGTTTTTCATGGTTCTCTCTTGTCCTTGGCTGAAGTAGACCAGATCTGACCTCCTTATCCTGAATGTCATCTTGTTTACACATACAGTACAAAACCGACAAAAGTAATCTGCTGCAAAACTCTCCTGGAATCCTGCCAAAGAGTGAGCCCCCAAGTTGTCCGCTGCCACATAGAGTACAGTGCCTTTAACACTTTCTGCTAATCGTTCAACATACACACCCCTTTCCTCAAGAGTTGCAATGTCCTGAATGAGAGGACGAAGAACTTCATGATAGCCATGCTCTTTTACAGTGTTAACTTTGCACAAAAGTGCAAGTTGGATTGAGTGAAGAGCCGACCGATACTTGGAATCAAGATTAGCAATATACCCAATATATGGCAAATAGTTTGTGTTTTTTCTTGGAGGTTCCAACTGGATTAGCAACTTCAAAGTCATCAATGTATAGACCAAGGGCAATCCTACATTCAAAAGAATATTTTCTTTGAAATGAGAGCCGTCTCTGAATGAGTGGTATCCTTCAGGTGAAATCCCCTCTGCGTGCAGCACCTTTTCCAAAATGTCCTTATTGTTAAGCAATGTCTTCAACATTTTCAGTATGGGGACATACACAAATGAGTGATCTTTACCAAGAGCAAACTCAACTGGTATGACGACTGGAAATTCTCGCAGCATATAAAATGCTCTTCTGCTAGCTGTTGACAGGGATCCTTCTGCACTGGTAAAATTCAGCAGGACATTACTTTGTGACACTACACTAACAATGTCACTTACTATGGAATTATCCACATCACTACAGTGATGACTGATCATTTTCTGGAAAGCATTTTGTAGTAATGGCTGTGAAAGCATTTGGATCTGATTAATCTGCTGGATTACTTCTTGTGCAGCGCTTTCAGATATGTACAGGATTGCTTGCATTTTCAAAAATAATGAAGTCAGGTTACGTTCTAACTGAATTTCTAAGTCCTGCATGGCATCTGCAGACTCATCTACACAATTGTCATCCTGTAAAGGCACCTCTTCGTCCACTTCAGTCAGTTGATCTGATTGTTCAATGTTTGAAAGTATTGGACCTTTAAATTGGGTTGTAGCAATCCCACTGTGTACTCGGCTTTTGTGAGTATTAAACGTTGAATATACATTACTCTCAAACTGACAGCCTTCATATGGGCATGGAACGCTTTGTTTAAGTTTTAAATGACTGCGTAAATGAGTGAAAAACTCAGATTCAGTGCAGGGCTTCACATACTCGCATAACTGGCAATGAAACGCAACTTTGGGTTCACTTGTTTGTGTTTCTGATTGAGAGAGCCAAACAGAAAAGTGCATTTTGAGTGCGTTAAAAGACTTGAAAGAGCACAAGCAATCCATATGAAGCCATGGTATTGGCTGTTGCCGAGTGAAGCCTCTATGTTTTAGACGATAATGTTTTAACAAAAGTCCTCTTTCGTTTGCAGAAAAAATACAGTACTTACAGTTCCACTGCATCTGCAAGAGATTATTTGAAGTGGAAATATATTTTAAGTTGGTTTAGTCAACAAAATATTAACAAAATATAAAGTACAGCATAGTAAACACGGTCACAAACTATTTCTTCAAAGGAAAAGTCCTCACCAGTGAATCAAGACCTGTGTGTTGAAGACCAATCAGGAGGCAGCTGCCAGAAGGACTTCTTCTAAAAAAAAGAACAACATTTAATTAACAGGAGGTTCTGCTTTGCAAAATTAAAGACACATTCCTTGATATGTGCATGTTCTACAAGCATTACAGAAAATATACCTTTTAATATGCAGTTCTATAAATATGTATTTGTGACTTCAGTACAGACAATTTTAAAACAGTGTTTCCTCTGATAACGTTCAGTAATGTTGTGCCAGTACAAAAAAAAAAGAAAATTGGAAAAGAAAACTTTCATGTGATAATAAGATTTCTTAGTTTAACATCACTTAACATTACTAAGTTTCTTATGTTAAAAGACGGCTCATTATATCAGCAGTGATATAAAACAGTTGAGTTTGAGTAAAGAAACATTTTACAGTGCTTGTATTATATTCTTAATTTACTGAATTTAAAAATAATAGTATAAGGTTACTGTGAAATCACAAAACATGTCAAAAATAATCACAAACATCATCTCTGCATAAGCTGCAAGTTACATATAACAGTAAATGTGACCATTTCAACAGATTTGTAACGTTAATCATTAATTCAAGAATTCAAGATTTATTTAGCAATTTCAACTTTACAGTTGATTGTAATTTGTATTGGTATGCTCATACATACAACTTAATACAAACACTGACAATACACTGATACAACAACACATTCCAAAACATATACCTCACATATACCCCCCAAAACAACCAATACACAGACATGAACAACACCTATTACACACTAAGTGTGTCAGTGGGTTATGAACCAGTCCGTAATTGCTTGGTGCAAAAGACACAATGCAAATATATTAATAAAGCATAGAAGTTGAGATGGGGTAAGTAAAAGTGACCGGTGGGTTGGAAAACATTCAACTAGTTCATGAACTTAATTTAAAATAAGCATTCAATGTTCTAACTTCAGACCATGGGTAAGTAACGTATGGCTTGGGGGAAGGTACGATCTCTGAAACGTGTTTCGCGCCTTCTTAATAATTTTGGAGTAATAGTGCATGGCTATGGTAGGCAGACTACAGCCAATGATCTTGGAGGCTCTTCTCAATAATTTCTCTAGCTGTTGCTTACTCTGACTGGTCGCATTACTGTACCAGGACAGGGTAGAGAAGATCAGCACACCTTCTATGGTGGCTCTGAGAAAATAAAGTCTCTGGTGGGCTTTGCTTACAGTGAGAATGATATTCAGGTTCCATGAGAGGAATTGATGAATGGTGGTGCCCAAGAAAAAGAAGGAAGAGACCCTTTCAACAACCTGATCATTGATGGAGAGGGGAAAGTGCCGAACTGTCTTCTTCCTAGAGTCCACTATCATCTCTTTAGTTTTAGATGTATTGAGGATTAAGTTATTAACCTCACACCACTTCACCAGCTGTTCAACTTCACCCTGATAACCAGATTCATCCCCATCAGAGATAAGACCTATTACAGTGGTATCATCTGCTAATTGTAACAGTTTTACTGATGTTAAATTGGACATGCAGTTATTGGTATAAATATAAAATAAAAGAGGAGACAGGACACAACTTTGTGGTGTATCAGTGTTAAGAACCCTGGTTAATGACACATAATTATTAATTTTAACATACATTCAAGATACATTTAACAAAATACAAGATCCATTGACACACTACAGTATTAACACTTATGGCTAGTAAGGAATTATATAGCCTGAAAGGGATAATAGTGTTAAAGGCTGAACTAAAATCAAGGAATAAGGTTCGAGCATATGTGTTCTTATACTCAAGATGTTGAAGAATAAAATGTGCCCCTAAAGACACTGCATCATCCACTCCCCTATTCACCCTGTAAGCAAACTGATGATGATCCAGTGTAATATGCGCTAGGTTCCTACAGACTAAGCACTCGAACACCTTCATAACAACAGACGTGAGTGCAATAGGCCTATAATCATTAAGGCAGGTGATGTTATTCTTCTTAGGCACTGGAATAACCATAGCCGATTTAAAACAAGTGGGTAATATAGAAGAGATGATAGACCAGTTGAAAATGTGACTGAGTATGGGAGTAAGCTGGTCTGCACAGCTCCTCAATGTAGCTGGTGCAATACCATCAGGCCCCCCTGCTATCCTGATGTTTTGATGGTGTAGCAACCTCCTGACATCATGCTCTGAGATTGAAAAGGGAGGTGACCAATCAGACCCAGATGGGGTGACTTAGAGAGTCTAGCTGAGCTTCACTGGACTCAAATCTGCAGTATTAATCATTAAGCCTCTCAGGGAGGGAGGGGTCACAATCTAAAACATGATGCTTGATCTTATATAAATACCAAGGATTCACACAAAACAAGGGTAGTCCGCCTTTAGTTACTATGCCGCCCGGAGTTGGAATCAGCTTCCAAAAGAGATCAGATGTGCTAAAACACTAGTCACATTTAAATCTAGACTTAAAACTCATCTGTTTAGCTGTGCATTTATTGAATGAGCACTGTGCAGAGTCCGAACTGATTGCTATATATTTTCACTGTTTTTTTATTTTATTTTATGTAAAATCATTTTTTCATTTTAAATAAGTAATTTTTTAAATAATTTAAAAAGTTTTAAAATTGCTTGTTTTATTCTTGTTATTATTTTTCTTCATTATTATTTTACTTTATTTTATGTTAAGCACTTTGAATTACCATTGTGTACGAAATGTGCTATATAAATAAACTTGCCTTGCCTTGCCTTATAGTTAGTGATTGTCCGCAGACCCTGCCAGACACCCTTAATGTCATGGACTTGGAGCTTGTTTTCAAGTTTTTCTCTAAAACAGCTAAAGCCACTTATAATAGCCTTTTGAAGCTGAAATTTAAGGAGTCTGTATTGCGCTCTATCACCACATTTAAATGCAGCATTTTTCTCCCTGCATAAACGCCTTACATCCTTGTTAAACCAAGGTTTGTTGTTACTGTAACTGATAACAGTTTTGATGGGGAAACACACAGACTCACAAAAATGTATATAAGACATTACAGAGTCAGTGAAAATGTTGATATCATCATGCTCTAAAACACTCCAGTCAGTAATATCAAAACAGTTTTGTAACATGTCTATGGCCGGGGGAGAGTACCATCTGACCCTCTTTGTCATTGTTTTAAATGTTTTGAGTTTCTGGCGGTATTTAGGAACGAGAAATATAGTGTTGTGATCAGACTCACCAAAGTTTTGTGGGGTGTTCGTCCCTCGCTGAGGGATGGAACAGCAGACCCCTGTAGTTAAAGCAGCAAGGGTGTTCTCTCCAGCAGGAAAAAAACAGCAGGCCCTTTTCTTTTTGTGGGTGTGTTCGTCCCTCACTGAGGGATGGAACAGCAGACCCCTGTAGATATAGCAGCAAGGGTGTTCTCTCCAGTGGGAAAAATCAGCAGGCCCTTTTGTTTTTGTGGGGTGTTTGTCCCTCGCTGAGGGATAGAACAGCAAACCCCTGTAGTTATAGAAGCAAGGGTGTTATCTTCAGCAGGAAAAAAAACAGCAGGCCCTATCCTTTTTGTGGGGTGCTTGTCCCTCACTGAGGGACAGAACAGAAGACCCCTACAGTTAAAGCAGCAAAGAGTGTTCTCTCCGGCGGGCAAAAATAGCAGGCCCTATTTTTTTGTTGTTGTTGTAACTGTACGTATTATATAAAATATCCATTTAGTCATCACCAAACTTTCTATATTTAGCTGTAGGTCATGCTGTATACCATTTTTCTGCCTCAGAAGCCTGTCCAAAATCAGTTAATGAGGTGACTTCGTGCAAAAAATGCTGCCTGCAAGTCATGGGGTGCGTTCGACCTGATTTAGAGAACGATTACTCCTCGTCGCCCCCTGTTGTTCAGAGAAGCGTACACCAGGGTTCTTAAACCTTCCAAAGTAAAAGTCAAGCACTTCCAAGGACATTTAAATTTTCCAGCACTTTACAACTGTGGTAAATTAACCGTTTACATACATACTCTCACCTTAGTTAAAGCACATGCACAGATACAACACAGACACACCTAACTTTGTAAATCGTTTGTATTTTTGAAGGCACATTAGCAATTTGCATTGTTCTAAACAAAAATCTGCAAGTTGCCAGCATGCGGCACATTTGGACCGGTACAAACAGTTTGTATGAACGTCCTTACATTTGAATGCCCTCAAATTTTAGTCACAGTGATGATTAATGTTAATTTTATTTTTGGTAGGGGAATGACAAGTCATATTCATACATCCTTCATCCTAGGTAATTTTAGTAGTATAAAACAAGATGGTTAATCCATTCGGGATTTAAACATACAGAACCGAGCAACAAACATTCCTGATTAATGACTGATGATTCCACTGCATCTCACGGACTACACCACAAATTAATTCTTGTGTACATGTTTCCACGGTTTATGATGATGATATTCGAGAGAGTCCAGTCCAGTCCAGTGAGCGCAAGATCTGAACACAACTGTAGCTTTCAATGCCGTGTGTGATTAATTATAATGCCAACTAGATGGCTTGAAAAAAGCCTAACCAGAAAGATTGAAGCTAGTATGGAACTAGCATGTTCCCAGCATGACTAGCATGTCTCTAGCATGTTGTAATCATGAATAGCAAGTAACTAGCATGTTGCTAGCATGACTAGCATGTCTCTAGCATGTTGCTAGCATGATTAACAAGTGAATAATATGTTATTAGCATGATTAGCAAAGTTACTAGCATGTTGTTAGCATGATTAACAAGTGACTATCCTGTTGTTATCATGATTAACATGTTGTTAACATGACTATCATGTATCTAGCTTGTAGCTAGCATGACTAGCATGTTACTAGCATGTCTGTAGCATGTTGCTAGCATGATTAGCAAGTGACTAGCATGTTGTTAGCATGAATAGCAAAGTTACTAGCATGATGCTAGCATGACTAACATGTCTCTAGCATGTTGCTACCATGACTAGCATGTCATTAGCTTGATTAGCAAGTAACTATCATGTTATTAGCAAGATTAGTGAAGTGACTAGCATGTTGTTAACATGATTAGCAAAGATACTAGCATGTTGCTGGTATGTCTCTAGCATGCCGCTAGCATTGCTAATAAGTGACTAGCATGTCATTAGCATGATTAACAAGTGACTAGCATGTTATTAGCATGTTGTTAACATGATTATCGAAGTGACTAGCATGTTGCTAGCATGATTAGCAAGTGTTTAGCATGTTATTATGGGGATGGTGTTGGCGCAGTGGATAAGACACATGCCTTTGGTGTGAGAGACCCGGGTTCGAATCCACTGTGAGACACCAATGTGTCCCTGAGCAAACCCTAGTTGCTCCAGAGGCGTGCAACCTCTGACATATTGTCTTGTAAGTCGCTTTGGATAAAAATGAATAAATGCAATGTAATATTAGCATGACTCACAAGTGACTAGCATGTTGTTAACATGATTAACATGTCATTAGCATGATTAGTAACTGACTAGCATGTTATTAGCATGTTGTTAGCATGTTTAGCAAGTGGCTAGCATGTTTATATGATAATCCATCTAAAACCAGTTGATTCAGTTAGAAACCAGCTAAGACCAGCATGACAGTGGCCAAAACCACGTTAAAACCACTTTAAAAGCATGTTTCTAGCCTGATTAGCAAGTTACTAGCATGTTGTTAACATGTTTCTCATGCTAATCTGGCTCAAACCAACTAAAACCAGTTGATTCAGTTAAAGCCAGCTAAGAACCAGCTAAAACCAGCTTGGGAGACCAGCCAAAGCCACCAATTAGCTTAGGCTGGTTTTACCTGTATCCTCAGTAGAGAGTTTTTAAGGTTTGCTATGGTAGTAGTCTGAAGGTCTGACCCAAGTTTGGTGGTTCTAGCTTGAAAGCTCTAGGAGGAGATAGTGTTTAAATTTTCGCTCAGAATAATAATAATAATAATAATAATAATAATAATAATAATAATAATAATAATAAGATAGATCAGTAAGGTGGCTTTTTCAAGCCAACTTAATAATACCTACCCTAATGCTGGGGAACCCTGCATAAAGATTGTATGCATTTCAAGCCGATCTTAAATGTATACCACAAAAACACATTCCTCATTTTCACTTTTCTCTTTAATCATGACAGTCTTAAGATTCAGTTTAACTGAGCAGGGAAAATGTTGTTTACCTTTATATGCTCAAAGTGCACACTCTCCCATGTAAAACAGCCAAGCAGACTTAAGAGGGGGCTACTCAAGTATTTAGTTCTCGGTTTACCATAATTTGTAATTTCGAGCCATAGCTGACTGAAGCAGCAACCTCAGGTAAGAAGTTTTTTTTCAAGCACCCGTACGACCCTGTACAACAGCAAACTTGACAAGTATAAATCCTTGACCGTTTGGTCTAGTGTGCGCGCAGCCAGTGGAGGCTCGCAAGTGCAGCGAGGCGAAAGCATAAATCCTGCTTATGCAACGGCAGGTCTAGCACGATATGATAGTGTACACTAAAAAAGGGTCAACAAACAAGCAGTCCCAATACCCTGATAGCTTTAGCAAAGACCTTCTGAAGTGCATAGTGTGGGGCAGCATCCCCTTACAGAAGAATAGAAGTAGGGAAAAGTGCTCTTTTATAACAGCTAAAATGAGCAGCATGCCCTTTTAAAGCAGTACGACATATGGTCAGTACTCGAATTTAGGCAACAGCATTAGCCCTTGTCCAGATAACGTTTAGCATTGATACAAGCAAAATTTACGATCTGTACATTTAGTATCAAGCACTTTATCGATACACCAGTTAGTTTGAGCAACAGCATATCATTGATTTAAACACAAGGCAATAAAAATGAAAGAAACTTTGCTTAGCTTCGTGAAGATGTCCAGAGATGAATTAAAGGAGAATTGGCCAGTTGTTCATGGATGCTTTGATTATTCTTGAATATCTTGCTTCTTCCAGCGGGGAAGCCGATCTCGTGTAAAGTTGTTGGGTCAGTCATATTAGTAAACTGTGTTGATAAATCGCTGGCAAAGTGTCGTTATTTCACTCGATCACTTTCAGTCCATCGCTTAAAAAACAGCGTGGCGAATTCGCTTAAGTTCACGATTTGAAATCTGGTGAGATACTCTGTGGAAATCCTGACAAAAATCCTGATTTTAAAGCTTCCTATGGAGATAGATTCACAATCTGATTAGTTCCTGAGCGAAGCAATAGATCTTGCGAGCAGTTTGAGCCTTGCGAGCCATTTGAGCATACTTACCAAGCAATAGTGCCATGTATATATGTCCATGTGACACGTCTAATTGGAGAATGGTAGTGATTGGAGCTATTTGACAGCTGACCGCATCAGCTGGTCGCAGCCTATGCCTCCGTGGCCTGACTGAACTAATGCTGCACTTGATTAAAAAGGATAAAACAGAACTCCACAGGTTGACAACAATTGGACATGTAGAGAAAAGTACCTGATGATACCTTGTTATAGATATGACAGTTATAGGTCTATTGCAGTTTCATTTTAAACCTTTTAAAATGAGTTAAAAGCAGGAGTTATTTATGCTCTATGGATAACTTTGAAATGGATTAGACGATGAGATAAGATTTTAGAAGTTAAGAATAGATTAGACCACACCCTCTCCTAGTTGAGCTATAAATCAAAATGTGTTAATTCACAATTTCATATATGTTTAATAGAAAGAGACTTTGCAGTGTGATGATTGTTTACTATATATTAAAGAAACATATGGCTGACTGGAAGGTGATGCAATCCAATCCCACATAGGAGGAGAGGAAATAGGGGATTCACAGGGAGCTCCATATGCCTTGAGAGCAGAAGTCCTTGGTTATCAAATCAAGTCACTGCAAGTGTTTATGCCCAATCTAGACCAAGAGGGCTGGACAAATGGCCAATTTCCACATTAAAAATTAAAGTTGTGCCATAAGGGGGTGTGTTCCTACAAAAGGTCCTCCCATCAGACGTTCCAACCCTTTTCCAGATCGTAATAGAATTGGCCACAACAGGGCCAAATTTATATTTATCATTTGTATTTTTTTGTTCTAGCAAATAGAATATATTGGAGCCTATGTGGTTTAACCTTGTCAGCTTCAATTACTCTCCATGAAACTTTAGGGTGTACTCACACTAGCCAGTTTGAACCGTGCCCGAGTGCGTTTGACCACCAAAGCGCGGTTCGTTTGACTAGTGTGAGTGCTCCGAACCGTGCCCGGGCGCGGCTCGATTAGCCGGCCCTGGCCCGCTTGGAAGAGGTGGGCCAGAGCATGGTTCAGTTGGACTCGGGCGCGATTCGTATGCAGTGTGAGCGCTAACCGTGCTGGAGCACGGAACAGGATGCGTGGCGTCACGGTTTTGCGGCGCTCCAAAAGTGCAGCTGCAAAGTCCTTGCTGCACTTCAGCTGGTACCTTGCAAACCTCCTCATACGAGCAGCACGATTAAGTTACGTGAAAATTTTCGTGCCACTAGGCGACACATCTGTTTAACAACAGGCTGTGAGAGGGCTGTGGACCAAACGACACAAAATTATCCACAAAGAAAACAGAGCGATGGACTCATGTTCAGAGAGCGCCGCTCTTCCTGTTTATCCCGAAACCGTCGCGCACCATAATGACGTAAGCGTGCTCCGGCACGAATGCTGAAACCCTCCTATGTGAGTGCAGGCCAGAGGGGGAGTGGGGAGGGGGGACAATCGTACTCGGGCCCGATTCATGGCAACCGTGCCTAGTGTGAGTACAACCCGAATTCCGGAAAAGTTGGGACGTTTTTTAAATTTTAATAAAATGAAAACTAAAGGAATTTCAAATCACATGAGCCAATATTTTATTCACAATAGAACATAGATAACGTAGCAAATGTTTAAACTGAGAAATTTTACACTTTTATCCACTTAATTAGCTCATTTAAAATTTAATGCCTGCTACAGGTCTCAAAAAAGTTGGCACGGGGGCAACAAATGGCTAAAAAAGCAAGCAGTTTTGAAAAGATTCAGCTGGGAGAACATCTAGTGATTAATTAAGTTAATTGATATCAGGTCTGTAACATGATTAGCTATAAAAGCTTTGTCTTAGAGAAGCAGAGTCTCTCAGAAGTAAAGATGGGCAGAGGCTCTCCAATCTGTGAAAGACTGCTTAAAAAAATTGTGGAAAACATTAAAAACAATATTCCTCAATGTTAAATTGCAAAGGCTTTACAAATCTCATCATCTACAGTGCATAACATCATCAAAAGATTCAGAGAAACTGGAGAAATCTCTGTGCGTAAGGGACAAGGCCGGAGACCTTTATTGGATGCCCATGGTCTTCGGGCTCTCAGACGACACTGCATCACTCATCGGCATGATTGTGTCAATGACATTACTAAATGGGCCCAGGAATACTTTCAGAAACCACTGTCGGTAAACACAATCCGCCGTGCCATCAGCAGATGCCAACTAAAGCTCTATCATGCAAAAAGGAAGCCATATGTGAACATGGTCCAGAAGCGCCGTCGTGTCCTGTGGGCCAAGGCTCATTTAAAATGGACTATTTCAAAGTGGAATAGTGTTTTATGGTCAGACGAGTCCAAATTTGACATTCTTGTTGGAAATCACGGACGCCGTGTCCTCTGGGCTAAAGAGGAGGGAGACCTTCCAGCATGTTATCAGCGTTCAGTTCAAAAGCCAGCATCTCTGATGGTATGGGGGTGCATAAGTGCATACGGTATGGGCAGCTTGCATGTTTTGGAAGGCTCTGTGAATGCTGAAAGGTATATAAAGGTTTTAGAGCAACATATGCTTCCCTCCAAACAACGTCTATTTCAGGGAAGGCCTTGTTTATTTCAGCAGGACAATGCAAAACCACATACTGCAGCTATAACAACAGCAAGGACTTCGTCGTAGAAGAGTCCGGGTGCTAACCTGGCCTGCCTGCAGTCCAGATCTTTCAACTATAGAGAACATTTGGCGCATCATTAAACGAAAAATACGTCAAAGACGACCACGAACTCTTCAGCAGCTGGAAATCTATATAAGGCAAGAATGGGACCAAATTCCATCAGCAAAACTCCAGCAACTCATAGCCTCAATGCCCAGACGTCTTCAAACTGTTTTGAAAAGAAAAGGAGATGCTACACCATGGTAAACATGCCCCCGTCCCAACTATTTTGAGACCTGTAGCAGAAATCAAAATTGAAATGAGCTCATTTTGTGCATAAAATTGTAAACTTTCTCAGTTTAAACATTTGCTATGTTATCTATGTTCTATGGTGAATAAAATATTGGCTCATGTGATTTGAAAGTCTTTTAGTTTTCATTTTATTAAAATTTAAAAAACGTCCCAACTTTTCCGGAATTCGGGTTGTACACCCTTAGATTGAGGATCGACCCAAGTCTGAAGAGCCTTAAAGGGACACTCCATGTTTTTTGAAAATAGACTAATTTTCCAACTCCCCTAGAGTTAAACAGTTGAGTTTTACCATTTTCAAATCCATTCAGTCGAACTCTGATATCTGGCGGTTGTATTTTTATCTTATCTTAGTTTAGATAATTTAATCTGACTAGATTGTTAGCATCTCACTCAAAAAATGATCAAAGCGTTTCTATATTTTTCCTATTTAAAACTTGACTCTTCTGTATTTTGCATCGTTTACTAAGACCGATGGAAAATTAAAAATTGCAATTTTCTGGGCCGATATGTCTGGGAAATATGTTCCTATTTTGGTGTAATAACCAAGGAACTTTGCTGCTCTACCATGGGTGCAGCAGGCGCAGGGATATAAGGCAGAGCCTGAAAATAGTCCCCAGCTAGTTTGTGTAGTCGCAGCAATAGCAGAGTTGCTAGGGACTATTTTCAGGCACTGCATAATATCACTGTGCCTGCTGGACCCATGGTAAGGGGAAGTCGTGGCCTAATGGTAGAGAGTTGGACTCATAACCCAAAGGTGGGTTCGAGTCTTGTACTGGCAGGGATTGTAGGTGGGAGGAGTTAATGTACAGTGCTCTCGCACCGTTAATACCTTGACTGAAGTACCCTTGAGCAAGGCATTGAACCCCCAACTGCTTTTTCACTTTCGAAGTTCCTTGATTATTATGCCAGAATGAGAGTATAGTTCCTAACCATATCTGCCTAGAAAATTGTCACTCTTCATTTTCTATCAGTCTTAGTACACGATGTAACTACAGAAGAGTTACGTTTTAAATAAGAAAAATATTGAAACCCTTTGATCATTTTAGAGCGAGATGCTAACAGTCTCATCAGATTCAATGATCTGTACTAAGCTTAGCTAAATGTTCTACAGCCAGACCCTGAGATCGGCTGTATGGGTCTGAAAATGGTAAAACTCAACCATTCAACTCTAGGGGAGTTGGAAAAAGAGCATATTTTAAAAAAAAGTGGAGTGTTCCTTTAAGTTGGAATGACCAATAACATAATTCAAAATATGGTACAGCCAATCCTCCTGAAAGTATAGGACACTGCAATGTGACAAGTTATATGTCCCTGTGTCTTAGTGGCTCAGTGGTAGATCAATGTATTAGGCACACACTGGTAATGAAAAAATGTGTAGCCTGAATGCACTTTAAGTCACTTTGGATAAAAGTGTCTCTTAAAGTGCATAAATGTAAGTTTCATTCTGGGTCGTTTACCATTCCAGATAAATTGGGAAAGTATGTAACTGATCTCATTAAAGTAAAGCAACATAGAACAAAGAAAATTAAGCCGAGGTAACATTCATTTTGATGGTGGAGATCTTACCTTGAAGAGAGACTTTAAGATTATCCCATCTTTGAGTATCACTCTTGATCTTGACAAAGATATTATCGTAGCGTCTGGACCAATCAGACACACCATTTTAAATTTGATTCAACAAATCAATTATTCATTAGATCAACGAATGATCACAGACCCCTCAGCCTATAAACATATTAGGTGCCAGGATGTCTGTGAATGACTCCAGACCCCTGGTTACCATGGCAACCACGAAACCTCAGCAAGACTTTTGGGACCTGGAAGTATGTGGAGAGGATCTTCCTCCTGCTGAGTTCTCTCTGAAACATACTGCTATAAAAATGGACTCTTCTCTACTTAATTATTAGAAGAAAAAAAACTTTCTTTGAATGAACACACATATATATATCATTGTGTATGTTGTTAATGTTCTTGTATATTGTCTTTTTGTCTTGTATCCTGTTTTATGCGTGCTTGTGATAGAACTACTTATTCATGTAATGTGACCAATATGCAATCTTACCATGTTTAGTATCTATACATTCATCTTCTGATGATCTAAACTAGAGTGTATATTACATGTTGATACATATGCAACACATTAGTGTTCTAAGAATCCTTACTAATTTGTATATCAACTTCTGATCCAGTTACATATGCAAATTACCAGGCTTTCACACAAAGGGGTTGTAAAACTCTCCAATATTTCCAAACTCCCACTTGGAAATTCAACCTTTCTCATTGCACAAGCCTTTCCTAAGAGGCTTGAACTGTCTAAGACTTTAAAAAGGCTCATACCAGTTCCACCCTCGCTTCGCTTCCCCTTTCTTCTGCTAAGAGTATGTGAGCTAGAACTCTCTTGGACGCCTAAGTCTGCGCCAGGTTTCGTGCCTTGATTTTTCCATTCACCAATGATCTTAGGATCTCAGCTGATGTCTCTCTTAGTAATATTCACTTTCTTCTAGTAAGAAATTCCCAATCACCCTCGAGTGAGGACATCTTTGTAATTGATGGTTTTACTCAGGTGGTTAACTGACTCTTTTCATAGCTGTATTCTCTGGTTTTCCTGATGGTATCATCCATCAAATCTCATTTGCCCTTTCCCCTGTATGAGTGATTGTATGTATATATGTATGTTTGTTTGTTTAATAGACTAGCTTGCATTAGTGTTTAGTTAATACAAATCTTGTGCACAGATTACATGAGTTACTGATTCTGCCTTACAAATGAATTTCCCTTTACAATTCAGATTTTGAATTTTTATATTAAATATTTATATATTTTTTTTTTATATTAATATTACCAGTTAAGATTGATCCCTCATAACGCAATGTCCACCAAAACCAAGACATTGCAGAACTGCCCACATATAGTTCCACTCTAGCCTGTCAATGGCTTTTTCTGCATCAAGTGAAAAAATAAAATGCACAAGGGCTCTAGTATAGTATATCTAAGTATATCTTCTGTAAGTCACACTTTCGTAAGGTTGGTCTGGACCATTCGTAAGCTCTCTCTTAGCGTTGTTTGAGCTCAAGACTCTAGTCGCCTCCACTGTGCAGCAGTATTTAGAAATCAGCCCAGCGCAGTACAAGTCAAACTATGGTATGTTCACAATGTTGTGGCTCAACAATGATTTTATGTTATGGATATTTTAAGACTAATAATAAAATATGTTCGCAATAGATACAGGCCTATTTATGAAGTTAACTTTATGTGGTATCAGAACTAATATGGTGGCAATTAGCCTAGGCTATTTCATAATGTCATTAAAGCATTTCAATTGGCAATCACTTTTGATAATTAAAATCTGGCAAACAATTTGGCTCTAAATGGCTAAGATCTATAAATGGGTAATCATGGTGGTGTCCAGTAAGCGACCAACTATGGCAGCGATCCAATGTGTCCTTGTATTGAATCAAAGACGGTGCTGGCCGCGGAGCCATTTAGTCCATGTCAATTTTAATTTATTCTGCAAAACTTAAGCCCTTTTGACACTTTGCCTGACGTGGCTATATTAAAAATAATTTCGCCTCCCAAGACAACTCATTATGGAACTGCTGGACCTTATCACCTGCGCTTGCCAGGCTAATGCGGCAGAAATTTGCTTTAAGCCCTGAAGTCCAGCTGCTTGCAGTGCTAAGGTTTTTTGCTACAGGGAGCTTCATTGAGGTTGTGGGAAAGGGCTACGGCCTAAGCAAGACCTCAGTGTGGAGGTGCGTCCACACTGTCACCAACACCCTTCTGCGCCATGCCAGGAATTACATCCGGCTATCGTCAACACGTCAGGAGGTCCAGGAGGTGCAGCAGGGCTGTCATGCAATTGCTGGCACCCCCAGAGTCTTGGGCCTGGTGAATGGCACACTCATCCCTATCGCCAATCCATCAGTGATTGATCAGGCATACATATTGCGAAAGGGATACGCGGCCATTAATGTGCAGGTTTGCAGGAGCAAAACTTCAAGTTCCTCTGACGAAAAGCTTGGTGCCCTTTTTTACGTTGCTTCCCCACCATATTATGTATTCATATAACTCTCTCTCTCTGTTCATTGTAGATAGGTTGCTTTTTATTGAAAACATTAACCAATGGCAATCAATAACGCATTAAACAGAAGTAACTGCAGCTGCTTGCCAATCAATTCTGATTGTAAAATACCTTACCATTACTAATATAAAAGTGTATTACAGAATTTTTAGAAGTCATTAAACCCATGTCAAGAAGCGGCACAAGTGGCACAATGGGATAAGGAGGGTGGATGATTAGCGAGGGATACCCGGTTTGTCTAACCGTCACAACATATCGTGTGAACATTTTACTGACCATTTGACAACTTAATTAATAGTCTATATTTTACTGATAACTTAAACTTGTTAAAATAAATGTTAATGGAATAATTTGAGGAATGTTTCATTTGCATAGAACGTGTTGTCTTTCTTAACGCCGAAATGCACAATTCGAGTGAAGTGGAAAATTGATTCCTGAGCAATCGATGCCAACTTATTCAGCACCTTCACTTGGGACAGCTCCTCTGTAACGTCAAACGTAAGAGGCATCGTGTTAAGAAGCTTCCTAAGGGACACTTCGGGGGAACACACTTAGGAACATAAACAACTTTGGTAACATATATCTTTCGAGTCTTGTTAGTGTGCTAAGAGTGAGTGTTATCGGGGAACCGGGCCCTGGATTCTCCAAAGGTCGATTACATTAAGTTCCATGATACATCTATTCAATAACTTGGAGGATGGGTTAGCTGTAGTATCAGGGTGAGATTTATCCAGTGCAGGATTTAAGACAGCATTAAAAACTCCTATTGATTAAGAAAACGAAATTGTTTTGAAAACGTGCCACATCACATTGTTTTAAATGGGACTCTTTTATCAGGACACAGGAAATCAATTTACGGTGCAAATATTCTAATATATGGGTACGCTTAATAGGTGCATTTAGGCCATTCACATTCAGTGATACTATATTTATAACATGCATTGTGTACTCGCAATGCCAAGAGTATGTCTAAGTGAAGCAGCACAAAAGTAAGACCATACTACCAGTAACATGTTGACGTTAGTATGTATCCTAGATAACAATATATCTAGATGGTTAATCCTTTAAAAATAAAAGCATAATAAATAAAAGTATTGATGTCTGTTGAAGGGCATGGACATAAAAATAAGACGGAACAACAAACAACTATGTACAAAATCCAAAGCAGACTTCATATTACCATATGTAGGTCTGCATCAATAAAATAAACACATTAATGTGTGACCAGTCCACTTCAATGCAAGACATGTCCCCAAAAGGCCCACTAAGCCAAAAACGTAATGATCGAACCTGCTCCCCATTAGCCTGAAAAATTATAATAATGAATAGTAAAAAAAGAATAATGAAATCCGCCAATATTATTTACCAGCCAGCGGACGAGCGTACAGGATAAGGGCAAGATTCCAAAAAGAGATCAGCAAGTGCCCATGTCCACCTTGTTATTGTCCTCTTCGGGGCAGTTAGGATTACCACAGACCTCATCTCGATGAGCTGAAAGGATGGTGATTGTAGCCGTTGCCTTCACGCTATTTTGTAGCACTGCAGAATACTCTGTGACAGTGAAGTAACAAAATCCTCCGCCTTTTGAGGAGAGTCGAACATCATCTGCTCACCTTTGTTCAGTAGTTTAATTATCGTTTAATTATAGCTTTTCAAATTCTGCTATAAGCTCTCTTACAGAAGCGTTTGTATATCCAAATATAGATCACGGAGTGCTGGGGTCAGTACAGAGTCTACTGCTTCTCTTACAGTCTAAGCCACAACCGAATTGAGTGTACTTTGTTACTCTTTGTGCGCTAGCTTGATACCGTCAGCATCGAGATCCTCCCTGGAGATCATGGATCTTTGATCTTTTTCTTTATTGGCGATTTTTCAATCTCTCTTTTCCAAACGTCCTTGACTGCTGGAGTATTCATAGTGGGGTAGGTAAAGAGTGGTTCAAAATTTACTGACAGGATATACATAATTTCTGACAAAATGAGCAAAGCAAAAGACTATGCGTCCATTGCTGCCAAAGTGTCACGTTATCTCCAAATAAAACGCTGTACACCAACATACACAGCATGCTCTAGCCCAGCGAGGTACATACCGAACCGTGATTTTTGCGTACCGTTACACCCCTACCAAATACACAAAATAATGTTATTTTTTGCAACATCATATGACCCCTTTAAGACACAATCTTAGCATAGTGGATATGTTTATGCAACTGGACCTAGATCAATATTTGGAGTTAAGGGTGACCCTGAATTGAAACGAATCAATGATTTGATTTGAGGAGCCTGATTCGAATATTCGCAGGGTGTTTTTGATTATGCCATTTTGACTGTAAGGGGGAGCTGAAATGTCTGATTTCACATAGAACTACCGGTTTTCTCCCAATAAGTTAATATGCAGCCTATTATGGCACAGCTGTTATAATCTGAAATGAAAAAAGCTTCAAATTCATATTTTAAAGTGTGAGAATAAATCAACCTCCCCTATAGATTTATGTTTCACTTTCTATAATCCATGACAGACAGAGGAGCATCTTGGCAGCAGGGATTTAAAACTGACACAGGCAGAGACTGGATTTTTTTGGATCAGGTAGGGTACAAGTGATTTCAAAACATTTTAGCCAGTGTATGTATATCATGAATATATTATTTACATTATATAAGATGCATTTGGTTTTGAGTCAAGTGCTTCATTGTAGTACTACAGTGATATATTATACTACTATATAACTACATACTAGGGATGCAACAATACGGTTAGCCCACGGTTCAATACATACCTCGGTTTTTAAACCACGGTTTTCGGTTCGGTTCGGTTCTGATGGCTTGACACATAAGAGTGTATTTCTGTTTATTCTATGCTTAGGCAATAAGAACAGTAAAAGGTTAAGAAGAAAAAAAAATATTTTTATTGCAATACTCCTTTATTTTACTTAAGAGAAAAGAAAAGCCCACTAGTTCCTAGTGTATTGTATAATATAATTTTTTTTTTTTTTAAACAAACACACAGCTGCTGGTAGCCCATATACAAACTGGGGAACACATAAATTCCGAAATTTTGAAAATAAGCATACATGTCAAGTTAGTAAACATAAATTGACCATTTCAAATAAACATACTTGTACTTCAGTAAACATAAACCATCTTAATTAACCTTAACAATACTCCAGTACAGTTTCCTTTATTCAGAATGTAAAGTGCAATTTGACTTAGGTCAGCTATCTATTCTTGAATTTTGAGGTTCTTCTGTAAAAAGATAAGCCTGTCAACATTCTCTGCAGCAAGGCGAGAGCGTTTTGCACTTACAATGTCCCCGGCAGTGGAGAAAATTATCTGACTCGCAACAGAGGTTCCTGGGACACAGAGGTGTTGTTGTGCAGCTTTTGCTACATGGGGGAACTTGCATTCATTTGTTTTCCACCATATGAATGGATCAGCATCCACATGAATACTGTCTGCTAACTTGTACGTGGTGACTTCCTCCTCAATGATCTGGGGAAATGGCTTACCCTGCTGTTCCTCAGTTTTGAAAAGCTCCCCAAATACCTCTGACATTGCGGTCTTCTTCTTGGGAGGGGGAGAGGATGGATTGTCTTCATCTGTGGAGGGGACAGGATTCTCCACTAGACCCTTTGCATCAAAGAGAATGATCCTTTAGTATAATTATTACACATATAAGCACACACAGCTCAGAACCACAACCACCTCCAGTGTAACATATGACAAATGTGAAATTATATTGATCAGTGAAAAGGACACAATATATAAAAAACATCTAAATAGATAAAACAATCAAAATAACAAACGATAAAAACCAAAAACAAATCAAATAGTACCTGCTGTTCATGCTCCAGAATTTCATGGATGATATTCCTGTAGAGTTTATCGCGAGAGTCTTCATCAAGGTAAGGCAGGGATTTAAACCTGGGGTCAAGGGCTGTGGCAATTTGGAAGTAATTGAGAAGATTGGGGTCAGTGTACCTCTTTGCCAGGTCATTTATAATGGCTGCTTTGACTTCTTTGACTGTCGCACTGTCCTGGTCTCCTGGTGACATGGATTTGAGAATCATCTCTTTCAGAGGAAGGATCATTGATATAGTGGGGGTTGTTTCACTGCTCATGAGAGTTGTCACTGTTTTCAGTGGTGTGAGGACCTGAATCAGTTCTTCTGCAAGTTTCTGTTCACTGTCATTCAACATGGTTACGTTCTTGACAGACAGCTTCAGATCTTTGTCCAGTAAGGCAGAATAGATGGCGGGCTGCTGTTCTGTGTATCTTTCCAACATGTCATGTACTGTATTCCACCGAGTTGTGACATCATGAATTAACTTGGGTCTGGGCAAGTTTAACATCTCCTGCTTCACAGTCAAAACATGGTGGGCTTTGGTGCTTTTGTGAAAAAAAGTCACTATTTTTCTAACCCTCCCCAGGAGGCGGGACACAGTGTTGATTGACACTGCTTTTTTGGCTGCTAGGTTTACAACATGTGCAAAACAACTTATCTGTGGCCCCAGCCCATCAGCTTCATGGACTGCATTCACAATATTCGGAGCGTTATCTGTGGTGACTGGGAGCATGGGCATCAGTTTGGTTTGAAATGTGGTGGGGACAGAGACGCATTCAGAAGTGCATTTTCAGAAGTGCTGGGTACAATGATGCATTTTTTTTTCTCTTTCGCGCAGGTCATGTTTTGAAAGACGTCCTGTATCTTATTAATGTAAATAAATAAAAATGTATACAAAAATGTGATGATGTCTGACTCGTTTTATGAAGAAGAAAGCCGTACAAAGCATTAGACATATGATATATGACCCACTAATCTGCTTCATATCATCATATAAGTCCCATGTTGACAATATGACATGGCCATGACGTGGTTTAATGTACCTAAACAATGATTACCAAATTTCTCTTTCATGTTGCTTTGTTATAACCACTGAAAACGGGGAAAAAATCTAACCCAAAATCGGGCCTCGCTCTACATTATCCCGCTTATTACATGGCTACCCACCAAATAAATCAATAATTTGACACAAAATATTGATTTAAAAAAGAGTTTATTGATTTAAACACGATTGTATTGCTTCCGCTAAAGAGTCTCTACGATTAGAATCCTGCCGCGTCCATAGCAACGCTCTGTTTTTCATGGCAACGGTGTTATTATCAAGAAATAACAGACTTCATTCTACAGTGGAATTCAACCAAGCCATGTAATAATTTGATTTAATTCCCAGTACAATTTACCATATCTACACACTACACAACTTAAGCACTACAAATTTTATCAACATTGAAAAAGCAAAAATACGTGTAGCACAGATGAACACTATTGACTATCACACCATGATCTGACTGCTCTCAATTCACAACAACATGCATCCATCCAATCTACAGCAGGCATTTTGACTAAAACTTGATCCATTCCTCCTCATCATCATCATCATCATCATCATCACAACTATTCCAGAATTCAGCAATAGATTCAAGCAATAATTAAACAAGATACTGACTACTCAACAATCATCTCCCCCAATACTTGCTGCATGAACGCAAACCATAACTAGCTAATTAAGTTGGTGGCTAAGGAAGTCTAACGTAACATTAATTGCAAGAGAAGAATTAAAACAGCCGATCCCTTGTGTGCAAATGCACAAGACCTAGCCATAATACCAGCAAATCTTAATAAACATAAGTTATCGCGTCTTACCTTTGTGTCAATGGTCTGCAGACCCATGCTGTGTGTACAACAACATCCATTTGTTCTACAGGTTATCACTTTGATATGTTATAGTCCATGGCACTAGGATGCAACCTTGTGATATTGTATGAAGGCTAAATGACTTGCTCGTCTATGATACATTCGCCAGAAATTCTGGCCAATCCCAGCAAAGACTAGGTAGCTTCGTTCCCGCTCGTTCACTGTCCATTCCAAACTGTCAACTCATTTGAAAAACATTCTTTAAAAAAAAGAAGCGCGATAGTCATATAGAGAAAATAATGTTACAGTTGTTGCAGTTTTAATGAACAGAAAAGCGTGTAGCCAGCGCAGCAGCAGAACGGCTAAATTGAACTCGAGGTTTTCAAAAAAAAAAAAAACAAAGTGGTCGGTACAAAATGACTCATGACGAAATCTGTATGACCTTCGTATAGGGGACGCGTTTGGAGTACAGCGCTTTTCATTTCCCAATCCGACATGTAGTGAACAGTTACAGTGAGGTAACTCATGGTTGCCCGCGAGGTCCAACCATCTTTGGTCAGAGCAAGGCTCTGTGCTTTAGCCAATTCGTGCACAATACTGTTGCACGTCTTTTCATAGAGGTCAGGAATTATCTCGGTGCTGAAAAAAGTGCGAGATGGTAGTCTGTAACGCGGATGACAAAAGCCTGCATCTCCAGTCACCGAAAACGGCTGCAAATCTTTCGCAATGAACACCCCCACTGCCTTTGTCATTTTTATGTGTCTCTCGGAACCAGTTTGGTATGTATGCTGGAAGGATTCAGAGAGGGTCTGTTGTTTTTTGGAGGACTTTATTACCTGCTCTGCTATCCTGCCTTCAGACAGTGATATTGCTGGGTGATGGCGCCGCAGATGTGCAGTCATGTTGGAAGTGTTACTGTTTGAGTAGGCTACACGTGTAAAACAATGCTTGCAGACAGTCATTTTTTTGTTTACCGTTTTTTCTTCCTCGGCGTTATAGTCAACGGCAAAACCGAAATGTCTCCACACTACGGATTTGAAAGACGCCGGCGCTTCCTCGTACTGTAGCCTCACTTCACCGCCACTCGCCATGTTAAAGTGTGGATTGGAATAATGGTTCAGCGCCCCCTAAATATTTACTCGCGGGGAGGAGTTTCCTCCTCTCAGCTCGTAGACCAGGCACACACAAACAGTAAATTCGGAGAGAAATAAAACAAACTTAAATTATTTAAACGTAAAACCGGAAAAACCGCAATTCACAAGCGCGTATTGAACCGTGGATGTCGTACCGAACAGTTCAATATTATATTGAGAATTGTGGCATCCCTACTACATACTATTATAATGAGAAGACCATTATACTAAAACGCAATGAATTTTTAGAGTTTAGCTTCCGTGTTTCTGCACATTGTTTCGTGAAGAACTCGTCCACAAAAGGAGTTCTCATTCAGAGCCCCGCAGATATGTTCACGTGCATTCAGGCCCTTTTTGCAAATAGCCTATAATTCTTAATATTAACTTTATGTTGTATAAATAACGAAGCATATTCTATATGAAATTATAAGTTGATTCCCTTTGATTAAAAACTTGCGTCACTCTACTGGTCATCTTCAGCGCGCGCAGCTCAAAACAGAAATGCAGAACATTAACTGCTAACGTTTTAGGCTAACGTTATAATGAGAGCACTATTGTAAAAAAAATTAAAAAATTAAATTGTTAATTGTTATGGTTTTGCCAATGTTAAGTGTGTTTACTGACTAAATAGTTTACATTGCGTCAAAGCAACTGAACAACATTCATTAGAAATTTCTCTAATCCCCTAATGGGATGTACCAATGCCATTTGTGATGGTCATCTGGAACTACAGCAGTGACTCATTCACTCTCAGCTTCAGTAACCTGCAGTGCAGTGGACAGTTCAATATCTCCAAATCTGGCCCACAGAGTGTCTTGAAGAAGATATTTAGTTTCATTCAGTTTTAACTCACACTTGAAGTTTTCTGAATGTCATCTTTTTGCTGTCCTGTTAACACCGCTGACTTATCCAGCTCTGCCTTTAATTCTGCAATAAGGCCTGCTTCAGGATTATCATTCACTTCCATAACTTTCTCTGATTGCTTCGTGAGTTTATTTTAACTGTATTAAAGATCATCCTATATCATGTCTTTACATGTTTTGGATATAGTGTTAAGTTATGTGAATGTTCTTTTTTCCACCATCTTTTCTGCTTTCAGCTGTTGAAATGACTTCCCAATGGGGATGGACACATCATCAATGGAAGCCTTAACTGGGTTCCACTTCTTTTTATTGCATCAATTATGATGAAGGTAACATACGTTAAAGTAGAAATGTGAAAAACTGTTACGAAGAGAGAGTCAGAGACGTTCGGATCCAATTGCATTTATTAAACAAGATGGTCAGACAGGCAGAGATCAGGAATGGCGTCAGGTGTGGGATAACCAGAATCATAACCAGAAACAAGCAGAGATCGGGACAGGCAGCAGAGAATCAGAGTCGCAATACACAGTCCAAAGGTCAAACACGGGAATAACAAACACAGGGGAAAAAACGCTCAGAAATGTAGACAGGGCTAAACAAGACTTCGCAGTGAGTGAGAGTGATTGTGGTACTTATATGTGTGTGTAAAGGGGATGCAGGTGTGGCAAGGAAATTTGGCTGATGAATGAGGTGCAGGTGTGGCAAGGTGATTGTGAGAGATGTGACTCATGGGAGATGTAGTTCGGGTGTGGTGCAACAGTATGTGAAGTGCTAGTGTCCAAGTGATGATATGGTGACATCTGGTGGTTGATGGGTGGAATGGTCCTGAGTGGAGTGCCCTCTACTGAAGTTCATGGACACTCCAGCTAATGATCATGACATAGACCCCCCCACCACCCCACCCCCAAAGGAGTGGCTTCCAGACGCTCAAAACAATCTAGGAGGGCGGTGGAGTGGAGGCGGAACAGGGGGAGGGACGGAGGGCCAGGTCCATGTGGAAGTGCAGTGGCCGGGGACCGTAGCAGAGCAGGTGGAACTGGAGCCCTTCCTGGGCCTAACATGGAGATCAGGAGCCCTTCCAGGACCTGACATGGGAAACAGGAGCCCTTCCTGGGCCTAACATGGGAAACAGGGACCCGCCGTGGGCTTAACTCGGGAACAGGAGCCCACCGTGGGTTTAACTCGGGAACAGGGGCCCGCCGTGGGCTTCACCTCAGGAACAAGGGTCCACCAAGGCAGAGCAGGTGGCATGGGAGCCCACCAGAGCGGAGCAGGTGGAGCTGGAGCCCACCAGGGAAGAGAAGAGGACCACCACAGCCGAGAAGATGGGACAGAAGCCCACCAGGGCGGAGCAGAGGACCACCATAGCTGAGCAGACGAGACAGAAGCCCCCCAGGGCGGAGCAGAGGACCACCACAGCCATGAAGATGGGACAGAAGCCCACCAGGGCGGAGCAGAGGACCAACACAGTGGAGTCGATGGCACAGGAGAGCAAGTCTGGTCAGGTGGAACTGAAACAGAGAATAAACAGGTTTATAGCGGCCTCCGTGGCCGTGATGAGATAGTAGCTGGACTCCGTGGACATGACAGGGCAGACAGAGAGTTGGTGGATGGCTTCCATAGCCATGACCGGAACGAATGAGAGCTCATAGACGGCCTCCATGGCCGTGACAGGGTAGGACGAGAGCTCTGGAAGTTCGGCTGAGACGTGACGAAGCTCTGGGACTTCAGCTGAGACTTGACGAGGCTCTGGTAGACCCGTGGTGATTTGACTGGGTTCATGAAGATCAACTGTGACTTGAATTAGTTCATGAAGATCAACTGTGACTTGACTTAGTTCATGAAGATCAACTGTGACTTGACTTAACTCACGGAGATTAATGGTGACTTGAATTTGTTCATGAAGGTCATTGGTGACTTGACTTTGCCTATGAAGGTCATTGGTGACTTGACTTTGCTCATGAAGATCAACTGTGACTTGACCTAACTCACAGAGGTTAATGGTGACTTGACTTTGTTCATGAAGGTCATTGGTGACTTGACTTTGCTCATGAAGATCATCTGTGATTTGACTTTGCTCATGAAGATCAACTGTGACTTGGCTTTGTTCATGAAGATCATCTGTGATTTGACTTTGCTCATGAAGATCCTCTGTGATTTGACTTTGCTCATAAAGATCATCTGTGATTTGACTTTGCTCATGAAGATCATCTGTGATTTGACTTTGTTCATGCAGATCAACGGTGACTTGACGTAGTTCATGAAGATCAGCGGTGACTTTACTTAGTTCCTGAAGATCAAGTGTGACTTGACTTGGCTCGTGAAGATCATTGGTGACTTGACATGGCTCATGAAGATCATTGGTGACTTGACTTGGCTCGCGAAGATCACTGGTGACTTGACTTGGCTCGTGAAGATCATTGGTGACTTGACTTGGCTCATGAAGATCATTGGTGACTTGACTTGGCTCGCGAAGATCACTGGTGAGTTGACTTGGCTCGCGAAGATCATTGGTGACTTGACTTGGCTCGGGAAGATCATTGGTGACTTGACCTAACTCTGGACGGTCAGCGGTGACTTTATCTAACTCTGGACAGTCAGGGGTGACCTGACTAGGCTCTGGGAAATCAACAGGGACCTGATCAACGGTGACCTGACTAGGCTCTGGGAAATCGACAGGGACCTGATCAACGGGGACCTGACTTGACTCTGGGAAGTCAACGGGGAACTGACTTGACTCATGAAGTTTAACTGTTGTTTTACTTGACTGTTGGGTGTTAGTGGTGACTTGACCTGACACTGGATGATCAACGGTGACCTGACTAGACTCTGGGAAATCAACAGGGACCTGGTCAACGGTGACCTGACTTGACACTGGAAAGTCGACGGGGATCTGACTTGACTCTGGAAAGTTGACGAGGACCTGACTTCACTCTGGACAGTCGACGGGGACCTGACTTGACTCTGGACATTTGACGGGGACCTGACTTGACTTTGGACAGTCGACGGGGACCTGACTTGACTCTGGACAGTCGACGGGGACCTGACTTGACTCTGGACAGTCGACAGGGACCTGACTTGACTCTGGACAGTCGACGGCGGTGGCCATCTTGTACAGCGGCGCTTAGCTGGCGGCCATCTTGTGCAGTGGCGCTGGGCTGGGGCCATCTTGTGCAGTGGCTCTGGGGTTTCAACACTGTCCTCTGCCTCACCCACAGTGAACGAATAGCCACACAACAAAAGAGCATATTCTATGAGATCCCTTAGGCGGCCATTAAATTCCCGGTGACCTCGGAAAAAGAATTAAAGAGATTAATATTAGCATAGATGTGATTCTTCTTACGATGTAGCGAGCACATAATGTGTTTTGGGAAGAGTTCCCAGTTCTGGTTGACCTAATTAATGCAACTGTGATGAGTGGGGCGGGGCCGAGAGACGTGGGAATGCGAGGCTGGTGGAGTGATTGGGAAATGAGCAACACCTGCTCCACTCGCCGGTCTCGCGTTCCAGGGAGGAGATCGGAAGGATTTAAAAGAGGAGCGACAAAAGTGAAGGACGAGATAGGGCCAGGCCTAGACTTTATTTTGTGTTTGGTTTTTGTTTGTGCGCAACAGTCGCGCTGTTTTGTGTTTATGTTATTATTAAAGCTTCATTTTGATTGTCCGCCAGTTCCCGCCTCCTTCCTGATGATTATGAAGTTTGTACTCTGTTACACTGGTGATGAAACCCAGGAAAGGAAGAAGCAGTGCCGCCACCATGCAGAACCCGTCCTCCATGCCATTTGCGGACGTCATCTCATCCCTCGCGGCCCTACATCAAGAACAACATCAGGCCCTGCTGGACTTAAGAACGGATTAGGAGAGGGGGTTCCATGCCATCCTACAAGCCCAGCAGAAGGACCGCGAGAGGTTCCAGAGCTGCCGAGGCCCGGGACCGCCCGTGGTTCCTGCTCACTTGCCCCTACACAAGATGGGACCGCAAGATGACCCTGAAGCATTCCTGGGAGTTGTTTGAAAAATTGGATGAAGCTTCCGGCTGGCCCAGCGACCAATGGTCAGTCTGCCTGATCCACCTGATCCCCCTGCTCTCGGGTTAGTCCCAGGTGGCCGCACAACAACTACCGGTAGCGAACCTGCTGGTCTTCAATGACCTGAAGAGGGCCATCATCAAGCGGGTCGACCGGAGCCCTGAGCAACATCGTCAGCGGTTCCGTTCCCTTGACTTGGGAGAATCCGGTCGGCCCTTCGCGATAGCCCAACAGCTCCGGGACTCCTGCTACAAATGGCTACTGGCAGAGGGCAGTGACATGGAACACATCATCGACCTCGTGGTACTGGAGCAGTTCATCGATTGGCTTCTGAAGAGGACCGCCGAGTGGGTCCAGTGCCACTGTCCCACGTCGCTGGACTCGGCCATCTATCTAGCTGAAGACCACATGGTGGCGTGCCGAGTGGGGCGGGACTGATGGGTGCTGGAGGGGACAGCGTTTCTGTTTCTCCACTCTCTCCACGCAAATCGTTCAATCCACTCCCTGCCACTGGGGTGGCGGAGAGGTCTGGGCCGGCCTGTAGGTGTTGCGGGGACCTGGAACATTTCGTGGACAGGTGTCCCTTGATGGAGGTGGGTACGATGAGGCAGGCGGATACCAAATACCTTTGAGTATCAAGGGGGGTACTTATCCGGCCTTGGTGGATTCAGGATGTAACCAAACCTCAATCCATCAGAGCCTGATTCAACCAGGGGCTTTGGATACAAGCCGCGTGGTTAAGGTGTGGTGCATACACGAGGATGTGGTGGAGTATGCCGTTGTCTTGGTCATTATCCAATTCCGGCGTCAAAAGTATAGTGTTGAGGTGGCGGTTATTCCCCACCTCCGGCATCTGATAATTCTGGGAATGAATTGGCCCGTGTTTACTGTTTTAGTGGGGTCTTTATGAATGGATGCCTCTTGGGGAAATAAGGCACGGAACGGGGGCACGCTAGTGCAGGTGGGAGAGACTGAGCCAGGACCGCTGGGTTCTGCTTCAGAGGAACCGAGTGAAATCGAGAGACTTACTATTTCGGAGTGCGATGACTTTCCTCTGGAGCAGTCTCAGGATGAGACATTAAAGCACGCTTTCAACAGGTCCGTACCATCGATGGCCAGCCTCTCCATCCTGCCCACCCGCTCACCTATCCGTATTTTGCCATTTTAAAAAATCGGTTGTTTTGGGTGACCCAAGATTCTCAGACAAAAGTAAATACAACCCAGTTGTTAATTCCGAAGTACCGAATGCTTTTCCAAGCGGCTCATTCTAATCCAATGGCGGGCAATTTGGGACAGGCAGCAATACTGAATCGCCTCATGACCCGTTTTTTTTTGGCCGGGCATTCAAGACAATGTGCGCAGCTGGTGCGCGTCTTGTCCTGAATGTCAGTTGGTAAATCCACCGGCCGCCCCAAAAGCGCCAACCCTTCCATTAATGCAGGTTTCCTTCGAGAGAATTGGTATGGACCTCATCGGACGATTAGAGCGATCTGCACGGAGACATCGCTCTGCATTAGTCATAGTCGACTATGCAACACGATATCCTGAAGCAGTGGCCCTCCGCAACATTTCCGCTAAGAGTGTTGCGGACGCACTGTTTCATCTAATCTTCCGGGTGGGGGTTCCGAAAGAAATCCTCACTGATCAAAGCACGGTGTTTATTTCACATACTCTACACAAACTTTACGAATTATTGGCCATTAAATCATTTTGAACCAGTGTCTATCACCCACAGACCGACGGCCTGGTCGAACGATTTAATCTCACGCTTAAGTCAATGATCCATAAATTTGTTCAAGAAGACACCAAGAATTGGAATAAGTGGTAAGAGCCCTTGTTATTCGCTGTGCGAAAGGTCCCACAATCCTCCACAGGGTTTTCCCCCTTTGAGCTTCTCTACGGACATCTGCCCCGAGGTGTGCTGGATGTCCTGAGGGAAACTTAGGAGGAGGGGCCATCTCAAAGTAAGTACGAAATTCAGTATGTGCTGGACTTGAGAACAAAACTCCACACTTTGGGGCGGCTATCAATGGAGAATTTGTTACAAGCCCAGGACCGACAGAGCCAGCTGTATAACAAGGGAACTAGATTACGCAAATTTGCACCGGGAGAGAAAGTACTTGTAGTACTCCTAACGTCAAGCTCTAAGTTAAAGGCAGGGACCGTTTGAGGTTGCAGGACAAGTCGGAGAGCTTGATTATGAGGCAATATGGTCCGATAGGAACGGGGCACATCAGATCTATCACCTCAATCTCCTGAAAAAATGGAATGAGGCAAAATCAGTGATGTTGGCGACGGTGATTAATGGAGAGGAGGATCTTGGACTGAAGGCGAACGTCAAACCACAATCCCTCGCCCTGGCCCCAGGTGGAGATCAACTCTCGTCGTCCCAGCTCACTGATCTAACGAAATTACAGGCAGAATATACAGACGTGTTTTCGCCGTTACTGCTATGCATTGATGACGGTCAGATAAGCTTGATTTGAACCACGACAATGCAATTCCACTGTTGCCAACATAATTTTGTAGTCTAATCAGAAGAATGTTCTCGTCGAAATTGTCAAACGCAGCACTAAGTTACAGTAGCACTAATAGAGAAATATTATCAACTCTAATGAGAGCAGTCTCTGTATTATAAGGTCTAAATCCTGACTGAAAATCCTCAGAGATACCATTCATCTCTGAGAAGGAATATAGCCAGGGTTCGAATTGAGGGGGGATGCGGGGGGATTTCATTCCCCTGGTTGAAAAAAATGACAAAAAGCATCCCCTCAGTAAAACCACCATCCCTTTGTAGCATCCCCTTTTGATTAATAATGTGTGTAATATAAAACTTATCACACAAATTAAATTTTAAAATAATTCACTCAAGATAATTCATGAATAACAGTGATTGGCCAATCAGAATCCGGTTCTGTAACAAGCTGCGCACAAGCGTAAGTAAAGTAAGTTCTACCAGAAAGACTCGGAGAAGATATTTTAACAATTCATCCATTTATTTAAGACCCAGCAAGCTCTATGGTTGTATTTGGCGTAGGCCCCATCCGTAAATAGCTGTCCGGGGGTACGGATTCGGTATTTCCTGCCTGAAGATGAAGGCAGGGGCGCAGCCGACCCCCTTGAGGTTTTAGGAGGGACCATCCTGGTGGTGGTGGGGTGGTTGAAGGGGAAGAACATCCTGCGGTGGTAAGGGAGATGCAGGGAAGAAGCTTGTTATTTATGATGGAGGAGCCCATCTTGGTGGTGGAGGGGTGGGTGGTGGTGAGTGAAGTGTTCAGCATCTGCAAACTCAGACAAGTGTAAGCACAGGTTCTTTTATACTTCTATCATTAGAACGTGATTGGACAATTGAGAAGGTAATAGGTGACGCTAACAATTGAGTCTTCCTGGCAGAACTTATGCTAAAGCTTTCATTTCTACCAGAAAGACTCGGAGAAGATATTTTAACAATTCATCCATTTATTTAAGACCCAGCAAGCTCTATGGTTGTATTTGGCGTAGGCCATACGGATTCGGTATTTCCTGCCTGAAGATGAAGGCAGGGGCGCAGCCGACCCCCAAAAACTAGTGGAAGAATAATTCGATTGGAATGTAGCCTACCCCCAAAAATTGAAAATTAATATACTTGCCGGCTGTCTATCTTGACGTACCTAAAATAAAAAGAAGAAATAAATAGTTAGCAATCAACGAGCATGATAGACATGAAAACTTCAATACTTGTGGTTTGACGGTTTATAATAGGGTTCCATTTAAAAAAAAATAATAATAAATAAATAAATAAATAAAATAAAAATATAAAAAAAAACACCACACATAGACTAGGCCACTCTGAGCCAGGCATAGACTAGGCCACGCTGAGCCACGCATAGACGAGGCCACGCTGAGCCACGCATAGACGAGGCCACGCTGAGCCATGCATAGACGAGGCCACGCTGAGCCACGCAAGACTAGGCCACGCTGAGCCACACATAGACGAGGCCACGCAGAGCCACACATAGACGAGGCCACGCTGAGCCACACATAGACGAGGCCACGCTGAGCCACACATAGACGAGGCCACGCTGAGCCACACATAGGCGAGGCCACGCTGAGCCACACATAGACGAGGCCACGCTGAGCCACACATAGACGAGGCCACGCAGAGCCACGCAAGACTAGGCCACGCTGAGCCACACATAGACGAGGCCACGCTGAGCCACACATAGACGAGGCCACGCTGAGCCACACATAGACGAGGCCACGCGAGCCACACATAGACGAGGCCACGCAGAGCCACACATAGACGAGGCCACGCTGAGCCACACATAGACGAGGCCACGCTGAGCTTCTGAGAGACTGTTGAAAATATGCGGGCTACTTCTACAACCGAAAGTGAGCCTCACAGCGAAGTAGAATTTTGAGTTCCATTTCACTCCAAAATACGGCCAATCAGATGGGTGAATTGGCATAGTTTTAAAGGCGTCGGTAACGTCAGCTTTGGCTAACCAGGCGCCGTGACCAGCTAATTTAATTAACTGGATGGCGTTATCCACCGTAGCGTAATGAAGAGAAAAAGGTGTTAAGGGAATGCATTCGTTAACGCTAGCTATATTGGAGGAATGTGGAGAAGACATATCAAAGATTAGACGTTTTTTACCGGAATATTTGCGAGTTGCGATGCCGATGGCATTAATACGAAAAGGAGAAAAAGGAGGAGAAGTGAAGGGGCCTATGACATATCCTTTATTAACCTCTTTGTCTAAAAGAACAGAAACCACATCAGGTTCGTGTCTAGCAGATTGCAAATTTTTTGCAACAAAAGAGGCAGAAAGAAGAGAAAGGATACCCACCCGAAACCCTTGGGACAAACCGGTGATTAAATAATCAACAAATACCGGATCGGGGTGAGAAGAGAGGTAGCTTGAAAGGTTGGGAATATTAATTGGAGTAGATGGGTGTTTATTCAAAAATTTTTCCGAATTAGGGCTTTCCCGCGGGGTGCAGGTTTGTACCGGCGTGGACAAACAGATTTCGGGTGTGGATCCTTGCAAACACTACAAATGTGAGCAAATTTGCAGTTAGGGAAAGAACAAACGGCCTCATTAAATTGAAAACAAAGAGGTATGTTATTGAATTCTGCCGCAGTAGAGTGACCTCTGGAGTTAGAAGAGAGGCTTACATTTCCAGGACCGTGGACAGCGGCTGGATCGTTACTAGCGAACGCTTTAGGACACAATGAAGCCTTGTGACCGTGAGCGCTGCAGATGGCGCAAGTTAAGCTTTTTTGGCCTCCGAAATGGCGGACGAGCAGTTCGGTGTCGGTAACTGACCAGTCTAATCTTGAATTAAAAAGTGAGATAAAGGAGGCAGATTTCGCTGAGAAGGACTTGTGGTACTCGTAAAATAGAGTTCCCCCGTATCTTTGACTGAAGTCCGCCATCATTGATAGATATAGATCTAGCTCTTCCCTTCTCTCGGGGTAGGTTTGACACAGAATGTCTCTGTAAATGCTGAATGCAATGACAAATTCGCCAAACGAGAGATTTCGTTGTAAACGGGGATCGGAAGTTTTAAGAAGTACTGCCACGTCACCACAGTCAACCATTTTCCTGTCGGCAGCAGGCGAAGGAAGCAGTAAGGTAGCAAGATTGATGTCCTTGCCTTGGATAATATTGCTTCTTAAATGGTTAGACACTGTTGCGGCGGCTGGTGGGACAAAACGCCTACCGAATGCTTGTGCTGAAGTTGCTGTGGAGAGGTTAAAGTTTGAGGAAGCCGGTGAAGCGGAGACATTTTGAAAAGGCGTCTGGATAGTGAATTGAGAAGGTGGCGAGGAAGCTGAAGTCGATGGCATGGTCTGATCGTTACTAAATCCAGAAGGAAGAGGATGAGACTTTGAAATAGCTGAGGAGTGTATTGCCGGATCTGCACTTGAGTGGGAACTGATAAAAGAATGTTCGAGGTTAGTCATTTTTGATTGTAGTTCTTTGACTGTTTTAGAGAGATTTTGAACAGCAGAGATCAGATGGAAATTCGTATCGGTGGATTCGATGAATTGGGGTGGAGATGGTGCTCTGGCAGGTTGAGATGTTCTTTTTGCGGGAACGGGTGAAGATGATTTAGCCGTTCTTTTCCTTCCGGTCTGTTTTGTCTGTGTTGTCGATGTTGATGCTTTTGGAGTGGTTTGGGTAGGAACAGGGGGATAGCCCAGCGTGTTACTAGCGAGAGAAATCAGATCTTCTCTTGAGAGACCTTGGCTTGTTGGTATGCCGGCGTTTTCGAGAGCTTTCGATATATTTTCCGAAGACCACTGAGCCCATGGTGAAGTGCGGTACTGTAAACGCGAACTTCGGCGAGCGGTAACAGGAGATGGCAGGACGATTTCATTGTCAGAATCAGAATAATCGCAAATATATTGCGAGTTTTGAGACATTTTTTTTTTTTTTTTTTTTTTCTTTGGTCGGCCACTGAACACGAGCAACTGAGTGAAGTGTTCAGCATCTGCAAACTCAGACAAGTGTAAGCACAGGTTCTTTTATACTTCTATCATTAGAACGTGATTGGACAATTGAGAAGGTAATAGGTGACGCTAACAATTGAGTCTTCCTGGCAGAACTTATGCTAAAGCTTTCATTTTTCTGCATTTTTTTGCACAAAATGGTTCAAGCAAAACTTTTTAATTTCTTTAAAAAGAAGACAACAGAAAAGGTATGATTTTTCCTTTATTATATTTTAAAAACATTCCCCTGATATAAAATGCACAAGCACAAATATGCTATGTATTTTATACAACAGTGCATATAACACAGTGTATCATTCCTTGAATGAATCCGTTTTTGAACAAATCAAGTGTGCCAGTGATTTAAATGCCCATTCAAATGGACATTTTTCCTGCATCCCAATGTGCATACTATCCATCCAGTCTGCCTTAAATAGTATTGAAAATGACTAACATCACATAGAATTTAGGATGGATATTATACACATTGTGATAAAGGCTTGTTACATTCCTAATTGAATTTGAATTTTTAAATGAGCTGTTTGATTTGTCACCTACTGGTGGTTTTATTACCATTATTTAACCATCACAGGCTTAGACAAAAGCACATTTATTAAAATATTGTTTAATTATCAATATTGGCCAAAATTACTCCATTTCAGGTCCAAGAAGGGTGAAAAGCTTTTAAATAATAGTTCATTTAATAAAGCTAACTGGAAAGTGAAGAACAAAAAAAGTGAAAGTGACGTGACAATCAGCCAAGTATGGTGACCCATACTCAGAATTTGTGCTCTGCATTAAACCGAACCAAAGTGCACTCACAGCAGTACACACACACCCAGAGCAGTGGGCAGCTATTTTTGCTGCAGCACCCGTGGAGCAGTTGGCGGTTCGGTGCCTTGCTCAAAGGCATGGTATTGCTGGCATAAGACTCCCACAACCCTAGGGTTAGGAGTCAAACTCTAACCACTAGGCCACGACATCCCATTTAATTTAATTTATTAAATGGGAAGTTAAATTAAATTAAATTAAATTTATCATTAAATAAAAACCTTTATAGGTTAGGTTAGTTCACCCAAAAATTTAATTTTATGTTTATCTGCTTACCCCCAGGACATCCAAGATGTAGGTGACTTTGTTTCTTCAGTAGAACACAAACTAAGATTTTTTAAGTCAAACCATTGCAGTCTATCAGTCTTATAATATCAGTGGGTGGGGATCGTGGCTAAACCATACAATAATGCTTGTGACAATATATTTATATGTAAAGACACAAAACAATTGGTCTGTGCAAAAAATGAACAGTATTTATTTGTTTACCTCTGATGCATTGCAATGCTTGAACTGTCTGAACTGTATGATCCCCTCCTCAAAACAAAGCCTGCATGCAGAGCACTGCCTTATGCTTTATGGTGGATTGCAGACTTGTAAGTGCATTACAGCCACCAATCTCTCAAATGGACAATTGACATTCTATCTACAATCTCAATTAGGCGTGTCAATGGTCCATTTGAGAGATAGGTGGCGGTAATGCACTTACAAGTCTACTATTCCCATTCACATACATTATAAGAGTGACAGACTGCAACGGTTTGAATTGTGTGTTCTACTGAAGAAACAAAGTCACCTACATCTTGGATGCCCTAGGGGTAAGCTTTTAAACATAACATTTTCATTTTTGAGTGAACTATCCCTTTAAATCTAGCTACAGGACCCACATAATTAGTAGCTTAGATCTAATAGGGTCTAAAATACATGTTGTAGGTTTTGATGATTTGACACATTTATACAATTCTTCCTGTCCTATAGCCGAGAATGAGTTAAATTGTTCCTCTACAGTGTGCTTTCGGATTGAATATTGTGGCTGACGGCTGCATGGTTTAATAATTGTATCTCTAATAGTATTGATCTTGGAAGTGAAGTTCATAAATTCATTACTACTGTGCTGTTGGGAAAGGTCTGCGTCCGTTGATGCTTTATTTTTCATTAATTTATTCACTGTATTGAATGAATGTCTAGGGTTGTGTTTGTTTTCTTCTAAGCAGATCTAGCAGTTTTTAGAGCTTTTATTTAAGAAGAAATACTCTCCACCATGCAATATGAGATACCTCTAGTTTTGTTTTCTTCCAACTGCACTCCATATTCCAGGCTGCTCTTTTTAAGGTGTGAGTGTGCATGTTATACCATGGTGTTGGACTGTTTTCCTTAATCTTCTTTAAGTGCAAAGGAGAAACCGTATCTAAAGTGCTAGAAATAGAGAGTCAGTAATTTCTGTTTCACCATTAAGTTTTTCTGAGCTATTGGATATGCTGAGAAATTGAGACATACCAGGAGATTTATTTACAAAGCAGTCTTTTTTCGGAACCATCACTTCTACAATATTTGTAACAGGGAGTTGAATTTGCAGCTTTAGCTATATGGAGTATACTACACAAGACTAGATAATGATCTGATATATCATCACTCTGCTGCAGAATTTCAATGCTATTAATATCAATTCCATGTGACAGTACATAGTCTGTCATGTAAGATTAAAACAATGAGTAGAAACTGACACCTGTCAGCTAAACCCACTGGAATTCAGAATGTCTATTGTGACAAGTGGGCGGTGCCGAGAGCCGTGGGAACGGGGCGAGGCCAGTGGAGTGATTGAGAAATGAGCGACACCTGCTTGACCCACCGGTCTCGAGTCCAACGGAGGAGATGGAAGGATATAAAACAGGAGCGACGACAGTGAAGGACGAGAGAGGACCAGGCCTGGATTTTAGTTTGTGTTTTGATTTTTTCTGTTTTGTGTTTATTTTGATTATTACAGTTTGAATTGATTGTCTGCCGGTTCCCGCCTCCTTCTTCCCAAAGATTATGAAGTTTGTACATCGTTACATCTATAAATTCTGATTCCAATGCTTCTTTTTCATTATCAACATCGATATTAAATCACCAACAATTAAGACTTTATCTGCTGCCAGCACTAGCTCAGATAGAAAATCAACTAATTCTTTGAAAAAAGTCTGTATTGTGCCTTTGTAGCCTGTATACAGTATCCAATACAAATATCACAGAGGATTTATCATTAACACTTGTTTCTCTAGGTTTCTCTAATGTTATTTGAATCACTATTACTTCAAACGAGTTACACTTAAAACCAGAGCTCTGAGAAATACTGAAAATATTACTATAAATTGTAGCAAAACCTCTCCATTTAAATTTTGGATGCAGTACATGTTTATTATAGTAATCTTGGGGGGTAGCCTCATTTAAAGTAATTTAATGTCAGGTCTGCTCCAAAAACTTGTCCAATTGATTATGACACCTATTTTATTCTGTGGGCACCACTTAGACATCCAGCCATTGAGTGATGACAGTCTGTTATTGTGTCTGGTGTCTCTATTTTCATGTTCCATACAATAGAATCGCCAATAACTAGGGGTCTTTCAACAGGTTTCTCAGTGGGTGCATCACGGAGTGGGGAGAACCAGTTTAATGTTCTGACCAGAATGGAAGAAAAGTGGTTTGTCCCACGAATATGTCGCCTCACAGTCATCCAATTTCCCTGCTGTGGGGGCTCTGCAAATGCAACCGAACAATGTACGGGACTCTATAAGCTAGTCCCATCCAAAGCTGAATCTAAGGCCCTCAAATTCTAATTATCCTCAATTAAAGTTTGGATGCGTGTCTCTAGTTCTGAGATCTTCTCTGTCAGACAAACTATTTCCTTGCATTTGTTACATGTGAATCCTTCGCTGCTGACAGAGAATACTACACTATACATGTGACAAGCAGTGCAAGTGACAATAACAGGAGAAACCATTACTCACCGTGATTGTTGAATGATGCTGACTATCAGAGTTGTTTGATAAACTTGTGATAAACGAAACGAGAGAGAACATAAAAAAGTTGGAGAGAGAGTGAGAGAAGGAAACAGTAGACATGAATGCTAAACTAATGCCAGTCTAGTCGAATTCTAATGCGCTGTACTCACGGTTTAAAGGTGTGGTCTCATAGTAAAGATGAAATTTATCCACTGATTCTTCACAGCCTCATCCTTTGAAAATTAACAAACAAACTGATACAGTTCAGAGCACAGTGTATTGTCAACATGTGAGGGGGTTCAAGTTTTCGTGGGGATGGCCATGCAGAATGAAGGCGGGCATTATGCAAATGTGGCAACTTGTGACATGTGAACTTAACACAAAAGAGATTTGAATTTAAAATGACTTGTTTTAACGATTCAGAGTTAATTCTTTTTAGAGACGTTAACTTTTTTTATTATGCACTTTCAGCTTTACAACTTTGCAGTCTACATTCACATAGATTACACACTGCATAAAAGGTCTTTTTCAAAAATTTGTAATAGGGGCACTTTAAAAAGAAAATATAAAATTATTTTAACCCCCCCCACCCACCCCGTACATCTGAAAAAAATTGCATAACTCTATATCTTACTGTGTTGCTTTCTCTCTCTCTTTCTCCCTTTGTAGGTACAGATTAGACATAATCTGAGGTTGGACACTTTTGCTGAACTGCCAGTGTCACTGGTTCTATTTTCCTTGATCTGCATTGATATAGTGGAAAGAATCCGACATTGCAGACTTACTGGTCAAGGTAAAAACACACACACACACACACACACACACACACACACACACACACACACACCTTTGAAACTAAATATAAATTAATCTAAATGCATTGTTTATACTGTTTGTCAGAGGTGGAAAGTAACAAAGTACATTTACTTGAGTATTGTAAATAAGTATGGTATTTGAGTATCTGCCCACATAGCAAAATTGGTTCAGCCCAGTGATGGGGCAGACAACCCACTTTCACATGACCCTTATTCAACAATGAATTACAGTACATGACTGGACCAGGTCTGGTTGCCAGAACCCAGGCCACATATGGCCCATGGCATACCCAGATCTCAAACAAATTTATGACTTTAGCTGGCTCTATTCTGGTCCTATTTAGGACCAAAAGAAAATGGTTCCATGTGTCAGTTTCAATAAAACCTTTACTTAACCACTTTATACACACCCTTGGCCCAGATGAAAAAAAGCCTGAACAGCAACAGTATTCTGAAAAAATATTTATTGTTTCACATAAAAAAACAATAAAAAAAAAAAACAATGCTTGAATGTCAATGCCATGTTTCACAGAACTCTTGTACATCTAAGTTTCAGTTCATGAACAAGCAGCACTGTGCACACAACATTTTAACTTCTGATTCAGTTCATGAACAAGCGGCACTGTGCACACAACTCTTTAACATCTGATTTGGTTCATAGACAAGCAGGAGAGACCAACTCTTGAACATCTCAAGTCACAAGTCCATTAACCTGTTGTACTCTCCTGACACTCTTTTCTCTTCATCCTCTCTCTCCTGCCACCAACCCTATCCGGGGCCAAATATAGCCATCCTTTGAAGGTGGAACTAAGGTGGTGGTGGAAGGTGGTTACGCATCACAGCTGCTGAAACATACATTTAAACATGGTTTGAAATTAGCTTCTGTATCAAAAGCTTATGTGGCGATTGGATTTTGAAGGACAATGACATTAAAACTGAACCCAGAACCTACAGACAGACATTCTGTAACATCTACATATAGAGAGTGTAAATTGATGCAGATCAGTTTAGTAATGAGTTGGCACCATCCTTCAACCAGGTTCCAATATAGCTCCAGGAGAAAACCAGTCTAAGCAGTTGCTTTTCACAGAGCCATGTGCAATTCAATAAGCACACGTATACAACATCACTTAAAAAAAAAAAAATCTTGGCTTTAGTGCAATACTATGATAGTTTCAACACCATTTGTTCAGCAGAATATAACAAGGACAGTAAGAATCATGTAAACCAGCCTGATCTCACGTCAATTTGTACATATTTTACAAGGTGACTACTTCATACGAATTCGTATAACCTCTCTCCTTTGATTTTGTATGATTTGTCTAGACCCCAGTGACGGGTAGGTTTAGGGGCAGGGTTAGGTGTAGGTCATTTGTACAAATCCATACTAATTGTGCAATTCGTAAAATACATACGATTTAGCACAAATCATATTAATTTGTAAGAATGAGGTCATACAAATTCACATGATTTGTTCCAAAACATACGTATTTTATGAGTTGCACAATGCATATGAATTTGTATGTCACTGGGGTCTACACAAATTGTACAAAATTGTATGAGTGAGGTCGTACAAATTTGTATGAATTAGCCACTTTGTAAATTATGTATGAATTGGTTGTGAGATACCGTTGTGTGAACCAATCGATTTTAACTGGTCTATGCATGTATATACTGTATCAAATCACAATGTCCCTGGATCAATTTTAGTGGATTTGTTGGTTACACTGTTTTATGGTGTCCTTGTTACACAGTGTAATTATTAACTCTTTCCCTGGCATCGACGAGTAATCTCATCTTTTATAAGACAATGCTTCGCCAAAGACGAGTTTGTACAGTGTTTTCACTGTTTTACACTAGAGGTCGCTAATACACATCTTCTGAATGAGTACAAAACCTCCCAAACAAAAACACATGTGAACAGGATGGAGAAACGGAGCGATCTTGTATGTAAACAGATGCATATTAAAAAATATGTTGTCATCAGCAATAGACAGCATATAGATTAAAACTGCATAATGTTACGGAGTAAAATGTTGTTCCAGGAAGTTGTATATGTGCAAGCTTTGGAAGTGTTGATTAGGATTCCTCGTTTTAACATTTTTGAGGCCACTCACCAAAATCAGTATCTGCCAATCTGATCACTGATACCGATCTTTTTAAAGCCTTCTTTTTATCATGTAGAATTATTTATAGTCATGATCCAAACAAGATTTTTAGAAATTTATTCAGGGCCTGAATTTCATTTTTGAAAATGAATTTCTCTCTTAGACGTGACGTGATATACAGCCAAGTATGGGGACCCACACTCAGAATTCATGCTCTGCATTTAACCTATCCAAAGTGCACACACACAGCAGTGAACACACACACACACACACACTGTGAACACACCCGGCGCAGTGGGCAGCCATTTATGTTGCGGCGCCCAGGGAGCAGTTGGGGGTTTGGTGCCTTGCTCAAGGGCACCTAAGTCGTGGTATTGCCAGCACGAGACTCAAACCCACAACCTTAGTGTTAGGAGTCAAAATCGAACCACTAGGCCACGACTTAGGTGACTCTTATGATAGGTTTTATATTTATTTATATTTTTTTCATTTGAGGGTTGGATGTGGCCATTTTTAAAAAAATATATATTTATCTCACTGAATTGTTTGATCATTTTTGTTTTTTACAATCATGTAATTGTTGCACAATAGCTTACACAGCACAAGCTTGATTTTTTGAGCTGTATCTGAGGTTCACACATACTCTGTTAGCAGTTCGATGTAGTCTATGTGTGGTACAGAAGCAGCACGGACTGTGCTTTCACACGAGTCTGCTCCTGATCCATGGCTGATTACCACAAACACAACATTTATCAATTATTTGATTTTAAATCCAAACATTTGTAAGAAAAAGTCATGAGGACATTGAAGATCTTGATGAAAATGTTAATTGCAGCATAGCAGTGACAAAGTACAGTACATGTAGTATCTTGGGTTCAACAGAGTCAGAATGAGCCATGAATATCCTAAGCTCAAACTTTTTTTTTTAAATTTAGAGTTTACTACCCTTAAATGTAAATGAATTGCTCCTGTCCTTCCAGCTGTGCTCTGTATGATAATTAAGTTCTGACAGCCCTTTTTCTGACGTCCTTCTCAGTGTCGCACACCTACATTTGTTCACCATTTGCTCATTGCTTCTCATGCTTTGATTATCCCAAATGGCCTAAAAATAACATAACTGTTGACTTTCTTCTTCTCTTTAATAATAAAGCCGTTTTGGGAAATGAGCATAATCAAACATATTGTGGAGTGGAATATGGGTCGGGCAGACTATAGATTCTTACACATTGTTGCTTAAAGTTAAACTTTTTTACACAGTAATACAATCTTTCATCACTTACTGAGTGCTTTTTACTTTTGCATTTACTTTTAGACTTATTAACCTTTTCAGTGGTCAGTTTAAAATATTCTAGCAGTCCCCCCAGAATGAGTTTTTTTTAAGACGACCGTTATTTTAGAACATTCACCTTACTGTTTCCATGGCGACGTGTCAGACTAGTCATGTGACACACCACGTCTACAATAACGAGCAAAACTGGCACTTAAATGGAATGGAAGATGAGACTCTGATTGGTTTACATTTACATTTAATCATTTAGCAGACGCTTTTATCCAAAGCGACTTACAAATGAGAACAATAAAAGCAGTCAGGTCAACAAGAGAACAACAACAGTATACAAGTGCCATGACAAGTCTCAGGTAGTCTAGTACAGAATGCATAGCCACGTTTTTTTTTCAATAAATGAAAAGACAAGAAAAGAAGGAAAAGTGCTAATATTAGTTGGTTAAGTGCTGGCGAAAAAGATGAGTCTTTAGATGTTTCTTGAAAATGAGTAAAGACTCAGCTGTACGAATTGAGATTGGGAGGTCATTCCACCAGCTGGGCACAGTCCAGGAAAAGGTCTGTGAGTGTGATTTGGAACTTCTTTGGGATGGCACCACAAGGCGTCGTTAACTTGCAGAGCGCAAACTTCTGGAGGGCACATAAGATTTAACCAGTGAGTTTAGGTATGTTGGTGCCGTGCCAGTGGTCATCTTGTAGGCAAGCATCAGTACCTTGAATTTGATGCGAGCGGCTACTGGTAGCCAGTGTAACCTGATGAGGAGAGGAGTGATGTGAGCTTTTTTTGGCTCACTGAAGACAACCCTCGCTGCTGCATTCTGGATCAATTGCAGAGGCTTGACAGTACATGCAGGAAGGCCTGCCAGGAGAGCATTACAATAGTCCAGTCTGGAGAGAACAAGAGCTTGGACAAGAAGTTGGGTGGCTTGCTCTGATAGGAATGGTCTAATCTTCCTAATGTTGCAAATCTGCAGGACCGGGTCATTGTAGCAGTGTGGTCTGTGAAGCTTAACTAATGATCCATCACAACCCCTAGGTTTCTGGCTGTCCTCGAAGGAGTAATGGTTGACGAACCCAGCTGTATAGAGAAGTTGTGATGAAGCAATGGGTTAGCTGGAATCACCAGGAGTTCTGTCTTCGTAAGGTTAAGCTGAAGGTGATGGTCATTCATCCAGCTAGAAATGTCACTCAGACAGACTGAAATGCGAGCAGCTATCGTCTGGTCATCTGGTTGGAATGAGAAGTAGAGTTGGGTGTTATCAGCTTGGCAGTGATAAGAAAAGCCATGCTTCTGAATGACAGATCCTAATGACGTCATGTATATGGTTTATTGCATGTTACGCCCAAAAAACACCAATTACTCATTAAGAGAATAGGGACAACCCTTTTAGGCCATGTGCCCGGGTGCTCCAACCTTTTTTCCATCATTAAAATAGCAAAAGTGGATTTGGACACACCCTTAGTGCAGCTGCGCCATGCGCTTTACACTTTGCATTTAGATCGTTAAAATAGGGCCCTCTGTGTTAAACATGGTGTCACGTGCATGGGAATTCACATGTTAATGATATGCAAATGAGATTATGCATAGTAAAACAAGGCGTTGTAAGCTCCATATATGGTGATTTTGTGGAGGAGATGAGGTGGAAATGAACGTACGCACAATCTTCCCCTGACTGAGGTTCTGGCGTGCGCATTGTGCATTGAGTTTCATTAATGAGACCCCTGATCTTTATTTTGGTGTATTGCATATTGAAATATTTATACAGCTAAATATACTGGAGGCTATCAAATTTCAGTGAAAATCATCAAAATCGCTGGTGGTGGCTGGCAAATAAAAAAAAAATGCTGGCAATGAAAGAGTTAATTTAAGATCAGAGTTATATTATTTTACAAGTACTTACAATAATGTTTGTATTAGGGTTTGGTTCAAAGTTACTGCACATAACTCTTCATAATTAACTGTTATTATTACAATAAGTACATGCAACATGCAGCAAGGAAATTGTAAAATAACAGTGACTTGTTTATCCTCTGCTTTCTTCCTTTACTCCCCTTGTAAACTGAATTATCAATTTAAATATTTTTTTTTCTGATTCTTAAACATTTAAACCACTCTTATAGCATAAAGCACAACTTACCAATCATAACATCCCAAAACTTAAGAGCTGTAAACCAATTTTTTCCATTTATTCCTGTCATATTGATTTTTTTGACCCAAAGAGTTAATAATCAGTCCCTGCATAATCCTCCAAATGCACTCCTGGACGTCCACCCCACCTTTGAGAGCCAGCTTGTTTACCTGCAATCATAATTAATTATTTTTGTAAGCAATGGCTTAATAAGTCATGAAATACTATGAATACTATAGGTGACACTGGTACAAAAAAAGGACTCTCTCTCTCTCTCTCTCTCACACACACACACACACACACACACAATACATTCCAAAATGCATATATCTATTAGAAAAGATGAGCATTTTGATGCGTTTTTTTCTGTATTTGTTCATCCAAGCACAAAAAGAAGCAGAAGATAACTCAATTCAGTATTTTCATCTGAGATATGGATGTCTGTGTGTGAGTACTTTGGAAGAATAATTTAACTAGGGTAAGTGCCACCACAAATAGGGTGCAAGTCTGTGGAAAACACTGAAGCTAATCACCTCAGTTTTAGGAAATGTGACTTTGGTGAGTGTGTATTTGACTGGTGTGGTAAGTGGATGCAGGTGTCCGTGATTAGTAATCAGATGATTGTGAATGGGTGTAGGAGGCTGGTTTGGCTGGTGAGGCAGGTGATTCTGTGACATTACTTCTTCCTCCATGAGCGTCTTCTGACACCGGAGACCGACAGCGAGGACGACCACGCCCCCGGGAGTGGGGCAGTCAGGGTGGGCCTGGTGGAAGTCATTAAGGATGGCTGGCCCACAATCTAACCTAAGGACCATACCCCTCCCAGTCTATGAGGTACTGAAGTCGGCCACCTCGCTGCTGGGAGTCGAGGATCTCTTTGTCTCTGTAGATGGTTTTGTTGGAGACGACCTCGGGTGGAGGTGGGGGTACCTCATGCTTTGTGGAGGGAGAGAGAAGATGATTGGTTGAATGGTTTTAGCAAGGAAACATAGAAGGTGGGTGGGATCCAGTAGGTTACTTTGCTGATGCGTCGTGCTATGGGAAAAGGAGCTATGTACCGGGGACTTAGCTCCCTGCTGGGCAGCCGGAGGCAAATGTCCTTGGTGGACAACCAGACATGATCCCCGGGTTGATAGACAGGATTGGCAGAGCGACAATCGTCTGCATTGACCTTGTGTCTCTGGACTGCCCACTGGAGATGGATATGATTTGAGTCCCATACCCTCTCGCTCTCACTGAACTAGTAATCTTATTAATCGACTTTCGAACACTCCTCTGTCCAGGGAAACAGTGGCAGCTTGTACATAAGCACACATTGAAATGGAGTCCAGTGGTTTCCTGGCACAGGGAATTCAGGGCATACTCTGCCCGGGGTAGATACTGGTTCCACCTGTCCTAAGGTTCATGACCAGAGAACGGAGATAAAGATTTCCTGGGTTTTACATTCGGTCTGGCCATTGGTCTGCGTGGGGTATCTGGAGGATAAACTGAACGATACACACCCTCACTGAATGAACTGGGAGACCCTGTTGGAAACTATGTCTTCCGGAAGACTGAAGTACCTGAATACGTGTTGGAAGAGGGCTTCAGCTGTTTCCAGGGTGGTAGGTAATCCTCATAGTGGGATTAATTTGGAGGATTTGGAGAGCTGGTCATAGACTATTAAGATGGTCATGGATCCATTCAAAGGAGGGAGGTCGGTGGCAAAGTCCACCCCCAGGTGGGACCAGGACTGGCAAGGGTTGGGTAATGGGACCAATTTACCTTCAGGCAGATGTCGTGGTGTGTTGGAGATGGCATAGACTGAACATCTCTTGATGTACCGGCTGATATCTTGGGTCATGTTAGGTCACCAGTACTGGTTCTGGAGGAGCGAGAGGGTTCAGGGTGGATGGGATTTAACTTTTCCCTTCTGGCGGCATGGATTTGGTTCACATGAAGGCTGAAGGTGGTAGGATGGACTCTGGTTCCTCTGGAGTTGGATCAAGCTGGTGTAGGTGGGAAAGTGCATCCGCTTTGACGTTCTTACTCCCTTGATGGTAAGTGACCACAAAGTCGATTAACGCATTTTCGCATTATGAGGCACTTTTTCCTGATAACCTCGAAAAGAACTTAAATTACACTTTCAGTTTTGATTGTACAGATAAAATCAAAACATCAATCGAATTTGTAATGGGTCTACTTTTTTGTATACTGACATAATAACAACAAAACTTTGTGCACTTATAAAATAAAGATAACAAACAAGGTGTGCTGTCTGCAGCCTTTTTCTGTGCTGATCTTCATTTACAAACGCGCCATTAAAATGAACTTTTACTCCGTGAATACTCAACGAAGAGACATGAGAGAGATATCTATAGAAAGCTTGATCCATATGAAAACAACGCGATGTCTGTTTTTCACGTCTCCCTTTATTATCTTCTAATGTGACCATGCCCAGACGCTGAACGCGCTATTCAGATTCTAATGTTTCACTGAAGCACGTGGCTTGAATACGCCCAGAAAATAGAAGACAACGCAGCGAGACTGTTCAGGTTTTTATTTTATTTTACTGTTTGCTTCATGATGAAAGGAATAAGACATAATTCACCCCAAAAAGTTGTGATGTGGTTGAGGATTTGAGATTTGGATTTCCTCAGAAAAAAAGAATGAAGCACTTTATTCAGCAGAGATCATAAACATGAGTAAGTCTCTTTTTATATACTTGTACTAGTTTTCACATAACGTGTAAACATTTTACTAGTTAGACTTTTCCAAACTATAATTCCTGAATAAATGTATAATCAAGTGAAATATTATGAAGTTTCAATAACAATATACAATACTATATAATTCAAAAGCTTGATGTAAATAATATAAATGTAATAAATAAATATAGGCTAACTGTAACAAATGTAACAAACAAAATAGTCCTCAAAGTAGTCCTCAAAATAGTCCTCAAAATAGTCCTAATCACGATGAGGACTATTTTGTATCATCACAAATTACAACATCTCAACAAAACATTCTTGAGATATGATTTTTTGGAAGTAGTTTGCACAAACATATGTACATCTAAGTTTGAACTTTAAGTCATTTTTGTATAAGAAAGGGTGTAAGAAACAATATGAAATCAAAATAGTTGAAGAAATTTGCCAGAGGAAAAAAAAGACTAAAAACAAACATAAATATAATAAACATTAATATACTCACATTTTTGCAGACTAGATGTCTGCTCCCTGGTGTGGTGTGGCTCATTATGCTTTGATGGGACTAGAGAAGGTGCAGCGTGGCTTAGTCTATGTGGCTATGTGGCAGTGAGTGGATCTCACTGGTGGCAAGTTAATTGATAAGAAGAATGGAATATTGACATATTAATGAGTAAATTACAGTGCCTTGTAATGAGTTATTGATATATACAACTGACCTATTTTTCATCTTCAATAATTTTAATATAACTGTCATATGAGATATAAATTAATCATATTCCTGATTAATTTTTAAAATTCCCTATATATCATTTGAGCTAACTTTAATGTACTACCCAGTGCAGTTACAGTTTTGGTGGAGGAACGTGGGCATTTCAAACTTTGTTTTATGAGCAATTCAGTTTCAACCCATTTATATGGCTATTAATCATTTCTGCACGCGCGCTATGAAACTATGAAATTGTGAGATAAGTCGCAAGACGCGAACCCACTCCTTACTGACTGAGGCAAAAAGCTGTTCAGTCAGCACATTCTAACAGTGCTAAAATATGCCTAGACAATTTTCATCACTGTTAAATGCTGAGTACACTGCAGTATAATGTTAAATGTCCTGTTAAGAGAAGACCAAGATCTCTCTGCAGTGAGAACATTTTAATATTAGTAAACCGCCTATTAAAGACTAAGAAATCTCTTTTTAATGCGAGACGTAAATCTGATCAGAGCGATGTCCCTCTGATTCAGTAGTAAAAGGCCTCGTAATTACATATCGTTATTGAATTTGTGGTTAACCACAGTGATATTCAAAAATAAACGATAAAACTCCTGGTTGAAAAATTGGCTTAGCTACCCAATTTTAAACCTAAAACATTTAAATCATAAGTGTTATTTTGATAAATGTGTATGGGAGTACAACAGACGGACAATTCCTGTTGTTCACATTTGCGTGTTTGTGCAGGGAAGAAATCCTGCCTCACGGTCTTGTGCAGTATAGCACCGCAAAGGTCCTAAAACCTTTGTCTGTTTTTTATTTGTGATTTTGTTACAAGAGAATCAGCGCTGACAAACGCTCAGATTCTAAATCACATTGAACTCGGTTGTAATTTTGCTGACTAAACACCAGAGGACGTCCTTTAAGTGTTAATAAGTCTCAAATTACGCCTCGCCTTCTTTAGCCTCCATGAGTGCAATTACGCCATCTCGTGGCCATTTCAGATAATGCTCTCGTACTGCTAATTTCTATTTCCCTGTAATTATTGAATTAGCCCGTCTAAATTCTCAGTAATTATTTGCATTTACAGCTTTGCTTGTGCAAATATTATTTTATGTTAGACAAATTTTCCTGCCTTTGACTGTTCACACTTACTTTGAGTTTGGTTCAAACATGATTTGAATTAAAATTTAATTGTTTAGTAGTGTAAATTAAGTGTCTCAGGTTATCCACTGATTGACCCACTTAGAAGGAAGTGAGCCATCTAGTGGCCGTCTCCTGTTAAGTCGGTTCATAGCTTTCAGCTCTCTTTCCTCTTTTTTTCAATTCTATTTTGGATTGCATATTTCATTTTCATTTTTTTGATTATTTCATAATTATTAATTATACCTTACTATTGTCATTGGTTATTATAGGATATTATGCAGATTTTTCTTTTAATTCTTCTTACATGCTTATTTTAAATTTAAATTTAAACCAGTTTTGAATTTTTAATTTTAATTAAGTTTTCTGTTCACCGGGTGAAGCACAGAGAGGGAGTTGCTAAAAACCAGCTACTGCAGCCTGCTTCTTCTCCCGTGTTTCATCCTGTCTCTTTCTATTTTGATTTTTATTTTTTTTCTTCTCTCTTTTGGGTTAGGTTATTTTGATAATTACAATCAATATCATAATTCCCTTTTTGTTTTATCATTAAAGGTAAAACTATCATTTCTACATATATATTTACTCAATTGATTTTAAACAAACAAGCACTAAGCACTAAGCATTAATTCACTAAGTTTCCCTTGTTCATCCTTTGTGTATTTGATTGTAGAACTCCCTTGGTTATTGGATAGTCATCTCAGGTTTCCAGTAAGCAAGGTTGCCCGACCAGCGTTACCGAGACTGGCTGTGAGTTTCTTTTATCTCTAGCCCTCGATGCGGCCCGCAGTGGCGACATCAGCAATTTGACACTCCAAAGTTAGTCAATCAGTCCAGCTGACACAAACAAGGCAATTTGTGGGACCAGTACCTAAACCGGGGCCTAAAAAGGGGCTGGTTTCCACCTGAGTGACATCAATTCACCCAGGTGAACCAAATGTGATAAAGCCCATCCACTTCTCATAAGCCACAGGATATTAAATATTCCCCCGGATATATTTTAAGTGTTTGGCCCATCTCTTCTCCAACCCACACCATCTTCCTAGGTTTCCTACCCTGATAGCCTCACTCACCTGTTGGCACTATCTTCGTTCTAGCTCGTTAACCGTAGAACGAATTTGCATTGGTCTCTTTGTGTGTATGCTGTGTTTCTCTCACCTACAGTGAGCCAGTATTTTCCGTTCATCCAGTCCAGCAGTCCATGGGGGCGACCTCTCTACATGGTTGAAAGCAATGATGCCCAAGGACACCAGTAACCTGCAGCACCTAAACCAAGAGCAACTGGACACTGAGCTAGGCCAACTGATGGCACACAATCCAACCCAAAGCTACAACTATAAAGAACTTGGTGCACCCGAAAGACCAACACAAGCTGGCATTCACATTTGGCAACCGACAGTTCACCTTCAACAGGTGTCCATTCGGCTAGCCAGCCAAACTAAGGTTAACTAAGTGGGACTGCCCATCGGATCCGAAGGCATTGAACCACAGTCAAACTGTATTCACGCAATTCAAAACATCAGAGAACTCCTCATCTGTACAGATTCTAACTATGCCAGACTCAGTTTCGTGTGCCATCTTCGGAGCTGGAAACAGAATGGTTTCAAAACTGCAAACAACGAAACCAGTCAAACACCAACACCTGTTCCAGGAATGTGATAACATCACAAAAACACACAATGTGACTGTGTACTGGAAGAAGGTAAAAGGACACTCGAAGCTACCAGGTCTAGACAAGGACTTAACCCCTTTGCTTGCAAGGATCAGCGACGGCCCCAGTTTATTATTGTTTCACTTTCACAGCATGATCTGGACAAACTGTGCATCAATTGAAGTTTAAAGACTTTAGCTTCGATATTTGTGTGACGCTGGATTATGAAGGACAGGAGGCAAAAGCAAGTTAACAGAGTTTATTATAATATTTGACATGATGGTAGGTTGGAGAATGACGCAGGGACCCCGATGGCAGCACAGACTGGTGAGTAGGTGAATTGAGTGCGCTGATCATGATGACGGCGGTGGTAAATCCAAGGTAATGATCCAACAGAAACCGAACAGGAGACAAAGCAAGACAGGAACACACGAATCAGACATCAGACACGGACGACCTCAAACATCGATCTGACAAACAGGAGACGAAAGACAGGGCGTTAAATAGGCAGTTGGAATGAGTAGCACCTGCATGAAACAATCAACATGACGTAACATGAATACAGCTGGAGACAGTGCATTCACGAACCGTGACAGTACCCCTCCTCCTAAGGACGCCTCCTGGCGTCCCCAGAATCTCTTACCTGTCGATTGTAATCATCGATAAGGGAGTGATCCAGAATGTCCCTAGCAGGTACCCAACTTCTCTCCTCCGGACCGTAACCCTCCCAGTCCACCAAGTATTGAAATCCGCGTCCCTTCCGTCTAGAGACCAGAATGCGATTGACCAAATAGGTGGTCTCCCCATCTACGAGTCACGGCGGGGGAGGAACCGGGGTAGGCGGATTAATGGGAGAATGAAATACGGGCTTGATTTTGGATACGTGAAAGGCGGGATGAATTCTCCTGTACGTAGGAGGGAGTTTAAGGCGGACTGCCACCGGACTAATGATCTTGGTGACAGTAAACGGGCCAATAAATTTGGGAGCCAATTTATTAGATACGGAACGGAGAGGAATATTCTTGGTAGAAAGCCACACTTTTTGACCCACGACGTATACGGGAGGCCTAGACCGGTGGCGATCGGCTTTGGCCTTGGTGCGCGCCCCCACTTGGAGTAGAGTCTCGCGGGCTCTGGTCCAAGTGCGGTGACACCTCTGGACGAAGGCGTGAACGGAGGGGACCGCAACTTCGGATTCCATACTGGGAAAAATAGGTGGCTGGTAACCTACACTACACTCAAAAGGAGATAGGCCTGTAGCTGATACTGGTAAGGTATTGTGGACGCACTCCACCATAGACAATTGTTGGCTCCAGGAGGAAAGATTCTTGGAGACCAAACATCGCAACACCCTTTCCAAATCTTGGTTGGCTCTCTCGGTTTGACCATTGCTCTGGGGGTGAAACCCTGAGGACAGACTAACAGTCACTCCCAGTAGTTTACAGAATTCTCGCCAAAATTTAGACACAAATTGGGGTCCCCTGTCGGAAACCACGTCAATCGGGAGGCCATGTAAACGAAAGACGTGGTCTACGACGGTCAACGACAGTCAACGCTGTCTCCTTGGCTGAGGGTAATTTGGGCAAGGGAATAAAGTGGGCTGCCTTCGAGAACCGGTCCACCACGGTTAAAACAACCGTGTTGCCCTGGGAGGGCGGGAGGGCGGGACCAGGGTCTCGAAGGAACCGGCAGCGGTTGGAGTAACCCATCCGGGGGCCGATTGGAAATCTTACCAGTGGCACAAACCGAGCAAGCCAAAACGAAATTGTGAATGTCGCGAGCCATAAGTGGCCACCAGAATCGTTGCTTGACTAAAAATCTAGTACGGTTAACTCCTGGATGGCAAGCTACATTAGAGCAATGTCCCCACTGGATACCGTTAGACCTTAATCCCTCCGGCACAAATAAGCGGTTTGGTGGGCACCCGGGCGGAGGCGTTACCCCTTCTAAGGCCATTCTGACCTTCGATTTGATCTCCCATGTGAGAGTGGAGACCACTAATGTCTCGGGAAAATTACACCCGGAAGTGCACGGGCGTTCGGAATGGTCAAAAATACGTGACAAAAATTCGGGTTTAATATTTTTGGAACCCGGGCGGTACGAAATAGTAAAGTCAAAACGTCCGAAAAAAAGTGCCCATCGAGCCTGCCTGGAGTTCAACCTTTTGGCGGTGCTAATGTACTCTAAATTCTTGTGGTCAGTCCATACTATAAAAGGAACCCCCGATACTTCTAACCAGTGTCGTCATTCCTCCAATGCCATCTTAACTGCCAACAATTCTCGGTTACCAATATCGTAATTTCGTTCTGCAGGAGATAAACGATATGAAAAACACGCGCAAGGATGGACCTTGTCGTCTAAGGGAGAACGTTGTGATAACACCGCTCCTACCCCCACCTCTGATGCATCGACCTCCACCACGAACTGACGTGTAGGGTCAGGGGTAATCAGAATGGGGGCTGAAATGAAACGGCTCTTCAGTTTGGCAAACACAGCCTCAGCTGTGTCTGACCACCTGAATGCAGTCTTGGCGGAGGTCAAGGCGGTCAGAGGTGTGGCTAGTTGGCTGAAGTTGCGAATGAAACGCCGGTAGAAGTTAGCGAACCCCAGAAACCTCTGTAGGGCCTTACGGGAATCTGGACTTGGCCACTCTACCACAGCCTTAACTTTCTCGGGATCCATGCGTATTCCCTCAGTCGACACGATATACCCCAAAAATGGAATTGACCTGAGTGCCTGGAAGACCGCTGGGGAGTTGAAAAGCCCGAAGGGCATAACCAAATATTCAAAGTTCCCTCTGGGGGTGTTAAAAGCGGTCTTCCATTCATCCCCCTCCCTGATCCGAACCAAATGATACGCATTGTGTAAGTCCAGTTTTGTGAAAATTGACACTCCCTGCAACCTCTTGAAGGCCGAAGACATCAACGGTAAAGGATAAGTATTCTTAACCGTGATGTTGTTCAGTCCCCGGTAATCAATACAAGGTCGCAGTGATCCGTCCCTCTTTCCCACAAAAAAGAACCCCGCCCCCGCAGGAGAAGAGGAAGGGCGGATGAATTTAGAAGCTAGAGAATCAGAAATATATTTCTCCATAGCCTCCCTCTCTGGAACAGAAAGTGAATAAAGTTTGCCCTTAGGCGGAGACTTACCTGACAGTAAATCTATGGCACAGTCGTAGGGACAATGCGGAGGAAGAGAAGCAGCACGAGACTTACTGAACACTTCCTTCAGATGGAGTTACTCAGCGGGCATGTTAGACAAATCCACCGCCTCCTCCTGTAACACAGACATAGACACAGACGGACAGGCAGACACTAAACAGGACTCATGACACTTTTTACACCAGGACAAAATGGAATTAGAGGACCAGTCTATTTTGGGGTTATGGAGGAGGAGCCAAGGGTGCCCGAGGACAATGGGTGCCAGGGGAGAGTCAAGGATGTGAAAGGAAATAGTCTCGGAGTGATTGCCAGATGTGATGAGTGTGATGTCTTCAGTGATGTATGAGATGGTAGGGAGTTGCTGTCCAGTGAGGACGTGAACCGTGGTGCGGTAGGGGTCTGAGGGGAATGTGGAGTTTGTGTGCCAATGTGCTATCCATGAAGATACCTTCTGCCCCAGAGTCCAGTAGTGCTTGACAGTGGTGGTTCTGTGCTGACCACCGCAGTCTTACCGGGAGGAGCGTAGATGATGATGATGATGGTGATGAGGTCTTCAGACGTGCGTCGACCCGTAGTGCCAGCTCGATCAAACCATTGAGGGACGTGTGGAGATCCAGGGCGTAGATCTCCTTCTGGACGCGATCAGCCAGCCCATGCAGGAACATGTCCCACTGCACCTCCTCGTTCCAATGGCACTCCACCGCCAGGGTCCGGAACTCGATAGAATAGTCTGAGACAGATATCTCGTGCTGGCGTAACTCCGCCAGCCTCCTGACCGCCTCCCGTCCTGCGACGGCCCGATCGAAGACCCGTCTCATCTCGGCGGAGAGCACCTGAAACGAGGAGCAGCATGGATCCTGGTTCTCCCACACTGCTGTCCCCCATAGTGCCACCCTCCTCGAGAGTAGCGTCAACACGAAGGCCACCTTGGCCCTTTCATTAGCAAAGGTTGTGGGCTGTAGGGAAAAGTGCATGTCACAGCGGGTTAGAAATGCTCTACAGAAGTTAGGCTCACCCGAGTATGTCTCCGGGATGGGGAGGCGTGGTTCTGGCGGGGAGGCGGTCACTGGTGGTATAGAGAGAACCGGCGGTGTGGGTGGCGCAGTGGGAGCTCGAAGTAGATGGAATTGTTGGGTGAGCTCGGACACCTGCGTCACCAGGGCTTGAACCGCGCGACCAGTGTCGTTAAGACTCCTCTCCTGGGAGTCCATCCCCCGAACACTGGCGCTGAGAAATTCTTCCAGAACAGATGGTTGAGTACTCGCTGCCTCCATGTTGGTCAGATCAATCTGTGACGCTGGATTATGAAGGACAGGAGGCAAAAGCAAGTTAACAGAGTTTATTATAATATTTGAGATGATGGTAGGTTGGAGAATGACGCAGGAACCGCGATGGCAGCACAGACTGGTGAGTAGGTGAATTGAGTGCGCTGATGATGATGACGGCGGTGGTAAATCCAAGTGAGGTGACGATAATCCGTGAGCAAAGGTAATGATCCAACAGAAACCGAACAGGAGACAAAGCAAGACAGGAACACACGAATCAGACATCAGACACGGACGACCTCAAACAACGATCTGACAAACAGGAGACGAAAGACAGGGCATTAAATAGGCAGTTGGAATGAGTCAGCGGCAACACCCACATGAAACAATCAACATGACGTAACATGAATACAGCTGGAGACGGTGCATTCACGAACCGTGACAATTTGACCAGTTTTGATAAAACATTGTTGCAGTGACAGTTATTTAGTAATTTATGTCAGGAGTGCAAAATAATAAATCCGTATTATGCAACATTTTGAATAGAAATTCACCACGCATTCATATTCAATCATGTCAGCAGCGGTTTATTTGTGTTCACATAGACTCACTGAACAGCATCAATGAGGATTTATAGACCAAAGATGCATATCTGCGGAGATATATGGATAGATTTACTGATGTTTACTTCATATTTCTTCAGACGGAATCGTAATTTCTATTCATTTTCCATTGATTTACGCGATCTGATGATAAACAGCATCTCCCAGCGATCTGTGTGTGTGTGTAGTGCTGTGTGCTGCTATGCTGTGTGTCAGAAAAACTGTGATTGGTCCTTCGCCTTGTCAATCTTTATAGAGTGTCATAACCAGACACCGCCACATCGTGTCACATGCTGCCTGTACACTTCCTGGTTCATATCTGCCCATAAGAACACTGATACACCACTGTACACAGGAAATATCCGAATAATAAACCTGCGATTACGATAGTAAAGCTTGGTATGAGATTTTCTTGAGATCTGGGGCATTTTTATAAAAAAAATTCAAAAATGTACATCTGAAATGCTAACTTGTGCAGCGATGTAAAAGGCTATAAATAACATATTTTTACAACAGTAAATGACCAAATTCCAGCCGTGATCGCAAAAGGAAGCTATTAGAAACACTCGATCGGGGTTTAAAGTGAGTTTTGAGTAAAAGTGTACTAATAATTTCATAAATGGTCTGATGTTGCTTGATGCTAACGTTAGCTCTAATGCTACTAATAGCAGGTGCATTTCTTCTTCATAATGCATTTCTGTCACAATAATTCACGTAAGGTCGTAAGAAAATGTTTTGTTGTATTTTTATAGTAAGACTTTTGATAAATGAGGGCTAAATGCATACTGAGACTGAAGTAAGATTGCAGTTTGTTGGCTCTGTAAGGCTTGAAATAACCACAACAAAGGCTAATGAAGGTGGAATTAAAGCAAAAGAATAATGATAAAAGAATAATGCGGATAATGTGTCATACCTGGCGGGGGTGTGAAAGATTCATTTCGTGAGAACAATAGAATCATGAATCGGGAGTTTTCAAAGACAAAAACACAGACAAAGCACACAGTAGTGTTTACATGTGAGATCTTATAGAGATGACAAGTTCCATAAATCAATCAGATTAGCCTTCTCTAAAAACACACATGACATGGCCTTAGAAAATATTTCATAAAATTCACAGTTTTACAGATTAGATTATGAAATTTTCAAATGAAGCTTTGGTAGACTTACGGCTTTAGCTACATTGTGTTTCTAAAATCATATCTTACATCAACATTTTTTTTAATACATTTAAAGAATCATGAGCAGAAACATTTTTATTTTGGGTATGTCATTTCTGTCTCCATGCCAAAATGGGGGGTGACTGGTAAGGGGTTAAATTATCAAACTGATGCCCTCGCCAAAACTGGTGCACTAAACAACAGGCTGTGGTCACTCGCAACCCACCCACCCACTTTCAAGGTTAAAGTGAATACACACAGCATAAGAACTTCACAAGCTAAACTGCCTACCTTGGAGCCGCTTACGCTGGCTCCACTGTTTACAAAGACCTACATAGTCGACATGCGGGATTCTGACAGCTCCATAAAGACTTTGCTTAACCACCTCTCAAACCCCTCCATCCACCCTTTCACATTGTCTACACTCACTGACAACCAGTGCCTCAGACCACTGCATGATACAAAGCACATGGTGCATGCACAGAACAACACTGTGGGTTGTTCACCGTCTGACATCACAATGCCAAGGCTTGTAATGCCACGGCACAAAAGGGGGATAATGCCAATGTATTTCCATGATGCATCATGTGCTGCACAACGCAGCACCAGAGCCACTGACGAGACACTGAAGCAAGCGTCATGCCAGCAGCAAGATGTGGCAAAACATGGGCCAAGGTGAGCTAAACCCAGTCGCCGCCCACGAAGGAAAGAGACTGCCCTGTCCAACCAAAGACAACCCTCGCTTGTTTCTTCCTCCCCTTTCTCTCTCTCTCTCTCTCCCTGTTGTCTGTACCAGGATGCTTCTGTGGTTCGCCATGCTGTGCTGTCAGCCAACCAGAGGACAGCTGCCACCGAGAGAACAACTGAAACTCCTGATCACCGACTACAGAGCACTCTACCCCAGCAACATAGCCCAATACAGCTGGGTAGGTTCCCGATGGACAGAGGACTCCCTCACTCACGCTGAGGCCAATGTCAAACACATGTTCAGCCAACATGAGAAAGTGACTGTTATACAAGTGGAGTTAGGTGGACACAACCACCGCTCCAAACGGTTCCTGGGAGCTTTGTTCAGAGCCGCCGCTGCCGCCAGAACTCTGTTTAACATTGGTATGTCCAGTGTCAATGCAGCGAACCAGGCCGTGAACTCCATGAAACCGCCGTTTACTGTCTTCCAGAATTACTTTGCCCAGACTCAGCTGGTTACAGCGCTAACGACAGACATGCTGTGGGAGGTTAGCTCCACCAATGACAGCCTAACCACGGGTAGATTCCCACCGTACATGATACCCTTAAGCCTTGTGCTAACTGTGCTGGCTTCCGCCATCACCACGCCAGCTGACCCGCTACAAATACACCTGGCCTTCTCTCTGGGTAGCACCATCCTACTGCATGTCAATTCCGAGCAGAGGGAAGTGGATGTGCTCCTGAACCAACCCATCAGTGAGTCAAGCCAAGTCTACAGACTTAAAGACATGTCAGGTTTTCGAAAAGCAACACCCACACCAAGACACACATTCCAGATGTGTGGCCTACCATGACAGCGACACACAGCTGTACCTGGGCCCAAACCTGCACGTGTACTTTGACCAAAGACATTCATTATCTCTGCCTTGGCAAACCCTTCCTCAGAGACAACGCAGAAGGAACCTGCGGGTTGCAACCCCTGGTCAGCGACACACGCTGCCCTGCCGAAGCCAAGCCTCGTACACAAGTCACAGAGACGCAAGCAGAGATTGTAGGTGACAGATGGCTCGTCGACACTCCCGTGCGTACAGCTACTCTCACTTACGACCAGCATGACACAACCAGCCGTGTCAACGTGCTCAACTCACATATGGGGATTCAAGTACCAAAAGGTGCCACCCTACACCTTGATGATCTGGCAGTGTTTGTTTGTTTTATTTGGATCCCCATTAGCTTCAGCATAAGCTAAAAGCTATTCTTCCTGGGGTCCTATAATCTACCATGTGACAATACAATTTATGACACACCATACGTACAAGACATTACACTACATTGAAAATATATATTATACAGTTAATACCATTGATCTCAAAATAACAATTAAACAATAAAACAAAAAACAAAACAAAGAATTGCGCCGCTCTGATTAGATCTATATAAAAAATAATGTACCTAAGAACCCTATAACAGCATCTCCTTAAATTAATTAATATTAACTGTATATGTTTCTTTGAAGGTAATATTTCTTAAGTGATTTTTTGAAACCATACAAAGTGTTTTGTTGTTTGATAGTATTTGGGAGAGAGTTCCATTCACACATTGCTCTATACCTTACTGAACGTTGAATTGATTTGGTTTTTACTATTGGTAAAATAAAACTACAACCCGAATTCCAGAAAAGTTGGGACGTTTTTTAAATTTTAATAAAATGAAAACTAAAGGAATTTCAAATCACATGAGCCAATATTTTATTCACAATAGAACATAGATAACGTAGCAAATGTTTAAACTGAGAAATTTTACACTTTTATCCACTTAATTAGCTCATTTAAAATTGAATGCCTGCTACAGGTCTCAAAAAAGTTGGCACGGGGGCAACAAATGGCTAAAAAAGCAAGCAGTTTTGAAAAGATTCAGCTGGGAGAACATCTAGTGATTAATTAAGTTAATTGATATCAGGTCTGTAACATGATTAGCTATAAAAGCTTTGTCTTAGAGAAGCAGAGTCTCTCAGAAGTAAAGATGGGCAGAGGCTCTCCAATCTGTGAAAGACTGCGTAAAAAAATTGTGGAAAACTTTAAAAACAATGTTCCTCAACGTCAAATTGCAAAGGCTTTGCAAATCTCATCTTCTACAGTGCATAACATCATCAAAAGATTCAGAGAAACTGGAGAAAACTCTGTGCGTAAGGGACAAGGCCGGAGACCTTTATTGGATGCCCTTGGTCTGTGGTTCGCCATGCTGTGCTGTCAGCCAACCAGAGGACAGCTGCCACCGAGAGAACAACTGAAACTCCTGATCACCGACTACAGAGCACACTACCCCAGCAACGTAGCCCAATACAGCTGGGTAGGTTCCCGATGGACAGAGGACTCCCTCACTCACGCTGAGGCCAATGTCAAACACATGTTCAGCCAACATGAGAAAGTGACTGTTATACAAGTGGAGTTAGGTGGACACAACCACCGCTCCAAACGGTTCCTGGGAGCTTTGTTCAGAGCCGCCGCTGCCGCCAGAACTCTGTTTAACATTGGTATGTCCAGTGTCAATGCAGCGAACCAGGCCGTGAACTCCATGAAACCGCCGTTTACTGTCTTCCAGAATTACTTTGCCCAGACTCAGCTGGTTACAGCGCTAATGACAGACATGCTGTGGGAGGTTAGCTCCACCAATGACAGCCTAACCACGGGTAGATTCCCACCGTACATGATACCCTTAAGCCTTGTGCTAACTGTGCTGGCTTCCGCCATCACCACGCCAGCTGACCCGCTACAAATACACCTGGCCTTCTCTCTGGGTAGCACCATCCTACTGCATGTCAACAGTGTTGGGAAGGTTACTTTAGAAATGTAATAGGTTACAGATTACAAGTTACCCTGTTTAAAATGTAATAGTAGTGTAACTTTTTCAATTACTTTATTAAAGTAATGTAACTAATTACTTTTGAGTACTTTTTGATTACTTTTTTAAATTTGTGAAAATTAAAGAATAATAAATAAAAGTATTTACATTAACTTAAATACAGTTATCTAATAAGTATGTGACGTATTCTGTGTAATAAACTCCTGAAACATTGGTGTTTTTTTTAAACTGCTTTCTCTTTGTATATTATGATAGTTTTCTCAAAATAAGTAAAATGCACATGAAGTGACACAGAGCAGTTCTAGAAATTATGTTTATGTGCTCGTGTACTCCTATATTGAGATGGCAGAGGTTGAAAACACTGCGAGCTTCAGTAGGCCTATGTGTAGTAAATGAAACCATGTCTTTGCCATTAATTTACAGGAGGGGCGGACTGGGAAAAAAATTCAGACTGGAAAATTCAAACTCATAGAAACAAATTCATGGACAAAACTATTTTTTGTATGGACCTGACATAAAAAAAGGTTTAAATCTTTAATTTGGGGACATGCAAAATAATTAAAAGTTCTCTCCTGAACTGCACCTTCACTTCCATTTTTCTCTTCAGTCTCTTTATTTTGCCGTTATCCATCTCTCTCATGACTTTAATACTAAAGATTGAACAAAACTATACTTTACAATACAATACTCTACAATACTACAATATCTTTATAGAAAAATCCTAATACTGTACACGAGTCATGTTTTTCCCTTACAAAAATTAACCATGCTTTTATTAGCCTATATAAAAGTAAAAAAAAAAAAGTTTTTTTTTTTTTGCAAATGGATTTGTATTTATTTTTTAAATAAATACATTTGTAAAATAATTTTAAATTTTTGGTTACCACAGTTAAACAATAGTAACCATTTTCTCTGGATTTATAGTTAAATATTAAAATGTTAATTTTCGTAAGGGTTGTGTTGTTGACTGTCATAGCTCCCCCTAAATCTATAAAAAAAAATCTGATTTTTTTTTCAGCTAAATTACTACTGTAACATTACAACAGATAATAATGATGTCCTTTATATAGTATTTTGAGTGATGACTGATGAGCAATGTGCTGCTGCTTGATTAAATAAATAAAAAAACAAAGACAAAAAAGCATCTTTACCGATGAAACTGACCTGAAACCCTGAACAGGAGTTCTGCTTCTCTGCTCCAGCTGTGCGCTTCCAAAGTCCAATCTATTCTCTCTCTTTCGCATTGATTACTCTGAGTCTGATCCAAACCATTTGTCGGAGGCGCGGAGAGCGCGCGAGTCATGACTAACAATTCATGACTTATTAGAGATTTAATTATCAAATGGCGGATTCGCAAATGATGGCTTTAGTACATTCGGCGTGCAATTATACAATAACAATATTAAAATAGAGGGGCAAATCATCTGCCAGGCCACCGGGAATTGTCCCGGTTCTCCCGGTGTCCAGTCCGCGCCTGATTTCCAACACGCAGAATGTGCAAGTCATATATTGCATCTTTGGGGCTTTATATTCACAGACACTAGTCCATGTCATGTTTTGATTCAAGTGTACTGACCTACTTTTGATTTAGTCATCCAAAATGTGGCATATTCCGTCCGCGTTAGGCATTCCGTTTTTATGACTGGATTCTACAAACCAGACTGTATTTCCGCATCCCGGAAATTATTAGGGCGGTATGTCTCAGAATAGTCAGTGCAATTTGGGAAAGAAATCAGTTAAATCTGTATGTGGATGTGTGTAAATATTCAAATGTAATCCCCTTTGTAATCGTTAAAAATTTCATAAGTAACTGTAATTTAATTACTCATTTTTTTTTAGTAACTGTAACTAATTACAGTTACATTAATTTTGTAATTAAATTACGTAATGGCGTTACATGTAACTAGTTACTCCCCAACACTGCATGTCAATCCCGAGCAGAGGGAAGTGGATGTGCTCCTGAACCAACCCATCAGTGAGTCAAGCCAAGTCTACAGACTTAAAGACATGTCAGGTTTTTGAAAAGCAACACCCACACTAAGACACACATTCCAGATGTGTGGCCTACCATGACAGCGACACACAGCTGTACCTGGGCCCAAACCTGCACGTGTACTTTGACCAAAGACATTCATTATCTCTGCCTTGGCAAACCCTTCCTCAGAGACAACGCAGAAGGAACCTGCGGGTTGCAACCCCTGGTCAGCGACACACGCTGCCCTGCCGAAGCCAAGCCTCGTACACAAGTCACAGAGACGCAAGCAGAGATTGTAGGTGACAGATGGCTCGTTGACACTCCCGTGCGTACAGCTACTCTCACTTACGACCAGCATGACACAACCAGCCGTGTCAACGTGCTCAACTCACATATGGGGATTCAAGTACCAAAAGGTGCCACCCTACACCTTGATGATCTGGCAGTGTTTGTTTGTTTTATTTGGATCCCCATTAGCTTCAGCATAAGCTAAAAGCTATTCTTCCTGGGGTCCTATAATCTACCATGTGACAATACAATTTATGACACACCATACGTACAAGACATTACACTACATTGAAAATATATATTATACAGTTAATACCATTGATCTCAAAATAACAATTAAACAATAAAACAAAACAAAAAACAAAACAAAGAACTGCGCCGCTCTGAATAGATCTATATAAAAAATAATGTACCTAAGAACCCTATAACAGCATCTCCTTAAATTAATTAATATTAACTGTATATGTTTCTTTGAAGGTAATATTTCTTAAGTGATTTTTTGAAACCATACAAAGTGTTTTGTTGTTTAATAGTATTTGGGAGAGAGTTCCATTCACACATTGCTCTATACCTTACTGAACGTTGAATTGATTTGGTTTTTACTATTGGTAAAATAAAACTACAACCCGAATTCCGGAAAAGTTGGGACGTTTTTTAAATTTTAATAAAATGAAAACTAAAGGAATTTCAAATCACATGAGCCAATATTTTATTCACAATAGAACATAGATAACGTAGCAAATGTTTAAACTGAGAAATTTTACACTTTTATCCACTTAATTAGCTCATTTAAAATTGAATGCCTGCTACAGGTCTCAAAAAAGTTGGCACGGGGGCAACAAATGGCTAAAAAAGCAAGCAGTTTTGAAAAGATTCAGCTGGGAGAACATCTAGGGATTAATTAAGTTAATTGATATCAGGTTTGTAACATGATTAGCTATAAAAGCTTTGTCTTAGAGAAGCAGAGTCTCTCAGAAGTAAAGATGGGCAGAGGCTCTCCAATCTGTGAAAGACTGCGTAAAAAAATTGTGGAAAACTTTAAAAACATGTTCCTCAACGTCAAATTGCAAAGGCTTTGCAAATCTCATCTTCTACAGTGCATAACATCATCAAAAGATTCAGAGAAACTGGAGAAATCTCTGTGCGTAAGGGACAAGGCCGGAGACCTTTATTGGATGCCCGTGGTCTTCGGGCTCTCAGACGACACTGCATCACTCATTAGCATGATTGTGTCAATAACATTACTAAATGGGCCCAGGAATACTTTCAGAAACCACTGTCGGTAAACACAATCCGCCGTGCCATCAGCAGATGCCAACTAAAGCTCTATCATGCAAAAAGGAAGCCATATGTGAACATGGTCCAGAAGTGCCATCGTGTCCTGTGGGCCAAGGCTCATTTAAAATGGACTATTTCAAAGTGGAATAGTGTTTTATGGTCAGACGAGTCCAAATTTGACATTCTTGTTGGAAATCACGGACGCCGTGTCCTCCGGGCTAAAGAGGAGGGAGACCTTCCAGCATGTTATCAGCGTTCAGTTCAAAAGCCAGCATCTCTGATGGTATGGGGGTGCATAAGTGCATACGGTATGGGCAGCTTGCATGTTTTGGAAGGCTCTGTGAATGCTGAAAGGTATATAAAGGTTTTAGAGCAACATATGCTTCCCTCCAAACAACGTCTATTTCAGGGAAGGCCTTGTTTATTTCAGTAGGACAATGCAAAACCACATACTGCAGCTATAACAACAGCATGGCTTCGTCGTAGAAGAGTCCGGGTGCTAACCTGGCCTGCCTGCAGTCCAGATCTTTCATCTATAGAGAACATTTGGCGCATCATTAAACGAAAAATACGTCAAAGACGACCACGAACTCTTCAGCAGCTGGAAATCTATATAAGGCAAGAATGGGACCAAATTCCAACAGCAAAACTCCAGCAACTCATAGCCTCAATGCCCAGACGTCTTCAAACTGTTTTGAAAAGAAAAAGAGATGCTACACCATGGTAAACATGCCCCGTCCCAACTATTTTGAGACCTGTAGCAGAAATCAAAATTGAAATGAGCTCATTTTGTGCATAAAATTGTAAACTTTCTCAGTTTAAACATTTGCTATGTTATCTATGTTCTATTGTGAATAAAATATTGGCTCATGTGATTTGAAAGTCTTTTAGTTTTCATTTTATTAAAATTTAAAAAACGCCCCAACTTTTCCTGAATTCGGGTTGTACCTCCTACTGCATGCCTCGTTGGATAATAATGTGTATCTGTACTAAAGGATAGTTTTTCATGTAAAGTAAAAGGTGTTTTGTTTGTTATAACATTATATAAAAATACCATAATGAATACGCCAATCTATTTTTTACTTTAAACCATGAGAGGCTTTCATGCATTTTGTCAACATTTGATCTAAACCTACATGAGACAGCCAGACGTGCAGCTTTATTCTGGATAACTTGTAGTTTTTTTATATTAGTTGATGGAGTATTGGACCAAACCACAGATCAGTAATCAAGGTGTGAAAAAAACAATGCATAAAGTACTTGTTTAACAATCTGTGGTGTAAAATATTTTGCACATCTTTTAATAACAGCCAAAGTGTTGCCCATTTTAGTTAACAGTTTCTGAACATGTTTGTCCCAACACAATCTACTATAAATCATCACTCCCAATAGTTTAGCCTCTTATTTTTGCTCAACTGAATTTTGCTCTATGCTAAGTTCAAGCTTCGGTTTGGCAAGTAAAGAAAAAGGAGTTCCAACCACAAAACAGGTAGTTTTAGATACATTGAGAATCAATTTGTTATTCCTTATCCAGTTGATTTATCATTTCCTCTTAATATATTATTTAGTGTATTCCATAATTGTTTACTATCATGTTTTATTTCCATAATTTTCTTAGTATAGTATAATTTCTTTTTCTTCTTATTTACCCTAGTTACAAAATTTCTAAGTTTACAATATACTTGCCAGTCCAGATTTAATTTGGATATAATTGCTGCTTGTTTAGCTAAATCTCTCTCTTTCAAAAGATCTTTTAATTCTTGATCCAACCACGGAGTGTTGACATTTAACAGTAACTTTTTTTATTGGTGCATGGTTTTCTACAATAGTCATTAAGGTTTTGTCAAAAAGCTGAAATGCCTTCTCTGGATCTTTTTGTAGAATTACCTCTGACCAATTTGTGTTTCTAACGTCATCTTCATATTGTAAATGATTGAATCTTCTATATGACCTTTTCGTTATTACTTTTAGACCCAATTTAGGAACTTTTGTTTTCCTTACAATTGCAATAAGATTGTGGTCGCTAAAACCAACTGGCACTGATACACAATTTGAGCAAACTTGTAGTCTATTTATAAACGTGATCAATACAGGGAACAGATCGAGTACCATCCTTTTTGAAACATATTCTAGTCGGTTTATTAATTACCTGTGATAATCCACATGCTATTGCTGTGCTCATTAATATGATTTTCTTAGGACAGTCAGAATAATTCCAATCTATGTTGAAGTTACCCATTAAGTAAGTTTCCAGATTTATACTATAAGCATATCAAATATTTTGTCTAAATATTCACTATTAGCATTAGGAGGTCTATAACAACATCCTATGAGTAATGGCTTAAGATGTTTCAGACTAACTTTTAACCAAATTATTTCAATACCAATATACATTAAATCTGACATCATTTGGGCAGGTATATGATGTTGAATATAGATAGCAACTCCTCCTCCATATGTATTCCTATCATTCCTAAAAATGCTATATCCATCAATCATTAAAGTTGCATCATCGAATGTAGAGTCTACATGAGTTTCAGATACTGCCAATACATGCACATTATTTGGTTGTAGTATTTATGTTAAATCGCTCACTTTATTTCTAAGACTGCATATATTAATATGGGCAAGTTTAAGACCTTTCTTTGGTAGTTTATGTAACATGTTAGAGATCATATTTCTTTGGCTTCATACTATTAGATTCTATATTGGAGCAAAACAATTTACAAAAAAACAACTAAATTAACCCACCTATACACAATAACCCACATATACACATTCATACACAATCTCAGACAAACAATTTTGCATTCCCACCAGTTGTCAAGGTTACAGTAAGTGAGCTGAACTCCACTTGACTTCCATAACATAATTCTCAGCCTAATTAATACAGACTATGTATAATTTCTTACTATGAGTTGTAGAATGTTTTATCTAACACTTAATACTAAAAAAATTAGGCAAAACATAAACATTCCTTAATAAAAATGCACAGCTGTATTTTAGTTTCACTGTCTTTATATTTAAATAAATTGATTTCCTCGAATTCCTGAATTTAACCTTTCATACTAGATAAATCAATATAATATGTAATGCTATGGAATCAGTAATTATATCCTCAAATTTGTGTCCATAAATCAATTCCCAGCTCCTCAAGTTGTATGTATATACCACATCAGGCAGTTCACAATTCAGTTTGATTCATCATACCTGCACCTGATGCATTCGTTTCTGGTGCGAAGTTCAATCATTAGTCTACTTAATTTCCAGACAGTGTCGGTCCAATCATTTGATTGTAGTAGATTTCTCCCGACTTCTGATCTTGAAAATATTTTGTGTCTCCATTAAATGTTATAATCAGTGTCGCCGGATAAATCAAACCGTGTTTTACTCCTGCTTGATGTAGTTTCATTCTCAGATCTTTAAACTGCGCTCTTCTCTTGGACACTTCTGCTGTTAAATCCAGAAAGATTTTAACCTTCATTCCTTTGAAATGTAGAACTTTTTCTTGCTTTGCTATTTGTAAAATAGCCTCTTTCGCCGCATTCCTCTGCATCCTGACGATCATCGGTCTCAAAAAATTTTTTGTAACTGGCCCCACTCTGTGCGCAATTTCCACTTCAAGTTTATAAGACAATTTATCTTTAAATATCTCATTGAAGAGGGACTCCATGAATTCGGTGGGTTTTCCTTTTTCCATATCCTTGCAGTGTACCATCTTCCGAGCAAAGAGTACCAGACAGCACTGGAACTCCCATCCTTCAAGAATTACAACTTCACCTTAGATCCATAACTGGAACTCTGGATTGAGGAAAGGGGGTCCCGACACATTGACATTGCTCCCGTCGACACAGCCCCCCAAGCACTGTCTCAACGGCCCGTTTTGAACCTGTCATCTGCGGTCCAAGCCTGGACCGCTGCCGACATTGCACTGTGCATCTTCACGGTCATCGGCCACACCCTGACCGTTGGCGATGGAAACCCCGGAGGGAAAGTACCACACCCGAAACGGATATGAACCTCATCGAGCTGAGTCCTCAGCCTTAACAAACACATGCTATCCGACTGTCACCTGCCATCTGACCATTGTGAAGGGTGTTGTCCGATAATGACCACAAGGCATCATCCGACCACAAAGGGGGAATGTAACACTAATGAGTGGATGGTATTCAGCCATCTGTTCCATATTAATGAATCCTGACTATCTAACACATTCCTGCCTCAAAGACCAGAACTTGAGTAAACAAGGACCTTCGTTTTACAACCATGTTATGCGATGGTTATGATTTTCTGATTTGTAACTTGGTAATGTTTCTCCTAATTAATGTTCTCAAATAGAGTCACGTATTATTCTGGAAATACCATCTTGCTGGAATATAACTGCTGAATTCTGACAACACCGTAATTTACTCAAGTGGGTGTCTCCTCAGAGACAAAGGAACCTTTTCCCGCCTGAGATCTATGGACGTTCATTGGTTGTTCATGCGAACAGAGGCATGAACCAAGTCGCTCCATAAGAGACTGACACAGAAAGTTCTTACAAGCACTTCGTCTGAGAGAACGTCTGTTTCCATGGCTCCCTAGAGAGCTTTCATCTCCGTTTTTCTTTTCTTTTCTTTACTAAGTTTTATTCTCATATTCGCATCTCCTCCATGAGGGAGACGAACTCTGAATCATTTCTTTGGTAACTTCACGTTTGGTGAACCTTTGAAATTTCGCCCGAGTCTGCTCTCCCCGGAAGATACGAGAGAACACGCCCAGCTCCAGAAGAACAACACACGCACGCTCGCCTTTCGCGTCACAAAGAGAACTACATGCAAGTATTATTTTCTATAGAGATTTAAATGCTGCTTAAGGTTGTCTATTCCCTTTTTCAAGGTGATCTGATTCCTTGTTGTCTTTCAAAAGTTTACTGTCTGTGATTTTGCCATACTGGGCCATCATTCTGGGATCTCGCCTATTACTCTTTCACTGTTTCTATCTTACGCTTTCATCCTCTCTCTCTCTCTCTCTCTCTCTCTCATCTGTATTCCGTTTTTTACTGTTTGTATTGTTACAACATATTTACTCTGTGTGAATCGTAGCTCGATGTATTATTAGTTCAGTTATTAAAATCCAATCTATATTGTGACACGTGTCCCGAGCTCTCATCAGCGTCGCCCTGGAAACCGAGCAGTCACAACTGCTACTGCTCGTCACGGGCTGAGCGGCCACACCTGCGGTTCATCAAGAGCTGCCTATTTAAGCACAGCAAACGAACACAGAGGTGAGAGATGTCTCCACGAGAGTCAGCTAATCCTAACGATCTGTCTTGCTTTCAGAGAGCAGTGTGTGACCGCCAGCCCCACCGCCCACGGGAGAGCACAACGGACCCACACTGCCAGAGCACACAGACCACCGAGGAAGCCGAGCACCCCGCACCGGACCACCTCACCTCACCGCCTTCTGCCACCTTATTTATTAATAAAAATCCACCCTTTGGGGAACTCACCTCTACCCACTCGTCGTGTCCTTCTTCACCCCGCCACAATATTCATGATGGCTTCTGTCTAAAATTTACATTTAATCATTTAGCAGATGCTTTTATCCAAAGTCTCAGTTAGTCTAGTACAGAACGCATAGCCAGGCTTTATATATATATATATATATATAGATATATATATAAAGAAAAATGAAGACAAGAAAACAAGGAAAAGTGCTAGTATTAGCTGGTTAAGTGCTGGCGAAAAAGATGAGTCTTTAGATGTTTCTTGAAAATGATTAAAGACTCAGCATGTAGGAATTGAGATTGGGAGGTCATTCCACCAGCTGGGCACAGTCCAGGAAAAGGTCCGTGAGAGTGATTTTGAACTTCTTTGGGATGGCACCACAAGGCGTCGTTCACTTGCAGAGCGCAAACTTCTGGAGGTCACATAAGAATTAACCAGGGAGTTTAGGTATGGTGGTGCCGTTCCAGTGGTCGTCTTGTAGGCTAGCATCAGTACCTTAAATTTGATGCGAGCGGCTACTGGTAGCCAGTGTAACCTGATGAGGAGAGGAGTAACATGAGTTTTTTTTTTTGGCTCATTGAAGACAACCCTCGCTGCTGCATTCTGGATCAATGGATGCAATAGTCCAGTCTGGAGAGAACAAGAGCTTGGACAAGAAGTTGGGTGGCTTGCTCTGACAGGAAGGGTCTAATCTTCCTAATGTTGTATAAGGCAAATCTGGTCTGTGAAGCTTAACTGATGATCCATCACAACTCCTAGGTTTCTGGCTGTCCTCGAAGGAGTAACGGTTGACGAACCCAGCTGTATAGAGAAGTTGTGCTGAAGCAATGGGTTAGCTGGAATCACAAGGAGTTCTGTCATCGTAAGGTTAAGCTGAAGGTGATGGTCATTCATCCAGCTAGAAATGTCACTCAGACAGACTGAAATGTGAGCAGCTACCGTCGGGTCATCTGGATGGAATGAGAAGTAGAGTTGGGTGTCATCAGCGTAGCAGTGATAAGAAAAGCCATGCTTCTGAATGACAAATCCTAATGATGTCATGTAGATGGAGAAGAGAAGTGGTCCAAGTACTGAGCCTTGAGGAACCCCAGTAGCAAGGTGTAGTGACTTAGAAACATCACCCCTCCAAGACACACTGAAGGATCTGTCAGAGAGGTAGGACTTAACCCACAGGAGTGCGGTTCCTGAAATGCCCATCTTTCTGAGGGTGGACAGGAGAATCTGGTGATTAACGGTGTCAAAAGCAGCAGACAGGTCCAGTAAGATGAGTACTGAGGATTTTGAAGCTGCTCTTGCTAGTCGCAGGGCTTCAGTAACCGAGAGCAGAGCAGTCTCAGTTGAGTGGCCACTTTTGAAGCCAGATTGGTTGCTATCCAGGAGGTTGTTCTTTACAAGGAACATAGAAAGCTGGTTGAACAACGCTCGCTCAAGTGTCTTTGCAATGAATGGAAGAAGTGATACCGGTCTGTAGTTTTCAAGATGCGCTGGATTTAGAGATGGTTTCTTGAGCAGTGGGCTTACCCGAGCCTGCTTGAATGTTGAGGGAAATGTTCCAGAGTGAAGAGAGGAGTTGATAACGTGAGTAAGCGAAGGTATGACTGAAGAAGAGATCGCTTGAAGGAGGTGAGTGGGGATCAGATCAAGTGGACAAGCAGTAGGATGATTGGAAAGGAGAAGTTTGTAAAAGTCCATCTCTGAGAGTGGGGAGAAGGAGGAGAAAGAGTTTGCGTCGGTCATTGTGAAGTTGTCCTCAGTCTGCGGTGTGGAGAATTGGTAACTGATGGTTCTTGTTTTATTTGTGAAGAAAACTGCAAAGTCGTCCACTGTAAGAGTTGATGGAGGAGGTGGTGGAGGCGGATTAAGAAGAGAAGAGAAAGTCTTAAAGAGTGTCTGAGCATCACAACAGCTGTTAATTTTGTTGTGGTAGTAGGATGTTTTAGCCTCAAAGACATTTGCAGAGAAGGAAGATAGGAGAGACTGATACACACTGAGGTCGGTAGAGTTTCTTGCTTTCTGCCATTTCCCCTCTGCAGCCCTGAGTTTAGAGCGAAGTTCATGGAGAACCTCGGACAGCCAGGGGGCAGATGGGGTGGTGCGTGCTGGTCTAGACAACAGTGGGCAAAAGTTGTCCAAGCAAGATGTTAAAGTGGAGCAAAGAGTGTCCGTAGCGCTGTTCATGTCCAGAGCTGAAAACTGAGAGAGTGCAGGAAGGGAGGATGATACCACAGAAGATGGGCGAGATGGAGAGAGTGAGCGTAGGTTCCGTCGAAAGGTGACATGTGTTGGAGTGTGTGCCACTTCAGGAGTAAGTGCTAGGTTAGCAGTAATGAGGAAGTGGTCTGAGGTGTGCAGTGGAGCAACTGAAGAGTTGTCCACGGGGCAACAGCGCGTATAGATGAGGTCCAGTTGGTTGCCTGATTTGTGAGTCGCTGTAGTAGACACTCACTTGAGATCAAATGAGGTGAGCAGAGTTTTGAAGTCAGCAGCCTGGGGTTTATCTAGGTGGATGTTGAAGTCACCAAGCAGTACCAGAGGAGAACCATCTTCAGGAAAGTTTGATAGCAGCACATCCAACTCCTCCAAGAATTTCCCCATTGACCTGGGGGACGATAAATTACCACAAAGTGGATTTTAACAGAGTGGGTTACAGTAATGGCATGTGATTCAAATGAACCATTACCTGTAGGTGATGGCTGAAGATCAAATTTCCATTCTTTATATATAAGGAGACCAGTACCTCCACCCCTCCCAGTGGTGCGAGGAGTGTGGGAACAAGTGAAATTAGTGGAGAGGGCTGCGGGAGTGGCAGTGTCTTCAGGTTTGATCCAAGTCTCAGTCAGTGCCATGAGGTTGAGACCGGAATGAGTAGCAATAGTAGAAATTAAGTCTGCTTTGTTAACTGCAGACAGGCAGTTCCAGAGACCAACTGGAATAGAGAGCGTAGTAGTAGAGGTCAGAGGGACAGACCGTAGGTTTGTCAGACAGGCCTTCCTGCGATGTACATAGCGTGCTCTCCGAGTGGTAGTAATGATAGTAGAAATCTGAAAGCACATAGTGACTACAAGTGACCTAAATTAGTATTTGAGGACAAGCTATACAAAATTAAAGAAAGAGGAAAAAAGCAGTACTCAAGTGCCCTGTCGGTGTCCTTGCTCGGTGGAGTCACGCAGGTAGAGTCGATGGTCTTTACACTCGTCTGTCTTCACACAAGGAGGATTCACACGAGGGCTGCCGCGGTGAAACCTACCGCTTTTGTATTTGCCTGATTACCTGTGATTCAAGTCAGCTGGCCATGCCTCACTATTTAGCAGATCGAAACTGGGCAGTCCCGCGATAGGCAAATGCAAAACCAAGCACCACTTTTAGCACGTATTTACCAGGGTAAGACACACACACAATTTAAACCAAAAACTTTCCTAGCAATGACGATCACATAGTAGTCTAATGAGAAAACGACACAAAACACTTACAAGCTGCTGTCCTTCTCTGTTGCTCTGCTGTTTCTTCTGACAAGTGCTTTCAAAACAGCTAATTAAGTACTTTCACTGGCTTTGGCCGCGTTTCTTAGAACGTATTCAAGCAGGATGAATATCAAGCGCCTGTGTTTATATTTTCTCTAAGCTGCACAGTATTACACCATATTTTAGATACATTTAATAGGTGTGCAGTATTATTTATATAATATGAATTATGCGTTTTTTTATTCTACTGAAATTGTGGTTGCATCGGAGAATTAAAAATGGTAGCCTATATTAGTGAGCTAGGCTAAATGGATTTATATGCAAAATGTCAATATTCTCAAACAGGCCTATATTTTAATTTATCTTGAAATTTTAAATGAATCAATTCAAAATGAAAGCATTAATCTCTGAAGGTTGCATTTCTCTTTAAAGATGTGTCCATGTGGAGATGAGAGTCAGCACTGAGATTTTCATCTTGCAGCTGACAAGAAAACATTTGTTTATTAATAAATAATAAAAATTTCTCATTATTCACAATTATTAAGCTACTTTTTCCTGTGCCGTGTGGCAAACTTAATGCATGTGCTTAAGAGCGGAATATATTAAGGCTGGATTATAAATGTAAATTTAATAAAATTTAATAAATTTAATAAACCTGCGATTAGTTGAATAATGACAAATGAATGACTAGTAATTAGAAAAAATCTTATGTGGAGGCAGACCTATTAAATACCCTCAAGACATCTCTGTTACACTTTTTTAAAGCATGGATTATACGCATTTGCATAAATTCTTTTTTTAGAACAGTCCATGATGGAGTAATACCTTAACACTGATTTTCCCTCTGAAACACAATAACGAAAATCTTTATAAAATGTATATATATGTTTTGGGAATGGCTTACCTCTGCAGATATTGTTGCTTCTGGTTTGTGCATTGTAAATACAACAAAAACAAAACATTAAATATATATATAATATACAATATATATATATAGTCTCCAAAAATCTGGGGGGTTTTTTGTCACGTCTGTAAGGCATGTGTATTTCTCAAATCTAAAATAGTCTATAAATGGATGGATACATTACTGATTTCTGGACTCTGTTTGGGATTTCGAAAAACATCGACAGATGGTTCAAGAGAATTTATGAGAATTTGTGAGAATTTATTGTGTTTATTGTGAGAATTTATATTTCACAGTCTAAAAAATATTGTCTAGATGAAAGGAAATAAAATGAACACAACAGTGTGTGTGTATATATATATATATATATATATATATATATATATATATATATATATATATATATATATATATTATCATTATTATTATTTTTTTTTTGAGTCAAGGCAAGTTATAATAACTTATAAACTTTATTGCACTAAACTGTAGTAAACATTTGAAGTGGATCAAAACCTTTCTTCAAAGTTGTCCTAAAATTAATTAGGAGTCATTTGTCCTTTGTCTAGTTCAAGTTCAAGTTTAAGTTTCAAGTTCAAGTTTCATGCTCAAGTTTGAAACCCTCATAAGACACTGTCCGTATGAAAGAGCAAGATATTCACTCCTTTATTTTTCAACCCCCACAAGCTATACAGAACTACCGTAAAAAAAAAAAAAAAAAAAAAAAAAAACCTACAGCTGGACTGAATTTGTTGAATTATGCTGTCTGCACTCTTTTAATTCATTATCTTCCCGCAGCCCATATTATTATTTTCTCAAGACCATAATAATAACAATTTATCAATTGATAGTTAATCATTATTTTTGGAAAATCATTCTTATTTGTGAACTTAGGCGTTTGAGGAAGGCTTTAAGACCAAGCGGAATGTTCCGCCTGCTGCTCCCACTTCACAGCCAGCGTGACTGACACTAACAGACCCAGCTTCACCGTCAGCAAGTTTTGATTTTACAAAATCAGTTTAAGGCAAATATAACTTATTGATCACGAGCCCAACATTTAGAAAGGCAGGAAAACATTCAGTCTACCTGAAGGAAGACATATTTCATTGTAAGTTCATGATGTTAAATAGAGTAAAAAAATATAGGTCAATATAGCTCAAAGGGAATCGTTTAAGATTTTAAATGGAATTTGAACAGAATGACTGTCTCATGGCTGATCACTGAAATGGCCAGCGATTTACTGAACGAGCCATTTAACATCAAATCTGCACTGGATATTAATATAACTATAGTGAAAACACTATTAATTAGCACAGTAACAAGATCGTCAGTTTAAGACATTAACTTTTAAGCACAAAACACAAGATACTTCTCTTTTCAATATGAATAAGCCTTTATTAGATAAATCTAAGACATATAAACTAATCTAACACATAAGCACGTGCACTCACACATTCACACAAGTTGCAGGAAGATAGAAAGTTAGGGAAGAATGAGTTTAAGAGAATGAAAATGTGGAATCCCAAGTTTACAGCAATACGTGAAATTGCATAGACATAAACAGCTATCAATCACTTAAAGGTACAGGTTGTACGACCTGCCACGAGAGGGCGCACTACCAAAACAATAACAATCGCATGGTTAGATGACGCTAAGAAGGAATGTGGAATGATGGGATTTGTTGTCTTCTACCCAACCACTGACGGCCATCAATCAGACGGAAAGATAAATCATAGATTTAACGCAAGTTCATCGATTTGCGCAAGTAGATTACATACAAAGTCAATGCAAAGACGCGATCAGACTATGGATGAGACGTGATGCCCAATGTTTGGCGTGTATGCCCTATAATACTAATCTTGTTGATTGTTATAATAGCATACGTTTTCTGTAAAGATTTGAATCAAAACAACTCACATGTCGAGTAAAGCACAAGCGAGATCAGCATCTCTTTCTAGTTGAAGTTTGTCGCAAAGCTACTTCCGCATTTGTCCGTGACACTGTTGTCATGTGGTTTTTACGTCAGTAAAGGCGGTAACAAAGGGTAACTGACGTCATTGACAGGTGACTGCACTGCCTCTTGTCCCGGTTTTACAAGTAGTTTGATTTACTAGTAGTTGAAAACATTAGAGATATTGTTAGTAATCAGCTGGACAAAATATATAACACTAGCCTAGTGGTTTTTGTATATTTTACTGCAAATATCTTACAAATTGTACCTTTAATTAAACATCGCATTGAGTTCCTCAGTGAGGTTAAAATGAAGGAGGTTACTTGCATCGTCTGTGTAAAGGGGTTCCCTTTGTTGTCGTTGAAAGGGGGTTTCCTGAGTTTGCTGATTGCCTGGAAGTTCAGTAGTTGATGAAGTGATGTCTTGGGATGCCCGTGGTTGGGCGTTGGCTGAAGATGCGGAGTTGTGGGCTGGTTGAACGGGCACTCAAGGTCAGAGTCGGAGACACAGCATTACAAAACTTAACTCAGAACACGAAACTCTCAAACGGAAAAGAAAATAAACTAAAGTAAAAGAACAGAAGTAAAGTTTGACGAGACTAGGTGGTGTTTGTTCTCATCATGGCTACGTAGCAGCAGGCGTGCAGGCCGAAACACGCTGGAACCACGCTCAAAGAACGCTATAAGAGATGACTAAAAGCATGACTAGGAGCAAAAGCTAAAAGCAGGCTAAAAGCCGGCATGACTGATAGCAAAAGCTAAGGAGCAAAGCTAAAAGCAAAAAGCAGGCTAAAACCCGGCATGACTGATAGCAAAAGCTAAAAGCTAAAAGCAAAATTTGATGAGGTCCTGAGTATTTAAACTGGCGTTTTGGCAACACCTCAAATGTTGTCTTGACCAATTAGATACTGTCTTTGCTCGGGGCAGTGTTGTGCATAAACGCGTTCAATGAACGACGTTCACTGAACGCGTTCATATTTTCGCGGAACGCTGAACTGAACGAATCACTTTTCATACAATGAACGTGAACGAGAGCGGCGCTCACTCTGGCAGGAATGAACAGCATGCGCAGTTCACGTTCACGCTCATTTGAAAAGTCAGGTTTTACCAGCGCTTAATTAGAGCCGGAACATGTTCCGTCACCTCCGACATTGGATCCGGCACCTCCTGTGTCACTAAAATTAATTGCCTAAATGAAAAAAAAATTACTGTTTGTGTAGTGTTCAATGTTTGTGACACATGACTTGCGCGCTTGATGTACTAGTTGAGATTGCTGTTAGCCTCGATCGTTTTACGCAGGGGAAAAATGTAAAAAAGACAGGAAAGTTTGCTTAACTTTTTCAAATATGCTGGACAGTCAGATCCCAAACAAGCAAAAATCGTTTCCGCTGATCAAAAATGAGACCACGGTGGACACAGTAGCCTAGTATCGATATCTCGTTATTTCGACATAATAAGGGGACATTCTAATCTGCATTAAGCCACATTAAGTGTTCTTATAATGGTTTTCTATGGGAGGAAAATGCTTAACCGTTCACATTGAGCAGGGTACGGTCATCTTAAGTTAAATTGTTCAGCTGCTAGCTGTTCATTTTCTTTAGACAAATATAATCAGGAATATTGTTTTATTATAAATGAATGTAAATGGCATTTTCATCGTTTACTCACTGTTTACTTCCTTTTGAAGGTGTGAAAATGTGTTGGTTTAAGTATTGCACATTGAGCAGGGTAAGCCCAAGCTAATTTGACATTACAGTACATGACTACTTTGGTCTGGTTTACATAGTTACTGCCGTTCAGAATATGCTGGATTTTTGTCAGTAGACTGATCTTTTCCCTATGAACCTGAATATACTTTTTTTTAAGTCCTGGGTAATTTGATTCATGCTGGCTAAATAAAAGTTTCACTGAACATACAGTATACCTTGACTGCACCTTGTATTTTTCCAATTTCTACATATCATGATTACACATTATTTAAGGGGTAAATATATTCTCTATCTCAACATTATTTTTCTCCTGGCTATAATAATTGTCTCTTGTTTATTGGTACAATAATTTTGATTAGTTTTGGAGTGGCAGTGATTTGCAGCTGGTAATGGATGGTAAAGAGGTTCTATTGAGTAAGATAGTGGCCTATCTTAAAAAGAATTTAACAAATGAACGTGAACTAGTTCGTTTTTAGATATGTGAACTTAGTTCATTTAAAAAAAAATGAACTATGAACATGAACTAGTTCATTATCATCTGTGTGAACTGAACTTTGAACTAGTTCTTTTTAAGTATGAACTGGCACAACACTGGCTCGGGGTATCATAAATCATATGTTATCTTATCAAGCACGTGGTCAGAATTTTCCCGCTCTTGCAGGGAATAATTTTGGACATGATTCCTATAGCAAGAATATGATACATTTGACAAATAACTGATAGTCAGAGACATTTCAAGCAAGCAGATTGAAACACATACATACTAAACATGAATATGAATTCTTAAGCTATTCCAATAGTTATTAAAAGACATACACAATAAGTGGTTATAAACATGGTAGTCAAATATGTGGGTTACATATAAATGAATATGTAGTTAAGCAATGGACTGATATTCATTTTAGAAGTCTTTTTGTGTTCATTGAGTTCACTATAAAAGACCTGTGCCATTCTCTGACAAAGATGTTCTGTGGAGAACAGAGGTTAAAAGGTCCCCTTAGGAATTTCAGTCTGGTTCTGCTAGGTGGGGGAAAGTCAATCCAAGGATCTTGTTTATTACTCTCATGGGTTTACATGTGATGGCCGGCGTTGCATGTCGATTACTTGCCCCAAATTTGCCAATCTCTTCTCCGAATTGAAATTGTCAATAATTGTTTTAATGGTGTTAATGTTGAAAGCTGTTCTGTGAAAAAGTTGGTTGGTTGGTTATCTTGCTTCTCACTTGTGGCACTAGGAATTGATTCACAACATCCTATTGCCTTTCTGAGGAATTTGGCTCCTCGTGTTTCAATGCTTCTGATCGACTCTTTAATTTGTCTGGTTCGGGTCTGATACACTACAGTGTTCTTTCATTAAAAGGTATGCATTTTATTTATTCACAGGCTATGTGGTTGAAATAATAGTTCAATAATAGTTTTAGTTCAAAACTATAAGTGCCATTGTTTCAAAAAAATGCTTTATTGACTAACGTTTCATTGACCTTCAGTTGTTATGCTTCAAAATTCCATATTTTCACCTCCCAAATGAATACCCCAATTCTATAATGGTAAAATTTACTCAGGCCAATGGCACATTTTTTTAATAATTGTAAATGGGTGAAGCAAAACACATATGATAACTGTAGGGAGGCAGACCAATTGGAGTGGAAAAGGGAAATGGCGTGTTGTACAAAAAGTTGATGCAAAATGTAGGAAATTGGTTGGAGCTGCCCTTGACTTTCCTGAAGCAGTACAGCCCCAAGGCCACGCTCAGAAGCGTCAGTCTGTACAGTGAAAGTCTTTTCAAAGTCGGGACTCTGTAAAACAGGCTCTGTGCATAATGAGTTCTTTAAGTCCTGGAAAGCCCTTTCACAGTCCTGAGTCCAGTTAACTTTATTTGGCTTGTCTTTTTTAGTTAAATCAGTTAGGGTAAAGGCTCGTTCAGAGAAGTTGGGGATAAAACGCATGTATCACCCCACCAGTCCGAGGAAAGAACGGACCTGTTTCTTGGTTACTAGCCGTTCAGCATTCTTGATGGCCTCCACTTTGCCCACCTGGGGACGTATTACTCCATGACCTAGCACATACCCTAAGTATTGTGTCTCAGTCCTGGCTAGGGTGCATTTTTCTGGGCGGATGGTTAAATCAGCATTCTCAATTCTCAGTAGTACGTCCTTCAGATGACACATATGTTCCTGCCAAGTTTGACTATAGATGATTGTCATCTAAGTATTCAACAGCAAACTTCTCAGTCCCCCTTAGGATCTGGTCCATCATCCTTTGGAAAGTAGCTGGAGCTCCGTGAAGGCCAAAGGGTAGGACACAGAACTGAAAATGTCCAAAGGGTGTTTTAAATGCGGTCACCTCCTTGCTCTCTGAACTTAGTAGAACCTGCCAATATCCCTTGCATAGGTCAAGTGTGGTGAGATACTTTGCTCTGCCAAGACTCTCTACTACCTCATCCACTCTTGGCATGGGATACGGGTCAAATTTGTTCACACTATTGAGTTTGCGGAAATCCAGACAGAATCTAAGAGTGCCATCCTTCTTGGGCACTAGGACAATGGGATTGCTCCATTCACTGGATGAAGGTTCAATCACACCAAGGCTTTACATGGTCTCCAACTCCTCCTTCATAACTGGCAGAAGTCTTTCTGGGACCCGGTATACTGGCTGACAAATGGGTTTGGGATCCTTGAGAGTTATGTGGTGGTGGATAACACTTGTTCTGCCAGGTGTTTCCATAAAAAGTTGGGCTGGGATACATTGTAGAAGTTCCTGCCTTTTACCATCTTCCAGGTGCTCAAAATTCAGCTGACCGTTCCCCTGACGACCAGGCAAGTATTGTTCCTCTATTTCCTCCTCTCCCTCCATGGATCTCACGAACAAAGCGAGAAAAAACGTAGGAGTACAGTGGCTATTTGCTTAGCTGTGACCTCTCTTAGTGGGTATGCCTCAGGGTATCTGGTAGCATAATCGCAAATAACCAAAATAAATTGGTTCCCTCTCTGACTCTTTTCCACAGGCCCAACTATGTCCACTCCTATTCGCTTAAAAGGAGTGTCAACTACAGGAAGTGGTATAAGGGGTGCGTAGGCAGGAGTACAGCCCGTAGTGAGCTGGCATTCTGGACAAGATTTACAGAACTCCTTAACCTCACTGTACATTTTTGGCCAGTAAAATCTTTTTGCAATTCGCATTAATGTCTTCATAAAAGCCAAGTGACCTGCCCAGGGAATAGAATGCCCAAGTTCTAATACCTCCTTCTTGTATGCTTTAGGTACTATTAGCTGCAGTCCCTCTTCCTTACTCTGTCGGTACAAAAGACTATGTTGTACAACAAAAGTCTCACCAAGCAAAGACAGAACACCATCATTTTCCTCAGCCTGTTTAAAACATTCAGTAAAGGTTGAGTCCTTACGCTGAAGTTGGGCTAGATTACCAGGGAAAACTAAGTCTGCTTCAGTGCAACGCCACACCATATAGTTTCTTGCAGCAATTCAGCTAATACAGGGAAGTCTGTACCCAACAGTACAGGATAGGGCAGCTTGCATGCAACACCCACATTCATCAGATATGACTGATTACAGACCTCAATATAAACCTCAGCAGTAGGCAACTCAGTGCTATCCCCATGCACACAACAAACTGTCACTGCGTCTCCTTCACTCCAGGAAATCTCTGGGTATATATTGGGCCTGGACCAGTGTATGGGAACAACCTGTGTCCACCAACGCAGAAAGGGGTTTACCATTTAACAGTACAGTGATGACTGGCTCTCGATCGGGGTGTGTTCTTAACTGTTCTGGCCAGGGCACATAACAAAGACTAGCTGTCTTGGGCTTCTTGAGTGGGCAAAGGGGCCTTGTGTGACCTGGCTCACCACAGTTATAACATATGACAATATCTCCCTTAACTGTTGTCTGGGGCATTGTGGCCAATGTTGGGGGTTTAGAATGACTGGGCTTAAATATTTTAGGGCCTCTTTGAGAGTTTGAACCTCCCCCCAACCCATCAGACATACCCTGCAAAGGGTGCAAGATGCCAGCATATCGTGTAGTTCCAGGTCCCTTCCGGGCAGCAATGTAGGCCTCAACCAATGTTGCAGCGGTGTCGGGATCTCTTTCCTTTACCCAAGTCCTCACCTCAGGGTACAACACTCGCAGGTACTGCTCCAGCACCAGGGAGTCCATAATGTCCCTCTTATTACTTTGCTCATAGTGTACCCATTTGGAGAACAAGTCCTTCAGTCGGATGTAGAGTTCCATAGGGGTTTCATCGGCAGGGGTACTAAGGGACCGGAATCTCAACCGGTATGTCTCTGCACCAATTTCATATTTTTGTCATAGTCTCTGGTATGTGAGGGGTTCATAGCCACAAAAGCACTTCGGGCCTTGCCAGTTAACAAGGGAAAAAGACAAACGGCCCAGTCATCCCTTGGCCACTGATACACCTCTGCAAGTCTTTCAAAAGTTGTAAGGTAGTGTTCAATATCATCACTGTCCTCCAGCTTGGCTATTCGAGGTTCCTGGTTTATCACCCGATTTGCAGCTCCTGCCGAAGCTCCATTTCTTGTCCGCTCCATGTCTAGCTGCATTTGGGTGACCTGGTGGCTGAGGACCTTGTAATTTTGTTCGCGGCGAGAAGTCTCCCTCTCGTGCCTTTCACCCTGGTCCTTTTGATACTGCATGAATGACTGAAACATTTGTGCCAGCGCTGTGATGGCAGCATCTCCCCCAGTGATTGGGATTTCTGCAGGCAGCAATCTCTCCTCGTCAACACCTCCAGCAGCAGCTTGATCCATTACTGCATCTGTGCCCACTACTGGCTGACCCCTCGTTTTAGGTGGCATGTCAGCAGGGAATTACCTTATGTAAGCACGTCACTCACTGGTGGGAGGATCACACTTCTGACACCATATCTAGGGAGGCCGACCAGTTGGAGTGGAAAAGGGAAATGACGTGCTGTACAAAAAGTTGATGCAAAATCCAAAAACGTTGTTTTATTGGAAGGTGCTAAACTTTTTGCAGTGCAAAAGAGAAAACAAAAGTAAACAAAAACTGTACGAAAAGAAAACAGCAACAATATGCTAGTTTTGGCTAAACCAAATGGCCCAATTTTGCAACACTGCTCAGTATTAGAGTCCACAATCAGAACTGAACTTCTTTCAGCCATAAAGCCTATTTATAGGCTGAAGCCCCGCCTATAGAGTATACCAACTAGGTACAAATGTTTTAGTTTTCGATGATCAAATTAAATAATATAAACACCCAACACAACAATTAAACCTTGCAAACAGGTAAAACAACAACCATTAACAGAGACAGAGCTTAACAACTAATTAAATTGCAAAAGAAGGTTTTCCTAAATCCTAAATAATAGCAAACTTTAAGGAAAACTATCAAGAGTTGAAAACTATGACAAACACAGACGCAACAAAATTTAGACTAAATAAAACAACAACTCCATAAAACTATATATATATATATATATATATATATATATATATATATATATATATATATATATATATATACAGTACAGACCAAAAGTTTTGAAACATTACTATTTTTAATGTTTTTGAAAGAAGTTTCTTCTGCTCTTCAAGCCTGCATTTATTTGATTAAAAATACAGAAAAAAACAGTAATATTGTGAAATATTATCACAACTTAAAATAATAGTTTTCTATTTGAATATACTTAAAAAAAATAATTTATTCCTTTGATGCAAAGCTGAATTTTCAGCATCATTACTCCAGCCTTCAGTGTCACATGTTACATCCAGTCTATCACATGATCATTTAGAAATCATTCTAATATTCTGATTTATTATGAGTGTTGGAAACAGTTCTGCTGTCGAATATATTTGATGAATAAAATGTTAAAAAGAACTGCATCAGTTATATATATCTTCATATATTCTAATAATATATTTTCTTTACTATCACTTTTTATCAATTTAACACATCCTTGCTGAATAAAAGTATTGATTTTATTTAAAAAAAAATAGAAAGAAAAAAAATTACTGACCCCAAATTACTGACCAGTAGTGTATATTGTTATTACAAAATATTTATATTTTAAAAACATAGCTTCTTTTTTTATTTATTTTTTTAATACTTTTTATTCATCAAAGAATCGTAAAAAAGTATCACATGTTCTGAAAAAATTAAGCAGCAGAACTGTTTCCAACTTTGATAATGAATCATCATATTAGAATGATTTCTAAAGGATCATATGATAATGATCCTTAAAATTCAGCTTTGCATCACAGAAATAAATGATAATTTAAAGTATAATAAATTTAAAAACAATTATTTTAAATTGTAATAATATATCACAATATTTATTTTTTTTCTGTATTTTTGATGAAATAAATGCAGGCTTGATGAGCAGAAGAAACTTCTTTCAAAAACATAAAAAATAGTAATGTTTCCAAACTTTTGGTCTGTACTGTATATATATATATATATATATATATATATATATATATATATATATATATATATATATATATATATATATATATAATGACTGTATAATAACAATAGCATGAATAAGAGCCTTTGTGTAAAGGTCGTTCTTTACATTTTTGATGAGTAGACTGTAGCCTAAGACTATCCCTCAATTTGAAAATAACTCACTGTAAATTTTCTAATAGTTTTTAATAATTTTACAATGTTATAGTATAATGTTATTGTTGTTTTACTGTGTCATTTGATCTCTGTTTACAAACCAACATTTTACAATGACATTCAGTTCGCAATCCATCCCTTTGCACCGCCTGGCTGTACTTTTACCCATTCTGGTTGTCCACCTACTGTACAGTACACACTATTGCCCCTATAATAGACCCGGCGCAATGCGATGCAAGGCGTAGCACAAGTGTATTTGCTAGTTTCAGTTCGGCGCTATCCGCATTTCCCCTTCCCGTGCCACATCGTTTAATTAGCAAATGCATTTGCGCCCATTTGTGCACCCATGGGCATGCTGGTCTAAAAAAGAGGTGTGTTCAGGCGCATTGTTGTCGCAATGTTATTTTAAGGAGCTGAAAATAGACTGCGCCATAGACAAACTCAAACCTGGTCTAAAGTCAAGTCAAGTCACCTTTATTTATATAGCTCTTTAAACAAAATACATTGTGTCAAAGCAACTGAAAACATTCATTAGGAAAACAGTGTCAATAATGCAAAATCTTCGTGGACCATCAGCACCGCCGAAGAGGATATCTCCAGCCCCACTCCCGACCCAGAGACCAGCCAGCCACCATCAATCTACACGGAGCCAGAGCCCACCGCAGCCGCAGAGCCCGAGCCAAAGCAGGACCTCGAGAGCACGAATGACCAGGTGTGTGAGCCGGCAACACCGTGCATCGTGGGAGTCCTCGTGGAGATCGAGGGCGCGGAGAAAAGCCCTGCCCACACTCCTGCGACTGAGGGTGAGCTGTATCCGGTCTCGGGAAATATGGAGCAACTTATGGATCTCATGGACTGGTCTATGGAGGTAATTTCTGAATCCCCTGTTTTTCTGCTGGTTCCGTCCAGCCCTGATACCCTTGTATACCCTCTCAGTCTCCCACTCCTACCTCCTCCAGTCAGCTCCTCTGCTCCATTTCCGCCGGTTCTGCCCAGCCCTGAATTTTCTGTTTCTCCGCTGGTTCCGCCCAGCCCTGAATTTTCTGTTTCTCCGCTGGTTCCGCCCAGCTATGAATTTTCTGTTTCTCCGCTGGTTCTGCCCAGCTATGAATTTTCTGTTTCTACGTTGGTTCCGCCCAGCTATGAATTTTCTGTTTCTCCGCTGGTTCCGCCCAGCCCTGAGTTTTCTGTTTCTCCGCTGGTTCCGCCCAGCCCTGAGTTTTCTGTTTCTCCGCTGGTTCCACCCAGCCCTGAATTTTCTGTCTCTCCGCTGGTTCCGCCCAGCTATGAATTTTCTGTCTCTCCGCTGGTTCCGCCCAGCTCTGAATTTCCTGTGTCTCCGCTGGTTCCGCCCAGCTCTGAATCTTCTGTGTCTCCGCTGGTTCCGCCCAGCTCTGAATCTTCTGTGTCTCCGCTGGTTCCGCCCAGCTCTGAATCTTCTGTGTCTCCTGTGTTCCCTCCCAGCCTCCCTCTCCCACCTCCTCCTAAACCTGCCAGTCCCTCTGCTCCACTTCCGCTGGTTCCGTCGACCATCCGCCGCCTCGGGACTCCACTCCTCTGGTTCCACCTCGTCACTCCATCCCTCCGGCTCTGTCAGGCTCCTCCTTCCCTCTGGTTCCACCGTCATCCTCCATCACTCCGGCTCCACAGCGGTCTTCCAAGACCCCCGCCTCCGCCTTGGTCGCCAGAGCCTTCTGCTCCACCTAGGCCCTCCGGATCCTCGACGTCACCCTGGCTCTGCGGCTGTGCTGCTCCATCATGGGCTCCTCACCCACCAGTGCAGTCTCCTCCTGTCGGCCCCCTGGTGTCGTCGGCCGCTTCTCCACCGTGGCTCCTCCCGCCGTTGACTCCACCATGGATCTCCGTCCTGGCTGGTCTCTGGTGGACCATCTGGCTCCTCCTGCTCCGGGCTCCTCCCTGGCTCCTCCCTCCATCCACTCCGCCCTGGTCCCTACCTCCATGCTCCCTCGTCACCTGCTCCTGGCCTACTCCTCGCCCGCCTCCAGAACCCCCACCCTCCCTCCGCTGGTATTCCTCTCGCGGTGCGAGGACGCACCGTTCCGTGAGGGGGCGAACTGTCACGTTTCTGAACTTTGTTTCCTTATTTGGTCACCTTCCTTTTCTTGTTTTAGTTAAGTGATTGATCCCCACCTGTTTCCAGTTCCCTCATTACCTGCTGTGTGTATAATTACCCGTTCTGTTCAGTTCCTCCTCGTCCGTGATTGTTTAGCGTTATTGATGTGTTGATATCGTTGTTGATCATTGTTCAATGTATTGTAAATGTAACCTTATCTCCTTCCTCATCAGTAAACTCCTTATTTGTTCCAAATCCTCTTCTCTCCCGTTGTTTTACGTTTAGCACTACCTCATCTGTAACACCTAACTGATGATGAAGAATTGACAGAGCAGCCATCAAGTCTTAGACAGTGTTCTAGGTTATTACAAGCAGAGTTTTTAGATTCTATAATTAACACCTCTGTTTTTTCAGAATTTAGCAGTAAGAAATTACTCGTCATCCAGTTTTTTATATCGACTATGCATTCCATTAGTTTTTCAAATTGGTGTTTCACCGGGCCGTGAAGAAATATAGAGCTGAGTATCATCAGCATAACAGTGAAAGCTAACACCATGTTTCCTGATGATATCTCCCAAGGGTAACATATAAAGCGTGAAGAGTAGCGGCCCTAGTACTGAGCCTTGAGGTACTCCATACTGCACTTGCGATTGATATGATACATCTTCATTCACTGCTACGAACTGATGGCGGTCATATAAGTATGATTTAAACCATGCTAATGCACTTCCATTAATGCCAACAAAGTGTTCAAGTCTATGCAAAAGAATGTTGTGGTCAATTGTGTCAAACGCAGCACTAAGATCCAATAAAACTAATAGAGACATACACCCACGATCAGATGATAAGAGCAGATCATTTGTAACTCTAAGGAGAGCAGTCTCAGTACTATGATACAGTCTAAATCCTGACTGGAAATCCTCACATATACCATTTTTCTCTAAGAAGGAATGTAATTGTGAGGATACCACCTTTTCTAGTATCTTGGACAGAGAAGGGAGATTCGAGATTGGTCTATAATTAACTAGTTCATTGGGGTCAAGTTGTGGTTTTTTTGATGAGAGGCTTAATAACAGCCAGTTTGAAGGTTTTGGGGACATATCCTTATGACAATGAGGAATTTATAATAGTCAGAAGAGGATCTATGACTTCTGGAAGCACCTCTTTTAGGAGCTTAGATGGTATAGGGTCTAACATACATGTTGTTGGTTTAGATGATTTAACAAGTTTATACAATTCTTCCTCTCCTATAGTAGAGAATGAGTGGAACTGTTCCTCAGGGGGTCTATAGTGCACTGTCTGATGCGATACTGTAGCTGACGGCTGAATGGTTGTAATTTTATCTCTAATAGTATCGATTTTAGAAGTAAAGTAGTTTATAAATTCATTACTGCTGTGGTGTTGGGAAATGTCAACACTTGTTGATTCTTTATTTTTCGTTAATTTAGCCACAGTATTGAATAAATACCTGGGGTTATGTTTGTTTTCTTCTAAAAGAGAAGAAAAGTAATCGGATCTAGCAGTTTTTAATGCTTTTCTGTAGGATAGGTTACTTTCCCGCCAAGCAATACGAAATATCTCTAGTTTTGTTTTACTCCAGCTGCACTCCATTTTTCGGGATGCTCTCTTTAGGGTGCGAGTATGCTCATTATACCATGGTGTCAAACTGTTTTCCTTAACCTTCCTTAAGCGTAAAGGAGCAACTGTATTTAAAGTGCTAGAAATGAGAGAGTCCATAGTTTCTATTACATCATCAAGTTGTTCTGAGGTTTTGGATATGCTAAGGAATTTGGATACATCAGGAAGATAACTTAAAAAGCAGTCTTTTGTGGTAGAAGTGATGGTTCTACCATACTTGTAACAAGAAGTAGAATTTACAATTTTGGCTATATGAAGTTTGCACAAAACTAAATAATGATCTGAGATATCATCACTTGGCTGCATAATTTCAACACTATCAACATCAATTCCATGTGACAGTATTAAATCTAGAGTATGATTTCGACAAAGAGTAGGTCCTGAAACGTGTTGTCTAACCCCAATAGAGTTCAAAATGTCTATAAATTCTGATCCCAATGTATCTTTTTCATTATCAACATGGATATTAAAATCACCAACTATTAAAACTTTATCTGCAGCCAGAACTAACTCGGATGTAAAATCACCAAACTCTTTAATAAAGTCTGTATGTTGCCCTGGTGGCCTGTATACAGTAGCCAGTACAAACATAACAGGGGATTTATCATTAACATTTGTTTCTCTGGATAATGTTATATGAAGCACCATTACTTCAAACGAGTTATACTTGAAGCCTGCCCTCTGAGAAATCCTGAAAATGTTGTTATAAATTGAAGCAACACCTCCACCTTTGCCTTTTAGACGCGGCTCACGTTTATAACAGTAATCTTGGGGGGTGGACTCATTTAAAATAATGCAATCATCAGGTTTTAGCTAGGTTTCTGTCAAACAGAGCACATCTAGATTATGATCAGTGATCATATTATTTACAAAAAGTGTTTTCGTAAAAAAAGGGATCTGATATTCAATAAGCCAAGCTTTATCATTTGTTTATCCATATTGCATATGTTTTTTATTTGTTAAACCTCAATTAAATTAACCTTAAGTTAATCTTAACTTGGTTTGGACGTTTTTTTGTATTTTCTAGTTCGGGGAACAGACACAGTCTCTATAGTGTGATATCTAGGTGAAAGAGTCTCTATGTGCTGAGAATTAGCTGACCTCTGTGACGTGAGGCAGCTAGCAGACGGTCGGTTTAGCCAGTCTATCTGCTTCCTGACCTGGGCCCCAGTTAGTCAAGTATAAACTCTAAGACTATTTGCCATATTTCTAGAGAGAAGAGTGGCGCCACCCCAGGAGGGATGAAGACCATCTCTTTTCAACAGGTCAGGTCTGCCCCAAAGCTCGTCCAATTGTCTATGAAACCTATGTTATTCTGTGGGCACCACGTAGACATCCAGCCATTGAGTGATGACAATCTGCTATGCATCTCGTCACCACGGTAAGCAGGGAGGGGACCAGAGCATATTACAGTGTCTGACATCGTGCTTGCAAGTTCACACACATCTTTAATGTTATTTTTAGTGATCTCCGACTGGCGAAGTCGAACATCATTAGCGACGGCATGAATAACAATCTTACTGTATTTACGTTTAGCATTAGCCAGCACTTTTAAATTTGCCAAGATGTCAGGCGCTCTGGCTCCCGGTAAACATTTGACTATGGTGGCTGGTGTCTCTATATTCACGTTCCGTACAATAGAATCACCAATAACTAGAGCACTTTCATCAGGTTTCTCAGTGGGTGCATTACTGAGTGGGGAGAACCTGTTTAATGTTTTTATCGGAACAGAAGAGCGGTGTTTTGACCCACGACTACGCTGCCTCACTGTCACCCAGTTGCCCTGCTGCAGGGGCTCTGTTGCCGGAACCGGACAATGTACAGGAATCCCTGAGCTAGATGCATCCAAAGCCATATCTAGAGCCCTAACATTCGTACTGTCCTCAATTAAAGTTTGGATGCATGTCTCTAATTCTGAAATCTTCTCTGTCAGCCTAACTATTTCCCTGCATTTATCACATGTGAATCCCTCATCTGCGACAGAGATAGATAAACTGTACATGTGACAAGAGGTGCAAATAACAATAGCAGGAGAAGCCATTACTCACCGTGCTTGATGATATATTCTTACTGTGGTTGTTTGATGAACTTGTGAAAAACTGGAGCGAGAGAGAGGAGAGGAGAAAAGAAAACAGCGATAGGTTCGAATGAAAATAATAATGACAAGCTAACGAGTGCAAACGCTTTGCAGGTGTACTGCACTCACGGATATAAAATAAAAGTGAACGATCAAAATTAATCGGATAAGATTGATCGATAATATCAGAAATATGGTGTGAATTAAGTTATATTTTATCACTTTAAAAAACAGAGAGTGATAGTAAGATAAAGATTCTAGAGAAAAAACAAAACAAAAAAAAAACAGCTACACAGAGCTACGATTAGCTACCGAAGGCTACGATTAGCTACCCTCAACTTAATTACAGTATAAAGTGAATACAATATAAATAAAAAAGGGAATGAACAGAAAAGAAAAAAGTATGTTCATGGACTTTAGTTTTTGGTGCATGGTTACAATTATAATTGTCCCTAAGCCAAACTTTAAGCTGTTTTTTTAAAAGAGGGGAGACTATTACACTCCCTTAACTCAATGGGCAGACTATTCCAAAACATCGTAGCTCTGACAGAAAAGGCTGTTTCCAATCCTACGTTGTCTATATTGAACTATGCAGTCCCCTCTGGTGGTTGCTCTGGTTAATCTATTGACCTTGTCTTTCTGTTTTATAAACTGGCACAGTGGTGGGGGAGCAAGCCCACGGAGTACCCTAAAGACAAGACAGGCATCAGCAAAGTGTCTGTAGTTTTCGAAGCTAAACATGTTGTGTTTTTTGATTACTGTCTGTGGCAATGATGGTAGCTATCACCCTTACGGTCCAATTTCTTTAATGCCTGTTTATTAAGTGACTCCAATGGTTGCAATATTGTTTTATTGGCTTGCGACCAGCTGGTTAAACAGTAAGAAAAAATTGAAAAGATCATTACATGCAAGAAGAGCTTTGCGGCCTTCGTTGATAGGTATGATCATATGAGCTTAAAATTTGCCAGGTTGACAATATATGTCAGATTGACAATATTAGCAACTTTTTTTTATATGCTTTTTAAATGAGAGTTGTGAGTCTAGGATAATTCTCAGATATTTAAAGTCAGATACCACTCTAACCTTCTCTTGATTAACAATTACCTCAGGGTCATAAGTCACAGTAGTTTGTTTTGTAAAATACATACTTTTACATACAAGTTTTACTTATGTTCAGGTGTAAGCATGAATTAGTTAGCCATATGGATACCTTACTCATGGCCTCAGTCAGTTGGTGTGCAGCTTGTTGTTTATTTTTAGCATGCACGTAGAGGACTGTGTCATCTGCATACATTTGTAAATGTACAGATAGACAACCGGTGGGCAGGTCATTTATATAGACACTGAACAGAAGGGGGCCCAGTATAGATCCTTGAGGCACACCTATTTTACAATTTAGATATGTAGATTGAGTATTGTTAATGCATGTACTTTGTTTTCTGTTGGTTAAATATGATTTCATCCATTTAATTGCATTCCCACAAAAATTCAAATACGATAATTTTGACAAAAGAACATCATGATCAACAGTGTCAAATGTTTTTTTTTTTAAACCTAAAAATATTGCTCCCACCACGCCTCCTTTATCTAAATAAATTTTGATATTCTCAATAAAAAAGCAATTGGCTGTTTCTGTGGAGTGATTACTTCGAAAGCCAAACTGCATTTGATGCAGTGTTGTATGACCTTTACTAAGATGAGTAGTCAGCTGTTTCGCCACCCATTTCTCTGCTACCTTGGATATTACAGGTAGTATACTGATAGGCCTATAGTTCTCCACCAGAGTTTTATCACCGGCCTTGAAAATGATTAAATGTGTAATAGGTTTGATTAAAGACTGTTTATGTTTAAAAAAGTACAGAATCAAGACCAAAGGCATCTTTAGCTTTTGAGTTCCTTCATGAATTTATGGTATTCTCTACCTCAAGTTCACTAATTTGAGGAGTTCACTCCTCAATTCTAAAAACAGGTTTATCAATATCAATAGGAATGGTTACTATATTACTAACAATGCAATTCTGTGCCAATTCTTCAACTGATTGGATAAAAAAAAATGTTAAAAGTGGTTGCTATAATGTGGTCTTCTCTGATTATGATTCCATTTAATTTCAGTTCAAGTTCAAGTTCCATTTAATTTCAGTTCACTTCAAACACTATTCGGCGCTGTCGGAAACAATCAACTGCTCAAGCATGCATTAACCAGGGCTGTCGCTAGTGGGGTGAAAGGTGGTGACGATTATAGGGGCCCACGGCCGAGATGGGGCCCCTGGCGATCTCAACCGTCTGGCTGAGGCCAGTCTAAAAAGACGCTCAGGACAGTTGACAGGCCACTGCTGCGTGTCATGACGAAAGCTTATAATTTTCACGTGTTATTAAGCCTTGACACTTGCCATTTTAACCATTCAAAAGAGTTTAAAGCATTCAAACACAAGATGCGGAAAAGCTGAACTGAGAACTTTCAGTTATTTTTCAGTCAATTTTTTTTTTTTTTTTTTTTTTTTTACTAGTACGTGCAGGACACTATTAATTAATGTATTTAAGTGAGTATAGCAAGCTCCCCGGGTGCTGGATATATATAGCTGCCCACTGCTTTGGGTGTGTGTTCACTTCGCACTGGTGTGTGTGTGTGTGCACTTGGATGGGTTAAATGCAGAGCACCAATTCTGAGTATGGGTTACCATACTTGGCAAAGGTCATGACATAAAGTGAACTGCAACATATTTTACCCGAAAAAAATCATACAGTTTACTACAAGTGAAATGGATAATATATATATATATATATATATATATATATATATATATATATATATATATATATATATATATATATATATATAGTACAGACCAAAAGTTTGGAAACATTACTATTTTTAATGTTTTTGAAATCAATTAATGTTATCTGATCAAAAATACAGAAACAAACAGTAATATTGTGAAATATTATTAGAACTTAAAATAATAGTTTTCTATTTGAATATACTTTAAAAAAATAATTTCTTCCTGTGATGCAAAGCTGAATTTTCAGCATCATTACTCCAGCCTTCAGTGTCACATGTAACATCCAGTCTATCACATGATCATTTAGAAATCATTCTAATATTCTGATTTATTATGAGTGTTGGAAACAGTTCTGCTGTCTAATATATTTGATGAATAAAAGGTTAAAAAGAACTGCATTTATTCAAAATAAAAATAAAAAATTCTAATAATATATATTCTAATAATATATTTTCTTTACTATCACATTTTAGCAATTTAACACATCCTTGCTGAATGAAAGTATTGATTTTATTTCAAAAAGGAAAGAAAAAAAAATTACTTACCCCAAATTACTGACCAGTAGTGTATATATTACTTTTTATTCATCAAAGTATCCTAAAAAAGTATCACATGTTCTGAAAAAATATTAGGCAGCAGAACTGTTTCCAACTTTGATAATGAATCATCATATTAGAATAATTTCTAAAGGATCATGTGATAATGATCCTAAAAATTCAGCTTTGCATCACAGAAATAAATGATAATTTAAAGTATAATAAATTTAAAAACAATTATTTTAAATTGTAATAATATATCACAATATTACATTTTTTTTCTGTATTTTTGATCAAATAAATCCAGGCTTGATGAACTTCTTTCAAAAACATTAAAAATAGTAATGTTTCCAAACTTTTGGTCTGTACTGTAAATATATATATATTTGGGACAAAAATGTATTCAGACACTTTGACCTGACCATGTTTTGCTTACTTTTTTTTTTTTTCCAGAATTGCTAATGCAACCTTTTCACACCACAGACTGAACAAAATTAATAATTTCTTGGTAATTGGTCAACAAAGTATTGACAGTTGTCTGAAGTTTTGTTTGATTGTAATACATTACATATCTTTCTATTAAAGTTATCTGATATTATCAAGATAAATTTGTTCTGACAGTTTAACTCTGAGTTCTTGTAATATTTTATTAAAATTTTCTAAACTATAGCAAAAAACTGATAATTTGAGAAAAGTGTCTGAATACATTTTGGGTTGACTGTACATTTATTTTTTACAGTGCTATTTTACATTTAATTATTTGGTTTCTGTACCTGGACACTTACAAACTTGAAAAAAACATAAACACTCAAACAGCTCAAACAAATAAACAGAACGAACACACAAAAATTAAACACTTTCAAACAGGGCCCACTGGTACAGCTTGCACCGGGGCCCTGCTAATCCCAGCTACGGCCCTGGCATTAACCACAATGCATGCACAGAGTTTGCAAGTTTGATGTGAGTTGTAGGATTAAAATATTGCGTGTAGCTGTTACTTTCTATGACTTTATCTATGTTGCATGTAAAATTAGAATATGTTATGTAATAATTAGGGGTGTGCCCGAAGCAGAATACCTTATTCGGAATGGCACGGATAATGGCTTCAAAAACGAATAACGGACAATAAATAATCCTGTGTAACATCTGCATCCACCATTAATTCATCCAACCACCAGAGGGAGCCGTCTCCCGAATACTGAACACTGCCGCTTCTTCTCTCATCACTTCCTGCCTGCACCTGTTATAAGCCATGTTGTTTGTGCATCAATCATGTTGCGAAGTATTGCCAGTTTACCCTGTCTCTACCAAGCGTTTATCATAGTCACGGATTGTTTGCTAGTGTATGTCTTTTGCCTGCCTTTGACATCGTCTTTTGGATTGCTGATTAGGCTGTGTTTGCTATCTGGACTGATGCTATTGTTTTCGACCTTTTGCCTGCTTATTGACCACGATATCTGCTCTCCGTTTGCCTCTGTTTGTCCTGTTGTGCTAATAAAACTCTGCACATGGATTCAAACCCACAACCGAGTCAGTCCTCTTTACATTCTGCCTGAATATTCGGCAGTGGATGACAACGTTTGGCATTTGCTAGAAAACAGTTGAGCCAGGTGATCAGTGCAATATTATACACCGACTTTTAAAGTCACTCAATAGAGTGTGAAGTGAATAAATGTAAACTTTATGAATGAAAAGAGTGCAAATCAAACACTGCATTGCTGTTGCATCTCCGTGCGTCTCTCATAAATCAGAGCTTGGCAAGAGTAATATAACCTATAATAATACATCATTCACGTTCTATTGTTTGTATAGATTTAAAAGGCAATGATTAAGTCTACAATATGATACGAATTAATTAAATAAACGCAGCGCGCTCACCTGTCATACAGCCGCGTTGCGCGTCTCAGTCTCTCATAAAGCAAACCAGTTCTCTCTCAAGAGTAGGCTAATAATCAACTTAGAAACAGAAACATTTTCTACTTGGCCTACATGTTTGCATCTTTATCTTTTGCTGGTTTGCGTGGCACATGCACTTTTGTTTAGTTAAAAAAAAAAAGACTCGCTTAAAGAATACTGCATAATGAAAATGTGTGCATTTAATTCAGTTGTGTTGAAATGATTACTAAGCTTTTTTCATGACATGACATGATTTTCTGTACGACGTTCCACCTGGTTTTATCTGAATGCAGATACAAATAATTGTGTGATTGTTACAGATACAAATACTGGCTGTTACATGAAAATGTAAATATGTAATGTCAAGTTTTGACAGTTTACATATGTAATTGTTGCATTGGGCTATGAATTAATAATAGTTTATTGATAAGAACTATTTCATGTATTTTCATATACCATAGCATGAGCCATGAGTAGTTGAGTAACTTAAGTATTTTTTAAATAAGAAATGGACTAGCAAAAATCACACTGCGTGAAAAGAGGAATTTCCGGGATAAATCTGACATGGGAAATTTAATTTAAACTTAAGGTGTACGACCTGTGTACGAAAGTTTTCCAGGCAAGTGTGGTGAGTCCCATACATGACCAAACACTTGAGATGCAAAGAGATTTCCGGATACAGGATATTTCTGATCGCACACACTAGACATGTTCAAAGATTTACAGTACTGAATTGTACAGCAAGCACTGTATTCTTTTTCGGGTTGTTTATTGGTTAATAATTCATTGTCCAGTCATTTTAAATCTGTAGGCAAGTTTAAATGAATCCGGAATGAATTAATCATTAATGAGTCTTTTGAACAGATTCGCAAAATTTGAGTGGGATTAATAAAATAAAATCCACATTATTCGCGGAAGTGCTGTATCTTGGGGTTTGTTGTAGTTTGGTAATAGAGGTAATGAACAGAAATATATCATGCACTGACATTCCAGGCCTCGCATTTAGAGCTGATTCACACAAGACTAGCAATTCTTGACGCCCTTGAATCGAATCTTTTCAGAATTCACTCACTGTTCTTACCCCTCCCGCCACTTGTTTGAATTTGCGTGGGTGCGCTGACAGTTGAGCTTGTGTTCTGCAGTGAGAAGCTACTGGCTGACAGCGAGAGATTTACCTCAGACGATGGTAAGTGTGAATACATAAAACAATTTTGAAAAACATGTTTGCAAGAACATAATATTAAACGTGTGTGATGTTGTAATATTTTTAAATGTGTATTTCTAGCATGAAGTTGTTTCGAGCCGTTTATTTCCACTTCAGGTGCTTCAATGTTACGCAAGCTGATTTTCTGAGAGATTTATATCAGACGAAGGTTAGTATGAATACATAAACCATTTAAATTACCTTTTTTTTTAGAAAATAACATTAAAATTGGTTTAATGTTGTATTATTTCTCTCGAACTGTATTTATAGCCTGGCGTTAATTCGAGCCGTTTGTTCCTGCTTCTGTGGCCTTCAGTCAGTGCGCAGTCACAGCCTTCACAGAGATTTATATCAGAAGAAAGTAAGAATGTACAGAAACATTTAAAATAAGCTATTTACCAATGCTTAATTTTAAATGTTGTAATGGATATATTTGAGTGGGTTTATGTTGTAAAATTAGTCTAAATATCTTGATAAGCTGCTTACTGGTAACTTAGTTAGCAACTGCTACGTAACGTTACATTTTTAAAGGTTAGCTTTTAGTACAATATACATGTTTATTAATTAATGTTAGTTTAGCTAGCGTGCTTTAGTTGGTAACATATTCCCCATTGACACATTCTGCTGATCTGATTTCAGAGTCTCCAAACACTGCAGCTGACTTCTGATTCACTGGAGACAGCCTTGGAGAAGAAATGGTGTGTCTTCATTTGTTAATACATCATAATATTCAAAGTGCAGCATAAATTTAACTTGTTTTGTTCATGTCAGTGTTCTATGTTTAATTTTTATAAATCTACAATGTATTTTGTTTCATTATGATGTGATTTAATGTATGTTTTAATGTGTATATATATTTAATATTTTTAGGTTAGATAGTAAATGCTTCCTTTCTTCTGAAAAAAACTGCTGGTCTTTAAAGAACAGTCATCAATCAGGTAACTTGAACAGAGTTTTTGAATACCATTCTATTACTAAAGTTATTTTTTGTTCAGTTAATAAATCTATTTTTTTTCCAATTATTAATGACATTTATTTTAACAAAGTTTAGGAGAAACATTTTCAGAATAATCCCACCAATTAGCATTAGAGGAAGTGTTTTCTCACCTCCATTCCCAGACGAAAGCAGGCCAAATATGCTTATTCTGTCTATTATATATATACATATTTGATCTTGTGAATTGCTGTATAGTTCAGCTAACAAAATTACTGCCTGTTTTCATTACATTTGTATTATCATGTTATGTTTCATCATTCTAACTTGTTTCAACAATGAAATCTGTACAATGTATTTAAAGGAAGTGTGTTTTATTATATTTTTACAGAATCCTATGTTCCCAGACCCAACCATTCATTTGAAGGACTGTGAAAATGTGAACTCTTTGAACCATCTGTGACAGTTTCCACATGATAAATAGAAAGGACATGACAGAGGATGATAGGGGTATTGATATTTCACTGAAATTAAATATAATTTAAATACATTTAGTCTGCTAGTCAGAATTAATGATGATTAAAGCTGCAGTAGGTAACTTTTGTAAAAATGTATTTTTTACACATTTGTTAAACCTGTCTTTATGTCCTGACAGTAGAATACGAGACAGATAATCTGTGAAAAAAATCAAGATCATCTATCTCCTCCCAGTGGTCCTATTGCCTATTGAAGAAATACACCACTCCCAATAAGAAACAACCAATCAGAGCTGCAGTCCGTAACTTTTTTTGTGTTCAAAATTTACAAAATGTATATAATAAGCGAGTACACCATGAATCCATTTTCCAAACCGTGTTTTTTGCCTGTCCTGAATCACAACTTTTTTAGATTGCTTCGGGTAGGTACCGCGACAGAGTAACCCAGTACCTTTGTGATTCTTCATAGACATAAACAGAGAGAAGTAGCTCCGGCAATGTTCTTACAAAAGACGCAAACAATTCTGTATGAAAGCATATGCGTAGCAATATTCAATTTGGAATGTAATATGCCAAATGACAATGCAATATGTAAAATGACAATGCATTTCTGTATTTACATTTACATTTTCCAATACATTTGTGCAATGTTTGGTGCAAAATTAAAATTAAAATTAAATTACAAAATTTTCCTTTGCCATTTCATACACTAGTTTTAATATGTAAAATGAATATTACTTTTTTTTAAGTTGCAAAATTAAAATGAAAATGTATTAAAGAAATTATTAGATATGTGTAACATGTTCAAGCAAAATCTGTGGCAAAATTATCATTTAAATGTTATTTTACTTAATTGCATTTAGACTCACAGTCAAGACACTTACGAATGCATTTTCAATCAATGTCCCGCAATGAATGTAGCAAAATTCAATGTGCACATTGAAAAAGCATTCCGAGCCGATCACGTCTCCGCCCCCTCCCGCCATTTCAATCACTGCGTGAACAAGGCGGGGCTTGCAGAAGGTCAAGAGACTCAAGACTCAAGAGGATTCATGTGAGAGAACATGGACAAGACAGTTGGTCCGTGTAAGTTTTGATTATAAAAACGTGTACATTAAAAATCGGTCCATGGCTTCAATATTTCATTCGTACTTGTGGGCGGAGCTGAAACGCTTCTTTCATCTGATTGGTCGAATCGTTCCACCTTCAGCACTGCTCTTTCATTCTTTCAGGCAGAATAAGAATCAGTGTGAGCGTGGCACTGTGATGTCTGAAACCACCACTCACTGTTAAATTAGCATAATATTTGAATCAGATGTTGCTGGACACATAATTCGTGCTGCTGAGGCCTGCAAGTGACCCCTTTAAAGATTTCTAGGTTATAGTATTATATGAATATGTCCCACTGAAAAATACAGTGCAAATATTTGTCTCCTTGGATAAAAGTAAAGAGATAATAATAGACTGAACAGTTCCATGATAATATGTCTGTAACATTTACCACTCTCGTCTTTTAAGTCAAAAGGCACTAGGTATGAACTTTAATGTTTCACAAAATTCAGCTGAAAACTTTAGACTCGTCTGACTAGTGTTGCTGTATAACTGGTCAGACTTACCGAAAAAAAAAACAGAAAGTTTAAAGAAGTTAGAAGCTTAAAGTAGTTCGAAGTTTAAAGTAGTTTAAAGTTAGATTGATAGATTAGTTGAAAGAAAGATATATTAGTTAGAAAGAATGATAGATTAGTTCAAAAGAAAGAATGATAGATTAGTTTGAAAGAAAGAAATATAGATAGATAGATGAGTTAGAAAGAAAGATATATTAATTAGAAAGAATGATACATAGATTAGTTCAAAAGAAAGAATGATAGATTAGTTCAAAAGAAAGAATGATAGATTAGTTTGAAAGAATGATAGATGATTAGTTAGAAAGAAAGAAAGATATATTAACAAGTGACTAGCATGTCTCTAGCATGATAACAAAGTTACTAACATGCCGCTAACATGTTTCTAGCATGATTAGCATGTCGCTAACATGTTTCTAGCATGATTAACATGTTACTAGCATGTTTCTAGCATGATTATGTTTCTAGCATTATTAAAATGTGACGAGCATGTTGTAAGCTTGTTTCTAACATGATTGGCATGTTACTAGCATGCGACTAGCATGATTAGCATGTTGCTAGCATGTTTCAAGCATGATGAACATGTTGCTAGCATGTTTTTAACATGACTAGCATGTTGCTAGCATGATTTGCATGTTGCTAGCATGTCACTAGCATGTTTGTAGCATGATTAACATGTGACTAGCATGTTGCTAGCATGTTTCTAGCATGATTAGCATGTCGCTAGCATGTTTCTAGCATGATTAGCATGCGATAAACATGTTGCTAACATGTTTCTAGCATGATTTGCATGTTGCTAGCATGTTTCTAGCATGATTAGCATGCTTAACATGTGTCTAGCATGATTAGCATGTTGTTAGCATGATTAGCATGTTGATAGCATGATTAGCATGTTGCTAGCATGATTAACATGATTACTTAGATGATTAACTGATTGGTGTATGACATCAAAGTACCGTGACAGCAGTTCAGAAGCACACGGAGTTGTCTGCTCTCTAAGCTCTTGCGGTACTTTGATGTCACACGCCGATCAGTCTGATGGTGATGACCCACTTCAAATCGAACAAGCCTAATGATTCAAGGAACCATCCATAAATAACCATTTACTTAACTCCTGAATGAATCAGCCATTTCAACTGATCAGACTGATCGGTGTGTGCAAAGTACAGCAAAAGCTTTTAGAGCAGATGACTCCTTGTGCTTTTGAATCGCTCTCACTGTACTTTGATGTCATACACCAATCGGTTTGTGCAGCGCCACTTCAAAGCCAACACATAGGCCAATGGTTCAACGTGCCAAATAGTTCACCGAATTCTTTCAAAATGTGGATTAAGAAATGAAATGCCGCTGTGGGTTGCTCGGAAATGAACAGTGTTTTATGTATATATATATATATATATATATATATATATATATATATATATACAGTACAGACCAAAAGTTTGGACACACCTTCTCATACAAAGAGTTTTCTTTATTTTCATGACTATGAAAATTGTAGATTCATACTGAAGGCATCAAGGGCTATTTGACCAAGAAGGAGAGTGATGGGGTGCTGCGCCAGATGACCTGGCCTCCCCATTCACCAGACCTGAACCCAATCGAGATGGTTTAGGGGTGAGCTGGACCGCAGACAGAAGGCAAAAGGGCCAACAAGTGCTAAGCATCTCTCTGGGAACTCCTTCAAGACTGTTGGAAGACCATTTCAGGTGACTACCTCTTGAAACTCATCAAGAGAATGCCAAGAGTGTACAAAGCAGTAATCAAAGCAAAAGGTGGCTACTTTGAAGAACCTAGAATATGACATATTTTTAGTTGTTTCACACTTTTTTGTTATGTATATAATTCCATATATAATTCCACATGTGTTAATTCATAGTTTTGATGCCTTCAGTGTGAATCTACAATTTTCATAGTCATGAAAATAAAGAAAACTCTTTGAATGAGAAGGTGTGTCCAAACTTTTGGTCTGTACTATATATATATATATATATATATATTAGGGTTGTAACGGTTCACAAAATTCACGGTTCGGTTCGATACGATACACTGGTGTCACGGTTCGGTTCTGTACGGTTCGGTACGTTTTAGATACAGCAAAAAGAAAAAATTGGCAGATAAATTTCCTTGATTTTTAAAAAATGTTTTATTTATTAAAACTAACAAAGTATGTTTTTTTTTTTTTTTTACATTGAACAATGATGGAGCTATTCTTTACCCATCTTCTATGGTGTTTTCTTAGCAGCATACTGTATAAAACAAAAACAGCTCCTTATAAAAAAAAATGAAAATGTTATATTATTGTAGTAGTTATGAACAAATACAAAGATGTAACTTTTTATATGGAACTCTATAACTCTTTATATTGAGTGTCTTTTTACTCAATTGGTTCTCTATAGGGCTTATGTTTTTTGGAACAAAGCAGGAATTACGGTCTGTCTGAAATGGGCTCGTGAAGGAATGTTGTAACGGGGCTCAATTACATTAAGCATGTTCTTAAAACCTACGTTTTCCACTACAGAGTAAGGCGCTCGCTCACTCAGTACGCGCTGAAGGCTCGTTGCAAAATGGCTAATGCGTTTAACAGACCAGAAATAGAAGATCCTCCAATAACCAACAGGTCTGGTGTTTGGGTGCACTTTGGATTCCCTGTAAGCTATAATGGTGATGACAGAATGAATGGTAAATAGTAAGGTCTCATATCCGCGGCTATAACGTAAATGTAGCCTACCAATCGCCGTGGTGATGTCTTTGTCTGTCTAAATGCTGCGGGGATAGTTTGTTGCGTGTATGTTTCTCCTTTTTTTCGTCTTTTCCCAGATACTGACACACTAAGGTGATGTCGGCGTAAATTAGTTGACATGTTTCAAGTATTCCCACTGGTGTTTTTTTTTTTTTGTATTCCCGCTGGTGTACCCTAGATGCGACATATCGTTGTTTTTTTATCCACCACTCTCTTGCCATCACCATTATAGCCATTATACCATTATATATAAATGCATTGGCCATTTTGCAACGAGCCTTCAGCGTGTATTACTGAGTGAGTGAGCGCCTGACTGAGTAGCCTAACATAAACATATAAGTTGGTGTTTTTTTCTTCTTCGGGGGTGTCAGGGGCATTGCCTGTTACGTCGTTTGGGTTATTGGGCTACCTTGTTGAACGCATATCATTATATTTCACAATGTTTTTTATATTCCCCATATAAAATAATTAGTCCAACGAACGGTTCAATACGAATACGCGTATCGTTACACCCCTAATAAATATATATATATATATATATATATATATATATATATATATATATATATCCATAGACCAGAGGCGGACAGAGGACACAGCTTTATTACTTAAAAGTACTTGAGTATCAAGAGTACAAGAGTACATTTTCTAAATATTGCATTACTACTGCCACAGTGCTTACATTTATGTACAGAAACGTCCTACATGGAGTTATGAAAATTTTAATGTTAATACCTTGGAGAATGTAAAAAGAATTGAAAGTAAAATCAAGTCATTTTCATCTTTTTACTATGTTTCTTTATTTAACATTTCTCACTTGCCCACAAGGCAATAGCACAATGGAAACGCTCTGACAAACCTCTGCTAGAGTTTTAATGTCATAAAACGTCATCAGCCCACGTCTCGCCCCTAATCAGACACCCGCTACGTCACTTAACAGCAACAAAAACATGAACAAACATTGAACGATTGTCTTTTTATTAACTAATGTATTGTTCCATGTTCGTTTGTGTACCACGCGCAAGGTTTATGAGCCATGTCTTCTTCTCCATTTTAAATGTATCTTTGTTGCAGATTTACAGCGCCACATGCTGGTCTGGCATGTATACTACATCGTTTTGTGATTTCGTGTGGACGCGGATATTTCTTGAGACGAGGAAAAAAAAAGATCGGATTGGGGTAAGCTCCGTCTCCGTGTGGACGGGGCCGAGGAAGTAACAGGTACTTACGGTTATGAATAGAAATGTAGCGGAGTAAAGAGTACAATATTTGCCTCTCAAATGTACTTGAGTAAAGTCATGAGTACTCCCCAAAAATGATACTCGAGTAAAGTACAGATCCCTCAAAATTGCACTTAAGTACTGTACTCAAGTAAATGTACTCCGTTACTGTCCGGCTCTGCCACAGACTATACACTGCACTTAGAATTCATAAATAATGCTATGAGAATAATGGGTTTTAAAATGGGTTTTAATGGGTTTTTAACAATGTAATATTAAATTATGATAATTTTTACATTTATAAGGCCATTTTTCTCTTACCTTATTAGATGTATGCATGATATTTTGTCAAATTCTTACATTTCAATTAATTTAAATTAGAATAGTAAGACATGGGGCTGTTCCAAAATCCAATCAAATCATTATATATATATATATATATATATATATATATATGAATTCACAACATTAAAAAAGCAAACATAAGCTCACAACACAACGATATTAAACAACAACACAAAGACATTGTCTCAACACAACGAAATTCTAACAACACAATGACATTAAGCCGCTACACAACGGAAATGCTCCCAACCACTAGTGGGCAGTGTTGAAAGTTAAACACTGATATTTCCTTGAGAAGCCACTAGAAATTCTCAATGTAAGTGATTAATAACTTAATATGTGTAATAGATTTTTAAATGAAAACATGTTTTGTTTTTATGTTTTGATATCCTGATAATCTTAATGTATCAATTCATGAATCGATCAAAAAATAAATCAACCATGTATCGTAATAAACCTTAAAAGCCAGTTCACACCAAACTATAAAGATAACGATAAAGATAAAGATATATAGTTTTAAAAATCTCAATCTCAATACTTAAAAAAGAGTCCACATAGCTATAATTATAAAGACATAGAGAAACAATATCATTGGAATCACTTTCAGAATTATTTTTTTTTTCCAGCTGATGAACGATTAAAAACATTGACAGCCAATCAGAATCCTGCTATAACAAGCTCGAGAACTTAAAGCAGCAGACAAGCGTGTGCTTAGAATAAACAGATTACAGGTGCTGGTCATATAAGTAGAATATCATCAAAAAGTTGATTTATTTCACTAATTCCATTCAAAAAGTGAAACTGGAATATTACATTCAGTTATTACACACATACTGATATATTTCAAATGTTTATTTCTTTTAATATTGATTATTAAAACTGACAACTAAGGAAAATCCCAAATTCAGTATCTCAGAAAATTAGAATATTACTTAAGACCAATACAAAGAAAGGAGTTTTAGAAATCTTAGCCAACTGAAAAGTATGAACATTAAAAGTATGAGCATGTACAGCACTCAATACTTAGTTGTGCCTCCTTTTGCCTGAATAAATGTGGCGTGGCATAGTGTCGATCGGTCTGTGGCACTGCTCAGGTGTTATGAGATCCCAGGTAGCTCGGATAGTGGCCTTCAGCTCTTCTGCATTGTTGGGTCTGGCATATTGCATCTTCCTCTTCACAATACCCCATAGATTTCCTATGAGGTTAAGGTCAGGCGAGTTTGTTGGCCAATTAAGAACAGGGATACCATGGTCCTTAAACCAGGTACTGGTATCTTTGGCACTGCGTGCAGGTTCCAAGTCCTGTTGGTAAATGAAATTTGCATCTCCATAAGTTTTGATCAGCAGCAGGAAGCATGAAGTGCTCTAAAATTTCCTGGTATACGGCTGCATTGACCTTGGACCTCAGAAAACACAGTGGACCAACATCAGCAGATGACATGGCACCCCAAACCATCACTGACTGTGGAAATATACACTGGACCTCAAGTAACGTGGATTGTGTGCCTCTACTCTCTTCCTCCAGACTCTGGGACCCTGATTTCCAAAGGATATGCAAAATTTATTAAATCAGAGAACATAACTTTGGACTACTTACTGTAGCAGCAGTCCAGTCCTTTTTGAAGAGAGACGCTTCTGACACTGTCTGTTGTTCAAGAGTGGCTTGATACAAGGAATGCGACAGCTGAAACCCATGTCTTGCATACGTCTGTGCGTAGTGGTAGTAGAGCTCTGTGAAAAGCCAGCCTCTTTTGCAATGACTTTTTGTTTCTTGCCCTCCTTGTGCAAGGTGTCATTTTTTGGACAACTGTCAAGAATGCAGTCTCGCCCATGATTGTGTAGCCTAAAGAACTAGACTGAGAGATCATTTAAAGGCCTGTGCAGGTGTTTTGAGTTAACCCCTTACCAGTTACCCCCCATTTTTTGGCATGGAGACAGAAATGACATACCCAAAATAAAAATGTTTCTGCTCATGATTCTTTCTGACTAGATGCATAATCAACATTTGTTCCCAAAGCTGACACTTTAAAGTTTACTGTTCAGGAATCAGAATCACTCAGACTGTTATGATAATAGAGATATATAAGCTCAAACATAAAAACAAAAATAAAAATAAAAACATATTTTTTAAATGTATTAAAAAAAATTGTTGATGTAGGATATTAGGAGTTTAGAAACACATTGTAGCTAAAGCCACAAGTCTACCAAAGCTTCATATGAAAATGTTATAATCTAATCTGTAAAACTGTGAATTTTATGAAATATTTTCTAAGGCCATGTCATGTGTTTTCAGAGAAGGCTAATCTGATTGATTTATGGCACTTGTCATCTCTGTAAGATCTCACATGTAAGCACTCCTGTGTGCTTTGTCTGTGTTTTTGTGTCTGAAAACTCCCCCATTCATGATTGTATTGTTCTCACCCAATGAGTCTTTCACACCTCCGCCAGGTATGACACATTATCATTATTCTTTTAGCATTATTATTTTGCTTTTATTTCACCTTTATTAGCCTTTGTTGTGGTATTTCAAGCTTTACAGAGCCACCAAGCTGCTATCTCACTTCAGTCTCAGTATGCGTTTAGCCCTTATTTATGAAAAGTCTTACTATAAAAATACAACAAAGCATTTTCTTATGACCTTATGTGAATTATTGTGACAGAAATGCATTATGAAGAAGATAATAGCACCTGCTATTAGTAGCATTAGAGCTAATGTTAGCATTAAGATACATCAGACAATTTATGAAATTATTAGTACACTTTTACTCAAAACTCACTTTAAACCCTGATAGAGTGTTTGTAATAACTTCCTTTTGCGATCACGGGTGGAATTTGGTCGTTTACTGTTGTAAAATCATGCTATTTATAGCCTTCTACATCGCTGCTCAAGTTAGTATTTCAGATGTACATTTTCAAATTTATTTAAAAAAACGCCCCAGATCTCAAGAAAATCTCATACCAAGCTTTACTATCGTAATCGCGGGTTTATTATTTGGATATTTCGTGTGTACAGAGGTGTGTCAGTGTTGTTATTGCCAGATAACTACCAGGAAGTGTAGGAACCATGTGACATGATGCTGCGGTGTCCGGTTATGACACGCTAAAGATTAACAAGGCGAAGGACCAATCAGAGTCTGACACACAGCACGAGCACTGAGGAGCAAACACACAGAGGCTGTTTTTCATCAGATCGTGTAAATCAGTGGAAAATGAATAGAAATGACGATTCGGTCTGAAGAAATATGAAGTAAACATCAGTAAATATATCCATATATCTCCGCAGAGATGCATCTTTGGTCTATTAAACCTTAATTAACGCTGTTCAGTGATTCTATGTGAACACAAATAAACCGCTGCAGATGTGACTGAATATGAATAAGTGGTGAATTTCTATTCAAAATGTGTCACTGCAGCAATATTTTATCAAAACATTGGTCAAATATCGAAGCTAGAGTCTTTAAACATTTCAGCAATAGATAGAGGTTTTGTTTGCCTTTACTTGTGGTTTTGCTGCTGACTGCTGCGTCGTTTCGTCTCCATGGCTCACGTTGAGCTGAAAGGGGAATCCCAGCTGGGATTGTCACGCTGTCTAGTCTCTGTTTCCCTGGGTGTCCACTAGTGGGCTCACTTCCCCTTAGGCACTTCACCGTAGGCACTAGAATTCCTCTAGTCTTGTCCTGTCATCACAGTAATTGCACTCCTGTTAATTGCGCCAGGTGCAGTCACTTTATTGTCATTAGCCTCCCTATAAATACCAGTCTTTTCCTGTTGTTTGTATGGAGTCCTTACCTTTCATGTATCCAGCATTCTCGTTCCCCGAGATTCTTCCTAGTCTGCTCGTCCTCCGAGTCCTCTCGTTTTCCGAGTTCCCTTTCCTGTTCCTTTCCTTGTTTGTTTATTTTTGGACTGTCTTTTGGTTTTGACCTTGGATTGTTTTTTGACTATGATTTGGATTATCCCTGAATAAAGACATCTGCAATTGGATCTCTCGCTGTCCCTGTGTCTCTCTGGGAACACGATCATCACAGAAGGACTCCATTCTAAGAGATCCAGCGGTATGTCTGTTCATATTTCCTCCCCAGTCACCGAGCGGGAGAGGAATGGTTTCAAGGGTACCCGCCTGGTCGTGTTTCGTGGGACCAGGGGAGGTCGCCCAGAAGTAAGTGGTCGAGAGGAGGTCCGGCATCACTCTCCACTATGGCCCCCCATCGACCCTTGGTTCGGGAAGAACGGATGGGAGCCGCCGTCTCACCATTGTGGACGGAGAGGGGAAAGGAGGCGCAAGTCTGCTGAGCCAGCACCGCTGCACAAGATGGCCGGCAGTCCAGTGCCGCTGCACAAGATGGCCGCCAACCCAACGCCGCTGCGCAGAATAGCCCAGAGCCACTGCGCAGAATGGCCGCCGGCCCAGCACCACTGCCCATGATGGCCGCAGGTCCAGCGACACTGCACAAGATGGCCGTCAGCCCAGCGCCAGGAGGCAAGATGGACGCCAGCACAGCGCCACAGCACAAAGTGGTCACCAGCCCAGCGCCACGGTGCAAGATGGCCACCAGCTCAGCGCCAACGCCCAAGATGGCCGCTGAGACGTTTTTGGACTATTTCTCCATGCTGTCAAAGATCCTAGAGATTCCCATGAGTGTTCACGTCACATCTGCTGAGCCAGCACCACAGTACAAGATGGCCACCAACCCAGCACCACTGCACAAGGTGGCCGCCAGCCCGGAGCCACTGCAGAGGATGGCAGCTACAGTGGGCTTTCCTGAGTTGAGTCAGGTTCCAGTTAACCCTCCAGAGTCGAGTCAGGTTCCAGTTAACCCTCCAGAGTCGAGTCAGGTTCCAGTTGACCCTCCAGAGTCGAGTCAGGTTCCAGTTGACCCTCCAGAGTCGAGTCAGGTTCCAGTTGACCCTCCAGAGTCGAGTCAGGTTCCCGTTGACCCTCCAGAGTCGAGTCAGGTTCCCGTTGACCCTCCAGAGTCGAGTCAGGTTCCCGTTGACCCTCCAGAGTCGAGTCAGGTTCTCGTTGACCCTCCAGAGTCGAGTCATGTTCCAGTTGACCCTCCAGAGTCGAGGCAGGTTCCCGTGGACCCTCCAGAGTCAAGTCAGATTCCTGTTGACCTTCCAGAGTCGATGCAGGTGCCCGTTGACTTTCCAGAGTTGAGTCAGGTTCCGGTTGACCCTCCAGAGTCGAGACAGGTGCTCATGGACCTTTCAGAGTCGAGTCAGGTGCTCATGGACTCTCCAGAGTCAGGGTTAGTCACAGTTGACCTTCCAGAGTCAGGGCTAGTCACCGTGGACCTCCCAGAGTCAAATCAAGTCACCGATGACCCTCCAGAGTCAGGGCTAGTCACCGTTGACCTTCCAGAGTCAGGGCTAGTCACCGTGGACCTCCCAGAGTCAAATCAAATCACCGATGACCCTCCAGAGTCAGGGCTAGTCACTGTTGACCTTCCAGAGTCAGGGCTAGTCACCATTGACCCTCCAGAGTCAGGGCTAGTCACCGTGGACCTCCCAGAGTCAGGTCAAGTCACTGGTGATCTTCAGGGACAGAGTCCAGTCACCGGTGATCTTCAAGGACCGAGTCAAGTCACCAGTGATCTTCATGAACAAGGGCAAGTCACCATTGATCTTCATGAACAAGGAAATACCATGGGAGTACCAGAGTCTCGTCATTTCTCTGTGGAACTACCAGAGCCTCTCCACACCTCTGATGAACTACCAGAGCCTCCCCACGTTTCTGCTGAACTATCAGAGCCTCTCCACGTCTCTGATGAACTACCAGAGTCTCTCCACGTATCTGATGATCTACCAGAGTCTCTCCTCGCTTCTGCGGAACTTCCAGAGCCTCGTCACGTCTCAGTTGGACTCTCTGAGCATCCGACTGATCCTGCTGTGGCCACGGAGGCTACTCTTAACTTCTTCATGTTTTTTGTTTCAGACTTGCCCAATCAGACTTATCCTCCTGTTTATTCGGCCACAGGGATGTGGTGGTCTTCTGCTCCACCCTGGGGGGCGTCTGGTTCGGCCGCACAGATGTGGTGGTCTTCTGCTCTGCCCTGGGGGGCGTCTGGTTCGGACGCTCGGATGTGGTGGTCTTCTGCTCCGCCCTGGGGGGCGTTTGGTTTGGCCGCACAGATGTGGTGGTCTTCTGCTCCGCCCTGGGGGGCGTCTGGTTCGGACGCACGGATGTGGTGGTCTTCTGCTCCGCCCTGGGGGGCGTCTTGTTTGGACGCACGGATGTGGTGGTCTTCTGCGCCGCCCTGGGGGGCGTCTGCTTTCGGCCGCACGGATGTGGTGGTCTTCTGCTCCGCCCTGGTGGGCGTCACGTGATGTCCTTCTTGGACTTGTGTTTTTTTTTTTTTTGTTCTTCTGTCTGTTTTCCTCCTATGGACCTGGCCCTCCGTCCCTCCCCCTGATCCTCCGCCGGTCCACCACCCTCCTGGACTCCTTGTTTTGTGTTGCACTTCTCTTGTCTCTGTTTTCCCATTTTACCTGGTCGTCTTGTCTCTGTTTCCCCATTCTACCTGGTCCTCTTGTCTCTGTTTTCCCCATTTTACCTGGCCCTCCGTCCCTCCCACTGGTCCTTCACCGCTCCACCTCCCTGCTGGTCTCTTTGTGTTTTTGTTTTCTCTGTTTCTCTGGGTGTCCACTAGTGGGCTCACTTCCCCTTAGGCACTTCAACGTAGGCACTAGAATTCCTCTAGTCTTGTCCTGTCATCACAGTAATTGCACTCCTGTTAATTGCACCAGGTGCAGTCACTTTATTGTCATTAGCCTCCCTATAAATACCAGTCTTTTCCTGTTGTTTGTATGGAGTCCTTACCTTTCATGTATCCAGCATTCTCGTTCCCCGATATTCTTCCTAGTCTGCTCGTCCTCCGAGTCCTCTCGTTTTCCAAGTTCCCTTTCCTGTCCCTTTCCTTGTTTGTTTATTTTTTGGACTGTCTTTTGGTTTTGACCTTGGATTGTTTTTTGACTATGATTTGGATTATCCCTGAATAAAGACATCTGCAATTGGATCTCTCGCTCTCCCTGTGTCTCTCTGGGTACACGATCGTCACAGGGATTAGCTGTTGCGTAGATGATGTCTGGGGATACCCTTTGCCTTGTTTAGTTGGTTGATTTCCTGGTGATTTTGAGAGATCCAACAGCTCTTGCCTTGGCTGCAGACAAAGTTTCTTCTGAGTCCTCTCGTTTGCACGGCGTAAGCTTTAAAGATTCTGTCACGGAAAGTTGAAGTTCTTTATGACTTTCAAGCACGCAGATGGCTAAAAGCCGGTGGTTGGAAGTGTAAGCAAGCAAGCAGCAATTCGGGCTTGGTGGTTTTAAGGAGAAGATTTTGATCCATCCCACGACATGATCCTACAATCGAATGGATGCAAGGCGGGGAGTGCATACCTTAACATGACGTAACATTAATACAAGGGGACATAACTTTGTAGATTTGTTTAATAACTTCTCAAACGTGTCGTGCAACACACACCATTCAAAATACCATCTTTTCATTCAGTTCATAGTCTTGGAAAATATCTTGGCCATTCGTTCAATACTAAACTTCCCATATCTTACACACATTTAAAAGCACTATATGCTGACAGGGTTATAAAACAATGTTACACGAAGTTACACAGATTACATTGAACACACCAAACAATTATAAGACATATAACATTATGTGTGAGTATCGTTAAACCTTCAGATTTCTCAATGGTTGTCCTTTTGAGATAATTTATTGAAAAGTTCAGTTTGTAGGAAAATTCCTAAGCAAGTCACAGGACGTGACACACTGAATGGACCCTTTGTTGTGGTCCATTAATTATTGATGATTCCTGGGTTTGGGATCTTGTGATCAGAGTTAATTGAATCAGCTTCTTTTTAGGAGCGAGCAGGGAGTTTGACCAGATGTCGATGTCACATGATTAGTTTTCTGATGAGGGGGGTATTTTGCAACAGACTTGTCCTCTGTTGTATGATCACATTATCACTTCACTTAATGTCAAAATGTCTTTTAGCCATTTGTTTCCTTGACAGGAAAGGGATCCATACAATCTGAACAGTGTTTTAGACAATCTGAACTGTGCTAATCATTAACTGGGTTCAGATCGCAGATGGGAGGAAGTAGCCTCTTATAATTCCTTTGGCAGAAGTAGCCGATTTTGCATTTATTGGCGTGACTGTTCACCGAGGTCCTACAGCCAAGAACTTGAGACAAGATGTGGTTGGAGCAAAGATTGCACGGAGCATAACACAACAATCTGGCACAAGACAGCACTCACAAGGAGACTAAATAATGTGTGGTTATAAAAACAGACCAAAGACAACAGTAGCCTTTACAATGACTTAAATTGCATTACATGTGCTTATCAAAAAATTAGAATATCATGGAAAAGTTTTTTTTCTTTATTTTTTTTGTAATTAAATTTTTTTTAAAAAGGGTTATGACTTACAGCTTAGGAAAATTTAAAATTCAGTATCTCAAAAAATTATAATATTTTCTCAAAGATCAATCAAATAAAGATTTACAAAACAGAAATGTTCAAAACAGGTTTAATTATGCACTCAATACTTGGTTGGGGCTCCTTTTGCACAAATTACTGCTTCAGTGCAGCATGACATTGAGGCGATCAGCATATGGCACTGGTGAGGCGTTACTGAAGCCCAGTTTGTTTTATGTCCATAAAGCATGTCAGCAGATGGAAGCATAAAGTGCTCCAAAATCACCTGGTAGATGGCTGCATTGACTTTGGACTTGATAAAACACAATGGACAAACACCAGCAGACGTCACGGCACCCCAAATCACTAACTTCAGAAACTTCACACTGGACTTTGGACTCTGTGACTCTCCAGTCTTCCTACAGACTCCAAACATTGGTTTCCAAATGAAATGCTAAATTTACTTTCATCTGAAAAGAGGACTTTGGACCACTGAGCAACAGTCCAGATCTTGTTCTCCTTACCCCAGGTGAAATGCTTCTGACATTTTTTTTTCTGATTCAGAAGTGGATGGTTCTAGGAATTTGACAGTTGTAGCACTTTCCTGAAGACGTTTGAGTGTGGGGATTCTTGATGCACTGACTCTGGCTTCAATCCACTCCTTGTGAAGCTCTCCCAAGTTCTTCAATGGGCTTTTCCTGACAATCTTCCCATGGCTGTGGTCATCCCTTTTGCTTGTGCACCTTTTCCTACCACACTTTTTTCCTTCCAGTTAACTTTCTATGATTATATTTTGATAAAGCACTCTGTAAACACTCTGTGATGATTGTCTTCTGGACAACTGTCAAGTCAGTAGTCTTTCTCATAAATGTGCTTGCATGTTCTAAACTAGCCAGTATTTATATTCAAAATTATTCAAACAAATCAAGCTCAAAATCGAATATTCAATTTTTTTAAGATACTGAATTTTTTTTTCCTAAGCTGTAAGTTGTAACCATCAGAATAATAATAATAAAAAAACTCTGTAAATATTTTAGTTTGTGTGCAATGAATTTAGAATATAAGAAAGTTAGCTTTTTTAATTAAAATAAAGACAAAGAAAGACCTTTTCCATGATATTCTTATTGTTTGAGATGCATCCGTATATAAAAACAATGAGGCAAAAAGGATTGGTTAATTAATAATTATATGGTTTCATTGAATATCACTGTTAAAATACATAATGCAGGCTAATACAAAATAAACAATTTATGTACATTCGTTATTACAAATGCCTGCAAAGAGAGTCAAGGGCCTGGTAATTGCTGCTGCTATACTTCGGCTATAATTCCTTGTTTAATAGGCAATTGATCAAACATTTAATTCAAAAATTCCCTTATTTTTGGCCAACTTTTTGCACCTGCACTCAATATCCTACCCAGTATAAAGCCACCATCACTTCAGTACTTCAGCGCCCGGTATACTGTTCACTACCCCGAATGGTACTCAGACTCATATTTACTCTAACCTGTGTTGTGCTCTAATCTCCAGTACCCCAGACGATCCACCTGTGTTTCTCCCTTGTTGTCCTCACAGTCTCCTGGTCCCCGTCTCTAGTTCCGGAGACCTGTGCCATTATCCATATCCAAAATCTGCAATAAACTCTGTTATCCCTATAACCACCTCTCTCTCTGCCTGATTTGTGACAGAAGACCGGACCATAGAAGACATTCCCATGGATCCCAGTCTCCTGCTCCTGCAGATCTACTGCAGGAGCCTGTCAACACAATTCAAGCATCCATCCTCCATCCAGCACCCAATCCTCAGTCTGCCTTAGCCAGTCCCATGGCATTGCCTGCTTGCTATGCGGGGGAACCAGCTGGTTGCGGCAGCTTTCTCCTTCAAGTAGCATTATATATCAAGATGCAACCACAGAAATTCCCCACTGAAGAAGTGTTCAGCTCAACTACGGGAGAACTCTCTGTTTCAGATATGCTGCTGCGGTTGCATCGAGAAGCCCTGAATACCAACAATTACATTGTGCAGTTCTGAACTCTGGCGGCGGCTAGCGGATGAAATGAGGCTACTCTCAGTGCCTACTGTCAGGGTTTGATTCCCCATATCCTTGCTCAGATGGCAATCTACAATGATTCGGTTGGATTGGAGACGCCCACCAGTCTGTCTCCCCTGCCAGTGGCCCTCCAATACCAGAACCCATGCAAGTGGATTCAACCCAGCTAGCTCATATCCATATCTCAATTGTGCTGCTCCCTATCATTCTATCGGACCCTGCCCCTTCAACCCCCCACGTCTTACGGTGAGTACCATCCAGTACGACCTATATTCTCATCACTCTCCACCATTTCAGTCCAACTATTCACTCCATCCTGTTCTATTACAGTCTCTGCCCTGGTCGACTCGCTCCTCTGTCAACTTCATCTTGCAAAGCCTCTTAAGTTGTCTTCAGATGCTTCGCTACCACCATACCTAGGAACTCCAAGTCGAGACGATCCAGGTAAAGCCTTTGGGCACGTGAGATATCAGGCCCCTCCAGTAAAAATATCAAGATTGGGCTCTTTCATGAAGAGGAGATACATTTTCTGGTACTAGAAGGACCTAAAATGGATCTTATCCTGGAATGCCCCTAGCTCATCCAACATTCTCTGGTAATCAGATGGGATTCCTATGAGGTAATTCTATGGAGCGAATTCTGCCATTAACATTGTCTTACTGCACTTCCACATCCACAACACCACTACCTGCTCTGCCAGATCGCCTCCATGCGCATCAAAAGTCCAGAGCCCAAGGTAACTCCCTCCATTCCATCTGATTATGTGGCGTCCCAGGATGTTTTCAGCAAGCAGACAGCCACCCAGTTACCACCTCATCAGCCATAGGACTGTGCAATCAATCTGATGCCTGAGGCTTAACTCCCCAAGGGTAGAGTATACACATTGTCCATCCCCGGAGAGCAAGGCTATGGAGGAGTACATCAAGGAGACACTTAACCAAGGATTCATCCAACCATCCAACTCAAGCAGCTTCAAGATTCTTCTTTGTGCGCAAGAAGGACGGGTCTTGCAGCCATACATTGATTACTGAGCACTGAACCCCCAAACCGTCAAACTCCTCAACTTCCCCTGGTCTCGGCAACTCTCAAGGATCTCCATGGGGCCCTCATCATCTCCAAGTTGGACATGCGGATCACATATAACCTCATCTGAATCCGGGAAGGCGATGAATGGCCTATCCGGCCACTATGAATACCTCATTATGCTGTACTTTCCAACGCCCCATCCGTCTTGTTCTGGGAGTTCTGGGAGTTCCTCCATAAGTCTGTGATCATTTACATCGATAAAAATCCTCAACTACTCACAGAACCTGGCCGACCATCGGCACCATGTGAAGCAGGTCCTCCTTAAGCTACGACAACACCAGCTGTACCTCAAATTGGAGAAATGCAAGTTTCCACGGTACAGTTCCTCTGTTATGTCATCAGCCACGAGGGAATCCAAATGGACCAGGGGAAGGTAACTGCAGTCACAGAGTGGCTTATTCCCCAGTCAGTAAAAGAGCTTAAGAGATTCTTATGATTTGCCAATTTCTATTGATGTTTCATTAAGGATATCTGTCAGTCAAACTCAAAGTCACCTTTATTTAAATAGTGCTTTAAACAAAATACATTGCGTCAAAGCAACTGAACAACATTCATTAGGAAAACAGTGTCAATAATGCAAAAATGATTGTTAAAGGCAGTTCATCATTGGATTCAGTTATGTCATCTCTGTTCAGTTAAATAGTGTCTGTGCATTTATTTGCAATCAAGTCAACGATATCGCTGTAGATGAAGTGTCCCCAACTAAGCAAGCCAGAGGCGACAGCGGCAAGGAACCGAAACTCCATCGGTGACAGAATGGAGAAAAAAACCTTGGGAGAAACCAGGCTCAGTTGGGGGGCCAGTTCTCCTCTGACCAGACGAAACCAGTAGTTCAATTCCAGGCTGCAGCAAAGTCAGATTGTGCAGAAGAATCATCTGTTTCCTGTGGTCTTGTCCTGGTGGTCCTCTGAGACAAGGTCTTTACAGGGGATCTGTATCTGGGGCTCTAGTTGTCCTGGTCTCCGCTGTCTTTCAGGGATGTAGAGGTCCTTTCTAGGTGCTGATCCACCATCTGGTCTGGATACGTACTGGATCCGGGTGACTGCAGTGACCCTCTGATCTGGACACAGACTGGATCTGGTGGCCACGGTGACCTCGGAACTCTTGCTGCTGCATTTTGGACTAGCTGTAGTTTGTTTACTAAGCATGCAGAACATCCACCCAATAAATCATTACAATAATCTAACCTTGAGGTCATAAATGCATGGATTAACATTTCTGCATTTGACATTGAGAGCATAGGCCGTAATTTAGATATATTTTTGAGATGGAAAAATGTAGTTTTACAAATGCTAGAAACGTGGCTTTCTAAGGAAAGATTGCGATCAAATAGCACACCTAGGTTCCTAACTTATGACGAAGAATTGACAGAGCAACCATCAAGTCTTAGACAGTGTTCTAGGTTATTACAAGCGGAGTTTTTAGGTCTTATAATTAACACCTCTGTTTTTTCAGAATTTAGCAGTAAGAAATTACTCGTCATCCAGTTTTTTTATATCGACTATGCAATCCATTAGTTTTTCAAATTGGTGTGTTTCACCGTGCTGCAAAGAAATATAGAGCTGGGTATCATCAGCATAACAGTGAAAGCTAACACCATGTTTCCTAATGATATCTCCCAAGGGTAACATATAAAGCGTGAAGAGTAGCGGCCCTAGTACTGAGCCTTGAGGTACTCCATACTGCACTTGTGATCGATAGGATACATCTTCATTCACTGCTACGAACTGATGGCGGTCATATAAGTACGATTTAAACCATGCTAATGCACTTCCACTGATGCCAACAAAGTGTTTAAGTCCCTGCAAAAGAATGTTGTGGTCAATTGTGTCAAACGCAGCACTAAGATCCAATAAAACTAATAGAGAGATACACCCACGATCAGATGATAAGAGCATTTGTAACTCTAAGGAGAGCAGTCTCAGTACTATGATACGGTCTAAATCCTGACTGGAAATCCTCACATATACCATTTTTCTCTAAGAAGGAATATCATTGAGAGGATACCACCTTTTCTAGTATCTTGGACAGAAAAGGGAGATTCAGTATACAGCTCCCTTTACCACCATGCTCCGAGAAAAGCCGAAGTCCCTGTCCTGGAGTTCCCGCACCTACAAAGCCTTCCAGAAGCTCAAATGGTTCTTTAGCATAGCTCCCATCCTGCGTCACCCAGATGCCAATGTGCCTTCTGTGGTAGAAGTGGATGCCTCCACCACCAGAGTTGGAGCCGAGCTTTCCGACCTGTAAAGTGAGCATTCATGCCTTGCGCATACTACTCCAGGAAACCGTCCCCAGCAAAGCAAAACTACGATATCGGAAACCAGGAACTACTAGCTATCAAACTAGCTCTTGAAGAGTGGCGGAATTGGCTGGAGGGAGCAAACCATCCATTCACAGTTATCACTGATCACAAAAACCTAGAGTATCTCTGTGATGCCAAGAGGCCCAATCCCCGCCAGGCCCATTGGGCTCTATTCTTCACCCAGTTCAACTTCCACATTACCTACCATCCTGGAAATCAGAACTGTAAGGCCGGCTCCATTCCCTCGGTGCTCCTACAGACCTAGAGCAGATACTCCCCCCAGCCCTCATAGTAAGTCCCATCCTTTGGAACCTTGATGAGGATATCAGTGCCACCACTCAGACTGAACCTGCTCCAATGGGAGGTCCAGAAGGGATCCCAACGGCAGTCCCTTCTGGACCCAGTCCATAACATCCCGGGCTCTGGACATCCTGGCAGCCAATGGACCCTGTTGCTCCTCCAAGCCCGGTACTGGTGGCCCAGTATGTCCTGTGTTGTCAACCGGTATGTCCGCAGTTGCTCAGTCTGTGCCATGTCTTCCACTCCTCGTCATCTTCCGGTGGGCAATCTTGTGCCCCTACCCATTCCTCAACAGCCCTGGTCCCATCTGGGGATTGACTTTGTGGTGGACCTACTCGAATTCAAAGGAAACACCTGCATTCTAGTGGTAGTGGATCGACTCTCGAAAGCCTGCAAGTTTACTTCCCTTCCCTGGGTTACCTACCGCCCTAGAAATGGCAGAACAATTATATATAGTGTCGGATCTAGGTCCTCAGTTTAACTTCCACATGTGGAAGGCCTTCTTCCAACTACTAGGGGTCACAGTGAGACTATCCTCTGGATACCATCCCCAGATGAATGGCCAGACTGAGCAGAAGATCCAGGAATGCGGGCACTACCTCCGGGCATACTGCCAAGAAGATCAGCACAGCTGGAACCGCTTCCTCCCTTGGTCTGAGTATGTACAGAACGCCACAGGCCTCAAGCCCTTTCAGTACATACTTGGCTACCAACCTCCTCTATTTACTTGAACAGGAGAACCATCTGAAGTTCCAGCTGTGGACTACTGGTTCCAGGTGAGCGAGAGTGTGGGACAGAGCCCATGTTCATCTCCTGCATGCAGTACAGAGACAGAAATCCTTTGCGAATGTTCAACATGCCCCCACTCCCATTTACCACCCTGGAGACAAGGTTTGGCTATCCACTTGGGTTCTGCGCCTCCATCTGCCCAGTAGGAAGCTGAGTCCCCACTATATTGAGATCCTGAACCAACCCTCCATCAATCAAGTCAAGGACATCTTGGACTTGCAATGACGGGGTGGTAAACTCGATTACCTGGTTGACCAGGAAGGTTAAGGACCAGAAGAACATTCTTGGGTGGCCCGGGACGACATCCTTAACCCGATACTGCTGGAGGAGTTTCATCGCATCCATTCCAATTATCCCACATGCAGAGGCCGAAGTCACCCCACCGTCGCATCAGGGTATCAGGAGCCGCCCCTGGAGGAGTTGGTAATGTCAGGGAATCATAACTGTCACAGCCTCCTCCGTCATCACATACCCTGGTTCCAATCACACCCAATCCCAATCACCGGAGTACTGATCACCTGCACATGCACTCATATCCTACCCAGTATAAAGCCACCATCAATTCAGTACTTCGCCGTCCAGTCTATCGTTCACTACCCCGAACAGTACCCAGACTCATATTTACTGTAACCTGTGTTGTGCTCTAATATCCAGTACCCGAGACAATCCTCCTGTGTTTCTCCCTTGATGTCCTCCCAGTCTCCTGGTCCCCGTCTTTAGTTCCGGATACCCGTGCAATTCTCCATTGCCAGTCTAAGTCCTGCAATAAACTCTTTTATCCCTATAACCACCTCTCTCTCTGCCTGGTTTGTGACAGTAGTCTGATTTATATATATTAAATATATTTATATATATTTATATATGTTAAATGTTATATCTCATTTATTAATTCAATGGTTTTAATTCACTGTTTTAAGTTAATTAAGGTAATACATTTTGGGCACAATACATTAAATATTGTTGGTTGTAGCCCTTTCTTTTTTTATGATTATTTAAGTTGCATTTTCTTTATACTTTTATTTTTGGACCGTCAATAAAGTCAACTAATTGTAGCCTATGTGAGAGAATCAGTGGTAATATAAATGTGTTCCTATTTGTCATTGTTAGAGGAGCTCAGCTTAGCCTGACAGTTAGCATGCTCCGGACCAGGTTAGTTTCCCAGCATAAGTTGCCATAGTGACTGAGCTTGAGACTATGGTCATTTTGCTTTATGAAAACAAAATCAAGTCAAAATAAATCAGACTAACTGAAATAAGCCTGGGTTATTTGGCAAATTTGTTTTATGAAACAGCTCCCCGGTTGACTCACCTTGTTACTTACTTTTCAAAGGGAGCGGCCTGAACTACAGTCAACTCAACAGACACAAGCTATCATCATTCATTGTCCAGACAAAATCTTTTTGGCCATGAATATCTAAGCTGTCCATCTCATATAACTGACCCAGTTTCTGATACCTACATTTATACACACTATAGGGATGTAGGGTATGTTACAATGTGTGAAAGGAATTCAACTGTAACATTCACAGCATTTAATTTAGATATCCACACGTCAATAAAAATGTTTGCTTAGCATGACACAATCTGAATTCCCTGTTGCGTCCTGATAATAATAATAATAATAATAAGACTAATTAAAATGTTATCTGATTCTGAGCAAATTGGCTCAGATGATTACTGGACCAAACCACTCTGAATATATATTTTTCCATTCCTCCATTAAAATATTTTGATTATATCTATGATATATTCTGACATTAAAATATAAAAGGCATATGATACATTTACATGCAAAACCATTTTTTATGCATATGCTTTACTTTTTAAGAGTTAAAGAGACAGATTGTTCTCCTCTTGAAAGATCATTTGACATGCCTGCTTTGCTTTCCTTGCTTGTGGTGTCTTTTGTGCTTGGCCCTGCATTGCTGCTTGCTGCTATACTTAATCCTTATGTTTGAATTTTCACAAATTGTTAAATGTTTCAATAAATTTAATTAAAGTCTGTAATTTACACTCATTGTAAAGTGAAATGAATAAAACAAAATGCAGTTTCACAGATAAGTGCAAACATTGCAAAATAATAATGATAATAATAATAAAATAATAATTCCATAGTTTAATTGTGGGAGAAAATTATATCTTGTTTTACAAAAAAATATGTGTACCCATTTTTTCATAAATGACAATTACTGGTAGCATAAAGCAAACATATAAGCAGGGTCACGCATAATTTTTTGCTGTTTTCATTTTCGTGGAAATGAGTCACATCATTTGGAAAAAAACATCATTGGAATTAATAGAACGATCAATAGGAAAAAAAAAACAGTATTGAAGTAGTGAATGTACAGTAGTTACTTTCCCCCTATAAATACTTCCATGCATCATCAAAATTATGATGTTCTCATAATTCAGAAAAATAAATAAAATAAAATAAATAAATGTCAGCCAATATATATATATTTTTTTTTTTTTTTTTATCAGATCATAACTAAAATATACAATCCTACTTGCATTACACAAACCTCATTACTGTAGTTTCCATTTTTATAATGTGTAAGAGTTTATTCTTCTTCATATTTATCTATATATTTCCATATCAAGTGTTTCTTTATATTTCTCTTTACATTTATATATGAAGTGTTTCTTTATATTTTTTCTAACTACCTTTTTTTTTTTTTTTTGCATTTGTGTGTGTATACAGCTAACGAACTGGCTCGGGATGCAGACATTCCCACTTCCTTGCTTACACATGTTGGAAGAATTACTCCCATTGTTAGTCCTATGACGGGTCCTTTTCCTTCACCATCTACTGGCAATGCTGGCACAGAGCATGGTGCAGGAGCAGCAAACACGGTTGTGCGAGGATTGCCTGGCAATACTACTGTTTCAGGCATACCTGGAAATGGAACAATCCTGGGTCTCTCAAGCAACACAACAGTTCCAGGATTGCCAAAAAATGGAGCAGTTCTGGGCCATTTTAGCAACACAACAGTTCCAGGTGTGCCCGGGAATGGTGTTGTTCCAAGGGTGCCAGGCAACCACAGTCAGCAACTTGGCAATACCAGAATTTGTCCACATTCTGGCATACCCTCCTTACAAAACATTACCTCTTCATATTCTGGACCACTTAGCTTCCTACTGGCTAGCGACACTCGTGCTGAAGTCTTTGCAGACAGTTTCCTGTTCTGGCTGGACACAGTAGAGATGGTTCGGGTTGCAGGTCACACCCCTATATATTTTTCAGGCTGGGCATTACCAGTTTACCTTTTCTGCTTCCTTTCCACAATGCGATTGGCCCTAACACCTCTCAGTCCCCTCCTGTCACCTCTGGGTGTGGTCTTTCAGGATCTCCCTTTCCTAGTCTTGAGGATGGCATTAATTGGCATTTTTGGTTTTGTAACACCACTACTTTATGTGATGAAGAATCTGCTGGTATGTCTGGCCTACATTTATTTCAACTTCATGACAAAACTCAGAGTTTTCAACACTGAGAGGATGTTCTAATTGAACTATTTAGGCAACTAATACAGGCCTAGCAACACATAATGGGCAAAACAATGGCTCAATGTTAGTGTGGGACAAGGCATTTTTTTTTCATACTTATTTTTACACTTCTGTTTGGTTCACTATAGTGGTGCAGAAATAAACTCTAAATATAAATGAATGTGATGACCTTTTAGTATTTTTTTATTATTATTATTATTATTATCAGAATGTCAATCTAATATGTATAAAGTAATTTTCCTATACAGACATTTTCTGCTACTTTTCAAATGTATTTCCTGTATAAATAGTTTTACCCATGTACCAGAACTTTAACTATGAAAACTCATCAAATAAATTTGAATTATATTTGACGAAAAGTTAAGCTACATGATTCATACCTAATCTTTAATTTGTAAAGTATTTAACTAATAATTATTATTTAAAACAATATATATTGTACTCTCACAATATTGGGCAATTTCCACTACACTGAACAATTTTGTAATGCAGTGAAGAGGATACATTAGATGACATGTGATATATGAAGAAAGCATCTCAGGTTAGGTACCATGGTTCCCCTTGAAGTAGGGATCTGCTTCTCCATAATGAGGCTGATGCCCTGGGGATAGCAGATAAACATAAATTGTCATTTTTGGGTGAACTATTTCTTTAAGAATAATTGTGCACAAATTAGTGACAATGCAAACTTTAATTGACATTTTTAGTCCCCGCTGTTCTTAGTGTCTTTTATGAAACAGGCTTCAGGTCTCTGTAAGTCACAGATTATTGGACTCTTTCTAAATAATAAAAGTATTGCACATCCACTGGTAATTATATATAAATAAATGTTTTTTTTACTGATACAAGTATGTTAGAAATGATGCATCAAGTCAATTCATGTCAAGTAAAGTCACATTTATTTATATAGCGCTTTAAACAAAAGGGATTGCGTCAAAGTAACTGAACAACATCAATTAGGAAAACAGTGGGTCAACAATGCAAAATGACAGTTAAAGGCAGTTCATCATTGAATTCAGTGATATCATCTCAGTTCAGTTTAAAATAGTTGTCCTGGTCTCCGCTGTCTTTCAGGGCTGTAGAGATCCTTTCTAGGTGCTGATCCACTATCTGGTCTGGATACGTACTGAATCTGGGTGGCTGCAGTGACCCTCCGACTTGGATACAGACTGGATCTGGTTGCTACGGTGACCTTGGAATAAGAGAGACAGACTAATATTAAGCATAGATGCCATTCTTCTAATGATGTAGCAAGTACGTACATCGGGTGTTATGGGAAGTGTTCCCGGTTCTGGTTTACCTAATTAAAGCAGCCTAAAAACTCTTTAACGGATTTGGATATTAAGCATATTAATAAAGAGATGGGTCTTGAATCTAGATTTAAACTGCAAGAGTGTTTCTGCCTCCCGAACAATGTTAGGTAGGTTATTCCATAGTTTAGGCGCCAAATTGATTTTAATATTCTGGGTATTATCAAATTGCCTGAGTTTTGAGAACGCAGCAGACGTGGGGGATTATAATGTAACAAGAGCTCATTCAAATACTGAGGTGCTAAACCATTCAGGGCTTCATAAGTAATAAGCAAGATTTTAAAATCTGATGTTTAATAGGGAGCCAGTGCAGTGTGGACAGAACAGGGCTAATATGGTCATACTTCCTGGTTCTAGTAAGAATTCTAGCTGCTGCATTTTGGACTACCTAGAGTTTGTTTACCAACCATACAGAACAACTCCCAAATAAAGCATTTAAATAATCTAAACTTGAGGTCATAATGCATGGATTAACATTTCTGCGTTTGACATTGAGTGCATAGGCCATAATTTAGATATATTTTTGAGATGGAAAAATGAAGTTTTACAAATGTTAGAAAAGTGGCTTTCTAAGGAAAGATTGCTATCAAATAGCACACCTAGGTTCCTAACTGATGATGAAGAATTGACAGAGCAGCCATCAAGTCTTAGACAGTGTTCTATGTTATTACACGTTATTACATTACATGAGTTTTTAAGTCCTATAATTAACACCTCTGTTTTTTTTTCTTAAGAATTTAACAGTAAGAAATTACTCGTCATCCAGTTTTTTATATTGACTGTTCAATTAAATTCAAATCAAGTTTATTTGTATAGCGCTTTTAATGATACAAATCATAACAAAGCAACTTTACAGAAAATTACTTTTCTACAATATTTAGTAGTAGCTTATAAGTGGTGACTGTCAGTTTGTGTGCATATGAATGGATTTTTCAGAACAATTAATACGAGACGTAGTCAGCCAGATGATGAACATTATTAACAGCAATTACTATATGATGCAGTCACACTTGTAGCAATATTTGTTAGTTCTGTTTGTTGATTCAGAGTTAGCATCATCTGGTGTCCTCTGAGGGGTCAGCATCATCTCTTCTCAGGTATTGTGGATCCAGACTGGAGCTTGTGAATATCCTAGTTACATCCCGTGCAAAACAGAGAAACAAATAGAGACATCAGTAGCATAGCCGCTGTTCCAACAAAGTAAAATGTATTAGTTTAAACCAAGCTAAGGAATAAGAATGTGCATTTGATCAGATGCAACTGCAGTCACAATTTAAGAGATGCATTATTCAAATGCTTGGCGAAAGAATTGCTTTTTTTATCTAGATTTAACAGAGAGAGTGTGTCTGAACCAGGAACATTATCAGGAAGGCTATCCCAGAGTTTGGGAGTCAAATGTGAAAAAGCTCTACCTCCTTTAGTGCACTTTGCTATCCTAGGAACTACCAAAAGTCCAGCGTTTTATGACCTTAGGGAGCGTGATGGATTGTAACGTGGTATAAGGCTAGTTAGGTAAAAACCCACATAGAAAACGGACTTGGCCTACATGTGGCCTCTAGGTGGCATTGCTGGCCTTCTGTCGGCAATGGCATGTACCCTTTCAGCCAGAGCTGGGCCATGTGTGGCCAATGACGGCACGGCGGGAATCCGGCAAACAACATGAGGGCCGATTGTTGGTGGTAGGAGTGTGGCCCAGATCAGTCCAGTGATATGTGGCCCAAATCAGGCTAAGATCTGGCAGCATATTATGTGACCCATGATAAACAAGATAAATACAATATTGCATGATAATGGTGTGACGAGTGGGGCGGAGCCGAGGGATGTGGGAACGAGCAAGGCCGGTGGAGTGATTGGGAAATGAGCGACACCTGCGACCCACCACCAGTCTCGAGTCCCACAGAGGAGATGGAAGGATATAAAACTGGAGCGACGACAGTGAAGGACGAGAGAGGACCAGGCCTGGGCTTTATTTTATGTTTGGGTTTTATTTGTGCGCATCAGTTCGTCCGTGAGGGGCTGATGCGCTGTTTTGTGTTTATTTTTGTAATTAAAATTTCATTTTGATTGTCCGCCGGTTCCCACCTCCTTCTTCCCGATGATTATGGAGTTTTATTATTACAGTGGTGCCAAAGCTCGGGAGAAGGAGGGACGCGCTGCTGAAGATCCCTCGCCGCTGTGGTGAATCCGTGGTGCCATCGAGCAGGCGAGGAGTGTGCCGCCATGGACGCTTGAGGCGGTGGGCTGGAGTGAGTTGCCGGGGACGGCCGCCCGCGATGTGGAGGGGCGGCTGCCATCCGTGAGGGAGCGGAGGAGTCGGTATCCGGAGGAGCAGGGAACGGGCGACTACTGCTGGCTGCCCAAAACCGGAAGAGCCGTCGCCGTCCACCGGGCGGCGGAGGAGTGTCGTGCCGTCCGCCGAGGGCTGTCCAGTGCCACTGCCAGGCACCGCGGAGGAGATCACCCAGCTGGTGGAGGGCCGAGCAGCAGTGCGTCTGGGAACCGGAATTTTTTTTTATTTTATTTTTTTCCTCTCTCCCCTATCTCCCCTCTCTAGCTCCTCCTTCCATCTCCTTTTCTCTCGCCTCGTCTGTCCTACCCCCAGGTTCCCGCAGGTCCCCTTGGAGGGGGGGGGTGGGGGTGGGGGGTAGAGCGCAGTCTCTGGAGTACCCCCCGGCCTGCGAAGGGCGATGGGGGTATGTGACGAGTGGGGCGGGGCCGAGGGATGTGGGAAGGAGTGGGCCGGTGGAGTGATTGGGAAATGAGCGACACCTGCGACCCACCACCAGAATGAAACATTATTAAAAAATTAAGCAAATCAGTCAAGTGCATTAAACTGCACTTAATTATAATTGTATTACATTTTATATTATTATTCTTGGTACAAATAATCTTAGAATAATTACATGAAAAGAAAGAGAGAGAGTATTTAACCGTTATCATGTAATATTTATTTGGTTTACTATGGGGCACACACTGATCTATAATAGAGAGTATGCTGTCATGCACAAGCATTAAATAAAATGATCTTGAAAGTATTTTATTTTTATTTAGTAATTTTTTTTATTCAGTATCCATGTGATGCTTGGTGTGAGGAACAGATCCATATTCAAACCGCATTTATTGCCGATATGTATCTCGTTCCTCTGGAGCTATAGTAACTATTTAAATATGTGCCGTTAATAAGTTTTACAACAAGTTTTACAGCAGGGATATCAAATGCTCATTGGCTCTCGCTGGTTTCTTCAGAGATTGCGACATGCCGTTTTTCCAGTGATGCGTGTTTTGAATGTGAAACGCGCGCCTTCAGGGAGTGGAATGGCATAGTATTTTCAGCGTTTGACAACTTAAATTAAACCCTGCTCCTCACAACTCTATTGTATTCTGCCTAAGAGGACTGCAACTGCAATCTGTAATAAATTATTATGATTGAGTTACATGTGTCTATCTGTTACGTTTCTTTTAGAGACTGTATACTTTATACACTCACTCTTTATTGGTTGATTTGTTCTTTATAAAAAAATAAATAGAAAAACCAATGCAATACGTTTTTTTTTTATTGCACAGTTACATGATGTGTGGGTTTTAAGTCTGATTTTCTATTTAGTTTAATATACTTTATTGGCATAGTTTGTGTCTAAATTAAAGCATGTCACAAAATGAATAATTTCGATCATAGTAATATACAAGGGATAATATGAAATATTAAAATTCCCAGACAGCAATATAGTGTTGGCCCAGATCCGGCCCACTTCTGGCCCACGTGAAATCCATTCGGGCCAGATCTTGGCCGACACTGCTTGCTGTCTGGGTTGGGTCTGGGCTATATAAGGCTCAGGTGTGGCTCAGATTTGTGGATTCTTGTTTACTTAAGGCTGAGAATTGGCACCAATAATAAAACCTGTTAATCCACAAATGACTTAAGCTGTTAACTTTTTTAATGTGGCTGACACTGCCTCTGAGTTAAAACAAACCAATATCCCAGAGTAATTCATATACTCAAACCACCTTATTGAGACAATAAAGCCCTCCCTACACCTATCCTAATCCTACCCAATAATTTAAGTTTTTGATTAGATTCTTAATTTTCAATGAAAATAAATGCTTTTCTGATGTGATTTGACATTTGAAAAAGGAGAAAAAAGTTCACCAAATGTCGAATTCGAACCCAGGTCAGTCGTGTCAAAATGAAAAAATCACACATTTTAACATCTGCACCACTGGAGCTGATAATTGTTATTTGTCTTTTGCAGTGTTGACTAGCCGAATCACAGTTTGGTGGGCAGAGTTAGTGTAAATAGCTTTAGCCAACAAGGTGGGCTATTTGTACTTAGTGTAAATAGACTCTCCGAATCAGAGTCCTGCATGGGTTTGCAAATTTGGCTGAAATGAGTGAAAAATATCCAACTGTGTTGGATACTTGTGCGGGTCGGGTCGGACATGGGGGAAACACGGGTCTAAACACGGGTTCAAAATGTTTCTGTTCGATAGCTGCAAATGTGGAACTTCGTCGCTGAGGAAGCACGCAGATACCTGTGCTGGTAACAAACTAATCACCAGTTCTATTGAACAGTATCTTTCAAAGGGAAAAGAACTGAAGGTGCTTCATAGAGAAGATAAGGACACCATAACCAGGCTGTCTGTGAACTTTGTATGCAATGATATTAGACCCTTTGATGCAGTACACGGCGATGGATTTTTTGCATTAGCATAAGGGTTGATAGATGTTGGTGCTCGGGCTGGTCGTGTGGATGTTAAACAGCTACTGCCTGACCCAACGACAGTTTCTTGTGGTGTTATCAAATATGCAGAGGAGATTCGCCAAAAACTAATCCCAGAACTTAAAATGCAGATGGAGGGGAGTACTGGAGCTGTTACACTGGACATGTGGACTGATGATTACAGAAAAACTGGCTACCTTTGTGTTACTCTGTACTACATTAACAATAAGTGGGAGCTTATCGAAAAAGTGCTGTGTAACTCTGAGTGGGAAAAGTTCACTGCGTAAAACAGCTGACAACATTAAACCAGCCATCATCAGCCCTTTGCATAAATTTGGCATTCAATTCAATTCAATTCAATTCAAGTTTATTTGTATAGCGCTTTTTACAATACAAATCGTTACAAAGCAACTTTACAGAAAATTATGTTTCTACAATATTTAGTAGTAGCTAGTAGTTTGTGCACGTTTGACAGGATTTTAGAAAAAAAAAAAATAATAATAATATAAGACGTAGTCAGCTAGACGATGAACTATCAATATTATTCATTAATAGTTATTATATGATGCAGTCACACATGTAGCAATAATTGTTAGTTCTGTTTGTTGATTCAAGGTTAGCATCATCTGGGGTCCTCTGAGGGTCAGCATCATCTCTTCTCATCTCATCTTCTTCTCAGGTGTTCTGGATCCAGACTGGAGCTTGTGTAAATCCTAGTTACGGCAAAACATAGAAACAAAATAGAGACATCATTAGCATAGCTGCTGATCCAACAAAGTAAAATTAGTTTAACCCAAGCTAATGAATAAAAATGCACATTTGATCAGATGCAACTACACTCACAATTTAAGAGATACATTATTTGTATGCTTGGCGAAAGAGATGTGTTTTTAATCTAGATTTAAACAGAGAGAGTGTGTCTGAACCCCGAACATTATCAGGAAGGCTATTCCAGAGTTTGGGAGCCAAATGTGAGAAAGCTCTACCTCCTTTAGTGGACTTTGCTATCCTAGGAACTACCAAAAGTCCAGCGTTTTGTGACCTTGCATGATGGTGCGTGATGGGTTGTGATGTGGTAGAAGGCTAGTTAGGTACGCAGGAGCTAAACCATTTAGGGCCTTATAGGTAAGTAATGATAATTTGTAACTGATACGGAACTTAATAGGTAGCCAGTGCAGAGACTGTAAAATTAGGGTAATATGATCATATTTTCTTGACCTCATAAGGACTCTAGCTGCTGCATTTGGACTACCTGTAGCTTGTTTATTGACGAAGCAGGACAACCACCTAGAAGTGCATTACAATAGTCTAGTCTAGAGGTCATAAATGCATGAACTAGCTTTTCTGCATCAGAAACAGATAACATGTTTCGTAGCTTGACAATGTTTCTAAGATGGAAGAATGCAGTTTTTGTAACATTGGAAATATGATTTTCAAAAGACAAATTGTTGTCTAATATAACACCCAGATTTCTGACTGCAGAGGTAGTAACAGTATATCCGTCTAGTTGCAGATTGTAATCTACAAGATTCTGTTTAGTGTTTTTTGGTCCAATAATTAATATCTCTGTCTTATCCTAATTTAATTGGAGAAAATTATTTGTCATCCAATCTTTTACATTTTTAACACACTCTGTTAGCTTAGATATTTGGGAAGTTTCATCTGGTCTCGTTGAGATATATAGCTGAGTATCATCAGCATAACAGTGGAAGCTAATTCCGTATTTTCTAATAATATTACCAAGGGGCAACATGTATATTGAAAATAGAAGGGGACCTAGGATGGATCCTTGTGGCACTCCATATTTTACTGATGATAAATGAGATGACACCCCATTTAAGTAAACAAAATGGTAGCGATCGGACAGGTAGGATCTAAACCATCTTAGAGCCTGCCCTTGAATACCTGTATAGTTTTGTAATCGATCTATGAGTATGTCATGATCTATGGCGTCGAACGCAGCACTAAGATCAAGTAAGACTAGAAATGAGATGCAGCCTTGATCTGACGCAAGGAGCAGGTCATTTGTAATTTTAACAAGTGCAGGTTCTGTGCTATGGTGGGGCCTAAAACCTGACTGAAATTCTTCATACAGATCATTTTTATGCAGGAAGGTGCTCAATTGAGCAGACACAACTTTTTCTAAAATTTTAGACATAAATGGAAGATTTGAAATAGGCCTATAATTTGCCAGTACACTAGGATCCACTTTTGGTTTCTTAATAAGAGGCTTGATAACCGCCAGCTTGAATGGTTTTGGGACGTGACCTAGAGATAGCGACGAGTTAATGATATTGGGAAGCGGTTCTTCGGCTACAGGTAACAACTCTTTCAGTAATTTAGTGGGTACAGGATCTAATAAACATGTTGTTGGTTTAGATACAGTGATAAGTTTATTTAGCTCTTCCTGTCCTATAGTTGTAAAACACTGCAGTTTATCTTTGGGTGCGATGGATAAAACTGAAGTGTTAGACGCTGTAGAATCTACATTCACTATTGTATTTCTAATGTTATCTATTTTATCAGTGAAGAAATTCGTAATGAAGTCATTACTATTTAACGTTGGTGGAATATTTGAATCAGGTGGCGTCTGGTAATTTGTTAATTTAGCCACTGTGCTAAATAAAAACCTTGGATTGTTTTGGTTATTTTCAATGAGTTTGTGTATATGCTCTGCCCTAGCAGTTTTTAAAGCCTGTCTATAGCTGGACATACTGTTTTTCCATGCAATTCTAAAAACTTCCAAGTTTTTCTCCATTTGCGTTCAAGACTGCGAGTTACTTTCTTGAGAGAGTGAGTATTACTGTTATACCATGGCACAGTACGTTTTTCTCTAACCTTTTTCAATTTGATGGGGGCAACAGCTTCTAATGTATTAGAGAAAATAGTGCCCATGTTGTCAGTAATTTCGTCTAATTCATGTGTATTTTTGGGTACAAATAGCAGTTGAGATAGATCAGGCAGGTTATTTGCGAATCTTACTTTGGTGGCTGGAACAATAGTTCTGCCCAGACGGTAATACTGAGTTAGGGTTAGGGTTAGGGTTAACATATAGTTAATATCAGTTATACGCAGCATGCACGATACAAGGAAATGGTCTGTAATATCATCACTTTGAGGTACAATATCTATAGCAGTAAGATCGATTCCATGAGATATAATTAAATCTAGTGTATGATTAAAACGATGAGTGGGCCCGGTGACATTTTGCTTGACTCCAAAGGAGTTTATTAGGTCAGTAAACACAAGTCCTAATGTATCATTTGTATTATCAACGTGAATATTAAAATCTCCCATGATTAGCGCGTTATCAACTGTAACTAGAAGGTCTGAGAGGAAATCTGCACATTCTTTTAGGAATTCTGTATATGGCCCTGGTGGTCTATACACAGTAGCCAGAGCAAGAGATACATTAGATTTCTTTTGCATGTCTGACAGTGTAACATTTAGCAGAAGTATTTCAAAAGAGTTAAACCTGTATCCTGTTTTCTGGGTAACATTGAGAATATCACTATATATTGTTGCAACACCTCCTCCACGACCAGTCTGACGGGGCTCATGCTTATAACAGTAGTTTGGTGGAGTAGACTCATTTAGACCAAAATAATCATTTGGTTTTAGCCAGGTTTCAGTCAAGCAGAGTACATCAAAACTACTATCTGTGATAATTTCATTTACAATAACTGCTTTTGGTGTGAGTGATCTAATATTTATGAGCCCAAACTTTAAAAATTGTTTTTGTTCATTTACTTTACATTTTTCTGGTTTAATTATGATAAGATTTTTTCTAGATCCTACATTATATTTTGACCTCAATATTCGGGGAACAGACACAGTCTTAATAATTTTTACAGCGCAAGTACTTTTATCATTTAAGCGGGTGGAACAAAACTCATCATAATAGTTATCTGAGAATTGTCTTACTAGTCACATGGAGCGAAGTGTCCTGGAGATTTTGTCAGAAAGCAGCTCCGCTCCGATTCTGCTGGGGTGTAATCCATCAGCGCGAAACAGCCTAGGACGCTCCCAGAAAAGATTCCAGTTATTAACAAATAGCAGTTTCTGTTCTTTACACCATGACAACAACCATTCATTTAAAGCAAAAAGTCTACTGAACCTTTCGTGTCCTCGTCGATACGTGGGCAGTGGTCCTGACACGACGATCGTCGCCGCGGGCGTCGTGCTGCGAACCGTCTCGATCAGGCTGCTGAAGTCCCTCTTCAGCGTCTCCGTCTGCTGCAGCGTGGTGTCGTTAACCCCGGCGTGAAGCACGACCGCTCTGGGGCTCTCGTCGGCCTTCAGGGTCGGGGGTATCTGCACAGAAACATCGAGAACATGAGCACCAGGCAAACAATGAGTGTGCACTTTACCTTCGGCTAATGTAGCACGGACGTGTCGGACGATGGGGTCTCCGATGATCACAGCGTCGCGTCCTGTCTCGCGGAGGGGAGCGAAGCGGTTCCGGATGGAGATCTCGAAGGCAGGAGGGGGAGAAGTCGTCGCCCGGGACCCGGCTCGCGTCCTCCGCTGTGGATGCACCCAGGGTCCGTGGTGTCCCGGCGTCGGAGTGAAGGACATCTGGGAAGATCATGTCCTGGGTGCACTGGGCCTGTGCAGAGAAACACACGGAGTAGACGTGGTGGGACTGTTAGCAGCACGCTGTATACTTACCCCGGACTTGTGAGCGTCAGCCCGGGATGATTCCAGCGCGGCTCTCTGCTCTCTCAGCTGGGCCTGCCTCACCTCCAGGTCGCGAATCTGCTTCCCCACGGCCTTGAGCTCGAACTGCACAGAATGCAGCTCGAGCGTGTCCCCACATGCAATCAAAGGTAGACATTCATCCGCCATTAAAGCAAGTGACAGTGAGTACAGCAGTGGTAATGTGTGTGAATAGAGTATTAGCAATGTAAGCGCAGTTAGCAGCAACCACGCTTGCTGATGCAAACGGGCTATAAGCTAATAGCGGACCCGGGAGATCAAAATAAAACTAGTGATAGCGAGGTGCTCTGATTTTTTTTGTTGTAGAATACAATAGAGGATATATTCACACGTTATATAAACGGAAACAATGGTGTATAAAATTGATTTTTAAGTTAAAAATAGTCGATAAAAAAAATATAGTGACGGAGCTCAAACGCAGTACAGACGGCAACAACAAACATTGCATTGATGAATTCTACTCCAAACTGGTGTATGTGACAGATAGGGGCGCAAAGATACAGTAGTTACGGCCCTGCGTACAGCTACGCTGCCCATATTTTCAGTACTGTCCTGTACACTACATTCAAACCATCCCAGGAGGATATGTATGGAGAAGTAGTAACTGCAATGATTGACTCAGCCAAGTCACTGATAACATATTTCAAGCAGACCAACCTCCAGGCTTGCCTGAAAAAGACTCTGTAGAGACACGTTGGAATTCCCTGCATACAATGCTAGAGTCTATCAGCAGTCAATATAAAGACATCTGCACACTTCTGGAAGAGCGAGGGGAAAATGACCGCCTCACAAATTTGGATGAAGAGGCCCTCTACGACTTTGTTGCATTCCTGGAGTGATTTGAGGAAGCCAGTAAAGTGTTAGAGGCATTGAAAACTCCTACCCTTCATCTAACCATTGTTTGGTATGAGTGCTTCAGGCACCACTTGCGAGCTTCTTCAAATGATAGCATGATCATTTCCTCACTGACGGATGAGAATGCCTCAGTATTCTCCAGGACAAGTCTGACATTCATCGTTTACAGACTTACAGGCGCCTTGTGAATGGTCAGTATTAATGCAAACACAGACACAGGGGGGTTGGATGAGAGAAAATAAAAGTGAGATTTTGAGGGGAAAAATTTATTATTAAATAACATTTGAAAAACCTGTGTAAACTGAACACCAAATAACAATATTAACTTTGGAGCGATGGTGACGCGTTCATGAAAAATGTCACAAAGAACCGGCAAAAGTAGCCAAATGATTATGAATATGCCAAATATTGCCAGGAGACATTTCAATTGTTTATTAATAAACAAGTGTTTTCTCGGCTGCAAAGATGAACTTGACGATGCTGACTCGATCTTCACAGTAGTGAGCACGCCAGAGAGAAATGCACATTTCACACAGATTACATAAGCAGAGAGCAGTTTGTTTTATTTTGTTTTGTTTAAAAGTACACATTTCAAGCTGTATATATATTTCTCAGGTCTGTGAGGCCTGTAGCTTATACACTGAGTTTTGGTAGATTTATGAGCCTCCGCTCTGTGTCCTGATTATATAGCTTGCTATATTTATTTCTTATTTATTAAATCCAGGCAATTCGTTGATAAAACATAGATTAAAGGTCCTATGACATGAAAATTTCACTTTCTGAGGTTTTTTAACATTAATATGAGTTCCCCTAGCCTGTATATGGTCCCCAAGTTTCTAGAAATTTTAATCGGTGTAAATCGAGATTTTGCTATCTTTCTCTGCCTTTGAGAAAATGGAAGCTCAAATGGGCTGATCTTGAATCTCCTCTTTGTGACGTTGTAAGGAGAATTGTTACCTCCCCTTTCTCTGCTTTGCCCACCCAAATATTTACATATAATTCAGTCGCAATGTCAGGACAGGCGTTACAAACAGGCTTTTATGATATGGATTCGACAGCACCGGCACAAACAGTGAGTAACAGTGTTCATTAATGCCTGATCTGTGATCAGTGATTTCTGATGTGTAGCTAATTATTCAAGTTCACACAGACTTTCTTTCTAAATCGTTTAATACTGTTTATGCATCAGTGAATCAAGCCAGTGACTAAACAATCAACTTCTCGTTGTTTCTCTTAGTAGCATGAAACAAATCTGTTATTTAAATTGTGATTTAACTACAGAGAGCTATCAAAGAACGCTCCCTTTTTTTCTGAGCTCTCACACATCGCGAGTATATCTGCACACTTGCCCAAACTGCCGTTACAATGAATGACGCTGTTATGCTGCACAACACAGCTCTTACTGTATTCATGTGTTTGCTGTTAGTTGTGGTGAAAGCATTTTGTGAGAGAAAACGTGTTGCAATAATGACGAGATGACTGCATTCACGCGATAAACAGACTCTGTCTACTTAATGCTCATCACTGCAGCCTTTCATGTGATGGGAAAAGATCGAAAAAATAATTATATAATCAACAAATCCACGATTCGTTAATCTCGACAGCTGTAATAGTAAATATATATATATATATGTATTTATATATATATATATTTGAGAGGGGTTCCACATGTAATACGCATTTCAAATGCAAAGATGTCAGCCAATCACAACAGTTTTCGTTTACTCGGAGTCTCACAGCAGACACGCCCCTTCAAACAGCATTCAAGCCAGAGGGCAAATATCAGGATATAAAAATGCTTTTTATTTCTAAATTTTAAATGTAAAAATCATATAAGTACACCTAAGGAAACATTAAAAATCATTAAAAGAAAAGGAAATAATCCATGTCATGGGACCTTTAAAATTAATATAAGTACACCTAAGGAAACATTAAAAATCATTTAAAGAAAAGGAAATAATCCATGTCATGGGACCTTTAAAATTAAGATACAATTAGGCCCAATCCCAATTCTACCCCTTAGCCCTTCCCCCTACCCCTCCGTTTTGCGCATTCACGTGAAGGGGTAGGGGTGTCTTAATTCTCTTTTGGTTGGAGGGGTAGGGGGAAGGGGAAGGGCCAGATAGCCCTTCAAACGAAGATTTTTCGGGACCACACTTCAGAAGAAGGGGTATGAATTATCTCGGCAACATGGCTGCTACAGCGAACAAAAAGACACATAAATGTAAGCTTTTTTGGCATAAATACAGATTTTTTCGAAAAATAATCATTTGTTTTATGTTACATTCAATTGTGAGTTCATATTAATGGTCATGTTACTCAAAGAAATGTTTGCAAAAAATCGCTAATATTTGCTAACGTCATATCATTACAGACTGCATGATAGTGCCATAGCATATGTCTGATCAGGGCGATATCTACCATTGATGGGGGCTAATCCCCCCAGGAATTAGAAATCGCTGAACCATTTTCTCAAATATCGCCTATTCGAGAGAGAAAGAGAGAAAGAGAGAGAGAGAGAGAGAGAAAGAGAAATGGAAGTTGCGCATATTCGCGTCTGTGCGTTTATCTTTTTAGAGTGAGTTTACTTAAAAACAGCGATTATATACTCTCGTCGCTGGAAAATATAATGTAGCGATTCAGTATTTAAACTGTATTTAATAAAAGTCATGGGGCAGCACTGACAAGTTTATTTTCTCCTGGATGTGTGAGCTGCGCGATTTCCGATATATGTGTGTGTGTGTGTGTGTGTGTCAGTAAGCAGCTCATTAATACTGAACGATAAGGCTCTAATACACCAGCACACCAGTAAATGTGTGTATTGTAAGAGCTAGACGACGAATGATGGTGTGTGTGTAATATTTTCTCCCCTACCCCTTAACTCTCTGTTTCAAGGGACAAGGGGAAGGGGTAGGCGGAGGGGTAGGGGAAGGGGTATAAAATAGAATTGGGATTGGGCCTTAATACAAAACAAAATTCACTTTAAAGAAAGGCTTTGTACAATAAGAAACTTAATGAAATGGTCAAAATAATGTCTGCCCACTCTGTCTCCCGACATATTGCGATCTTACTCTTTTCAACTCTTATATAATCAAAATAGATGAAATTTTATATATATATATATATATATATATATATATATATATGAAGATTCCGTTTTCAAAACGCGATAAACGCCATTTTTTGACATTTGGATTTTATTATTGGAAATCACTGTTCAGATGTACCTTAATCTATGTGTGAATTGCTGCCATTAATAAGATTTAAAAATGTACATTTTAAGCCTACTACAAAATGTATTTTTTCACAAAACGCAATATCCGCCAGCCCAGTTTCTTTACAAAGTGCGATATAACGGTTAGGCTATAGAACGTTCAGGATGCTGCGCGAGCCCTGGATGTCACGCGAGGAGAGAGTCACCGCCGGTGAAGTGCTCCAAGTTTGCTCAGTGATTTAACGATAATATCAAAACAAAAAACATATATTTTTAAAAAGAGGATTCAATAGGCTAACTAAAAAACGTTTACCATTTAAAGGAACACTCCACCGTTTTTTGAAATAGGGCTTATTCACATTATTTCCTACATTTAGATAGGTGGGCAAATGCATTTTTGTGTCAGTGCATGCATTGTTTTAGTTTGACTGGGTCGGCGTTAGCTTAGCTTAGCACAATGAATGGAATCCTTTGTTGCCAGCTAGCATGGCCTGAGTAAAAGTGATCAAGAAAATTAAAAAAAACCCACCTAATTACTTCTTGTGGCCTGCGTATTCACAACGAGTACAAATAGCGATCCAAATTAACACTAGGCGATTTCCTAGGCAGATATTGACTTGGGACTATACAACCCGAATTCCGGAAAAGTTGGGACGTTTTTTAAATTTTAATAAAATGAAAACTAAAAGACTTTCAAATCACATGAGCCAATATTTTATTCACAATAGAACATAGATAACATAGCAAATGTTTAAACTGAGAAAGTTTACAATTTTATGCACAAAATGAGCTCATTTCAATTTTGATTTCTGCTACAGGTCTCAAAATAGTTGGGACGGGGTATGTTTACCATGGTGTAGCATCTCCTTTTCTTTTCAAAACAGTTTGGAGACGTCTGGGCATTGAGGCTATGAGTTGCTGGAGTTTTGCTGTTGGAATTTGGTCCCATTCTTGCCTTATATAGATTTCCAGCTGCTGAAGAGTTCGTGGTCGTCTTTGACGTATTTTTCGTTTAATGATGCGCCAAATGTTCTCTATAGGTGAAAGATCTGGACTGCAGGCAGGCCAGGTTAGCACCCGGACTCTTCTACGACGAACCCATGCTGTTGTTATAGCTGCAGTATGTGGTTTTGCATTGTCCTGCTGAAATAAACAAGGCCTTCCCTGAAATAGACGTTGTTTGGAGGGAAGCATATGTTTCTCTAAAACCTTTATATACCTTTCAGCATTCACAGAGCCTTCCAAAACATGCAAGCTGCCCTTACCGTATGCACTTATGCACCCCCATACCATCAGAGATGCTGGCTTTTGAACTGAACGCTGATAACATGCTGGAAGGTCTCCCTCCTCTTTAGCCCGGAGGACACGGCGTCTGTGATTTCCAACAAGAATGTCAAATTTGGACTCGTCTGACCATAAAACACTATTCCACTTTGAAATAGTCCATTTTAAATGAGCCTTGGCCCACAGGACACGACGGCGCTTCTGGACCATGTTCACATATGGCTTCCTTTTTGCATGATAGAGCTTTAGTTGGCATCTGCTGATGGCACGGCGGATTGTGTTTACCGACAGTGGTTTCTGAAAGTATTCCTGGGCCCATTTAGTAATGTCATTGACACAATCATGCCGATGAGTGATGCAGTGTCGTCTGAGAGCCCGAAGACCACGGGCATCCAATAAAGGTCTCCGGCCTTGTCCCTTACCCACAGAGATTTCTCCAGTTTCTCTGAATCTTTTGATGATGTTATGCACTGTAGATGATGAGATTTGCAAAGCCTTTGCAATTTGACGTTGAGGAACATTGTTTTTAAAGTTTTCCACAATTTTTTTTACGCAGTCTTTCACAGATTGGAGAGCCTCTGCCCATCTTTACTTCTGAGAGACTCTGATTCTCTAAGACAAAGCTTTTATAGCTAATCATGTTACAGACCTGATATCAATTAACTTAATTAATCACTAGATGTTCTCCCAGCTGAATCTTTTCAAAACTGCTTGCTTTTTTAGCCATTTGTTGCCCCCGTGCCAACTTTTTTGAGACCTGTAGCAGGCATTAAATTTTAAATGAGCTAATTAAGTGGATAAAAGTGTAAAATTTCTCAGTTTAAACATTTGCTACGTTATCTATGTTCTATTGTGAATAAAATATTGGCTCATGTGATTTGAAATTCCTTTAGTTTTCATTTTATTAAAATTTAAAAAACGTCCCAACTTTTCCGGAATTCGGGTTGTATTATGGGGAAGCACAGGCGAAGCACTGCTGCTTAGGCGAAGCACTGCTAGTTCAGCGCAGAGATATCACGCAACATGTGAATAGTAGCTGCCTGGCTATTTTCCTTACAGTACACGAATGGCGATGAACATGGCTGATTTTGAGAGAGACGAAGAGGGTGACTTCTCAGACAGTCAAGAACCAGAACCATACCTATTTGAACCAGAGTTTACAGAAGACGAGCTGCGTGCTCTGGAAATAGAACGACAGTAGGAGGAGGTTGCGATCGCTCAACAGCCTGAGGACGTGAGGATGAGAGCCAACATGAACTGGTGGTGTGAATGTGGGGGAATATGCCAATATATGCCGACGGAAATAGAGTGTCTGTGCTGTAGACAGTGGGACATGTTTTTGCCATTGATGACCAGACTCAACACGTCAGATCAAGATGAGCATGCCCGAAGTTGTGTCACATCTACAGAGGATTTCACGGCGCTGATCCATTCTGCAGTACTCGATTTTTTTTTCCGGTGTGACAAAGTGAACTGGAAAAAACGCCCCACGCCGAATGGACCAAATGGACAGCTGTCCACAGAGTAAGTGATTATTTTAATCATGACGCATGTATAGATCAACCCATATTATACCTGTATTCGCATAGAGTTGATGTTTTCACAGGCAATATAGGTTATATAGGAAGAGAAATAAAAGACAACTTACATGTGCACTTTGTTCTTCCTGTGCTTTGAAAATAGATGGGACGGCCGTATCTTTCAGACGTAGTACCGTCTTTCTGGACCCATATTCCATTTTTTCAAAGTAGTCCTCTGGTGCAAAATGTTCTTCGCAAACACGATACTGCTTTATTTTGTTGAGAGGCGTTGAACTACAGATCTCCAGAGCTGCTAGCCATTTATTTCTCAGTTCCACATTAGATGGAATTCTGTGAAACATTACATTCGTGTATGTCTTTTGCTTGTTCTCACAACCTTTTGCTATGCAGGTAATAACCATGTTTGCTGTAACTTCTCAAAATAAATCATCCAAATTGCACGCCGCTATGTTGACGGAATTTGTGGGATTTCATGTGTTGCGTGATATCTCTGCGCCGAAGTAGCAGTGCTTCGCCTGTGCTTCCCCATAATATAGTCCCAAGTCAATATCTGCCTAGGAAATCGCCTAGTGTTAATCTGGATCGCTATTTGTACTCGTTGTGAATACGCAGGCCACAAGAAGTAATTAGGTGGGTTTTTTAAATTTTTTTGATCACTTTTACTCAGGCCATGCTAGCTGGCAACAAAGGATTCCATTCATTGTGCTAAGCTAAGCTAACGCCGGCCCAGTCAAACTAAAACAATGCATGCACTGACACAAAAATGCATTTGCCCACCTATCTAAATGTAGGAAATAATGTGAATAAGCCCTATTTCAAAAAACGGTGGAGTGTTCCTTTAATTGGCTATTATTATTATTATTATTACAGTGAAATAATTAATTAAATCTGACGGGGCGAGGCGAGCTTGTGTCGCGGACTCGGTGCAACAGAGACAAGAACTGTGACACCGCGGCTCCGCCCGCTCTGATCATACAGGTTTGGTTTTCAGCAGCGGTGTGGAAGGAGCCTCCACTCTTTCTGTATGTAACAAGCTACAAGTCGTTTATCTAACTAACTTAATCTTACTTATCTAAATTGTAACTAATCACAAATAGTCCGAAGCTGTTTAAGGATGGTTGAAACGATAAACATCATGTAGTTTGTTTGCTCTGACAGCTCAGCTAGCCAGGCAGCGCAACGGTGCTTTTTTTTTTTTAATGCCCACTGTAGAGCCCTGCACGGGCCTCAAATCTAGGCCCGAGCCCGGCCCTGGCCCGACCCGTGTCCAACAGCTCATCAGAATTATCAGCCCGAGTCCGACACGAGCCCGTGTTTTTATTTTTTTATTTTATTACACAGCAGAAGCCTGCCCTATTTGCAACACTTTATTTTTTTTAAAATGAGGATTAACGTTAATCAGCCGAGCCGACAGCGAGTAGCCAAAAAAAAAGAAGAGAATCTCATCCACATCACAGGCTATATTAGCCATAGCCAGGCAGCGGGGATAAAATCCTCTTGGATGCCTGATCCACCCCTGGCACGCATCTACTGACACATCTTGGCAGGCTTCTTCCATGGCCTGGACGAGGTGAACACGCATTTAAGGTTCTCGATCATACACTTTCCACCGCCATGCCGAAAAAAACTCCTCTATTGAGTTTAGAAAGGGAGAGTATGCAGGCAGAAAGATGTTTGAAAATCTCGGGTTATTGGTAAACCAGTCTCGAACCAGAGCAGCGCGATGGAAGCTGACGTTATCCCAAACAACAACGTAGTGAGGGTGCTCTGGTTGTGCTGGTTCCCTGTGGTCCAACTGGAACATATGCTCTCTTAGACCGTCAAGGAAAGAAAGGAGGAGCATAGTGTTATAGGGTCCTAAAATGGCATGGCTGTGGAGTACCCCTCGTTGGCTGATGGCTGCGCACATAGTGACATTCCCTCCGCGCTGACCAGGGACATTTACAATAGCCCGATGGCCAATTATGTTCCTCCCCCTTCTCCTTCTTTTGGTCAGGTTGAAACCAGCCTCATCTACAAAGATAATTTCATGGGGAACAGGCCAGCCTTCAATCTCAAAGATTCTCTGCAAAACACATGAAACACAGTAGAGTAAATCACTATGCTGAAGCACAGTTCAAGAGGGCACAAATGGCAGCATAAACTGCTATACTCTGATGGTACACAATACTTCATGTGATATCAAAATTCATACCTGAACATATTCCACTCGTTGGTCTTTCACTCTGTCAGAGTTTCTTTCAAAAGGGACGCGGTATACCTGTTTCATCCGGAACTGGTGCTTTCGGAGGATGCGGTCAATTGTGGAGAGGCTGATGGCATTTATTCCTCGAAAATGATTATTATCCTCAATCACTCTCCTTTGAATCTCTCGCAGGTGGATTACATTATTGGCAATGACCATGTTTACAAGCTCCCTCTCTTGCTCCTCCGACAAAAGCCTTAGCCTGCCTCCACCAGGTGGTCGTCTCTGTGTCCTAAAAAAATAGAAGCACTACTGTAAGCATTACTGTAACTCTCACACATCCTTTTTAGAAGAAAAAATGGAAACATACTGAAACTATCTGTATGCGAGGCAATTTGATGCATTTCTTTATTACAGTAGTACATATTACATAGTGCAACAGTAGATGTGATGTCAAAGCACAGAGTACAGCAAAAGTTACTGTACAGAGCAGTCTTACTGTAAGTACACCTACCTGTTTTCCTCCCTGAAAGTTCTGATGATGGAGGCGACGGTGAAGCGACTCAAATTAGGCTGTACTCGTTGCCCAGCCTCCCTCATAGTCATGCCATGGACAAGGACATGATCAACTAAAGTGGCTCTAATTTCATCCGAGACTGCTTGTCTCCTTGCTCTTCCTCCTCCTCCACCTCCACCTCATCTACCTTGTCCTTCACCAAGTCCTCCTCTTCCTCTTCTTACTCCTCTCCCTCCTCCTTCACCACGTCCTCTTCCTCTCCCTCCTTCACCACGTCCTCTTCCTCCTCCTTCACCACGTCCTCTTCCTCTCCCTCCTCCTTCACCACATCCTCTTCCTCCTCCTTCACCACGTCCTCTTCCTCCTCTTTCACCACGTCCTCTTCCTCTCCCTCCTCCTTCACCACGTCCTCTTCCTCTCCCTCCTCCTTCACCATGTCCTCTTCCTCCTCCTTCACCACGTCCTCTTCCTCTCCCTCCTCGACCTCTTCCTTCATTTCTTTGTGGATCCATTGTTCCAAAGCTCAAATGAACCGACTCTAGCACTTTTATGTATCTTGAAAGTTCTGATTGATGTGTGTTAAATTTTGACTCTTAGTGTTTTCACCTGGGTCATTTTGTGCTAATTGAGATGAAACTATGCTCACTTGAGTGAACAATATTGAATGCTAGTGCTTTCTAAATGACCACATGGTCTAGGCAATGAGAAATTAAGGGATTTGTGTGTAGAGTTTTGCAGTGACAGTTCAACAAATCTGACTCATGTCATATATCATATATATATATATACAGTACAGAGAAATGTAATGTCGGAGCGGAATTTGAGCGAATGAAAAATGTTTTGCCAACTAAAAGTTACAGATTTTTTGTGTCACATAGGCATGTGTATTTACCTCATATTAAATATAAAACGCATATGTATACTGATATTTTTCTAATGTCTTTATTAAGGGAGTATGGATATATGAACAGACGTTTCAATATATTGCTATTAAGTTAATTTCTTGAGAATTTATATTTCAAGTTTTGACTGCAAATGTCATGTCCATAAAATTATTGCACTACAATGTTTTACATTTATTATAGACCTTAAGGATAAACATGGAAGTCCTGAAGATCAGTGCCCCCCACAGGAGAAGCGAGTGTCGGCAGACACTTTATCAGATGTAGAAGATTCCAGTGATGAGGCTCCGCAGTATCCAAGAGTGGAGGAGTCAGCTGAAACTGTCAACAGTGGACGATGTGCTTTTTTAAACAGCAATTTAAAACATCACACCACAAATAGGATCTAATCCCTTCGCACGGTAAAAGGTAGGCTAAAATTGCTCCCATTAGATCTTGGATTCATAAATGGGACAGTTTCACATCTCACTCCTAATTGTAACCTATACCTAGGCTATAGTTAAGTAGCATAATTCACATGCCGGTGTATGTATATACGGTGACAATACTTCCCTATAGAGACTCCTTTGGTGCGATCAGTCATCCACCAGAGGGCGAACCCATGCAGTTGGGGAGATCTCGGCTTTCCCAGGAGGAGAGAGAATGATGGAGAAGAAGAGGACTGTGCATATACTGTGGAGCTGCAGGACATTTTCCGGCCAAGTGTCTTGTAAAAGGGGAAGCCCGACAACAGATCTGAGGCTGTTGTCGGTGGAGTCTCACTTAGCAAAGCCTTATCTAATACTCACCTCCTGGTAAGACTGTAATGGGCAGCCAGCGACTACGAATGCAAGGCGTTAGTGGACTCAGGAGCTGAAGGTAATTTTCTGTATGTGACATTTGCTAAAGACCTTCATATTCCCATAACGCTGCTTGATCGTAGGATTTTGGTCAGGGCGCTCAATGGACAGTCTCTGCCTTTTGTGACTCACTCCACTAAGCCTAAGATACTTATCACGGCAGGGAATCACACTAATTGGATTACCCTTTTGCTCACTGACTCTACCCTTGTACCCATTGTGTTGGGTCATCCCTGGCTCTCCCAACACAACCCTAGGATTAATTGGGGCCAGAATTCCATGTCGGTTTGGAGTAAGTCATGTTATGTGTTCTGTCTTATGTCTGCTTTTTCCTCTGTGTCTTGTTCTCTGTTGCAGGATGAGGTGGTGAACATGTCAAACATGCCCGCAGAGTAATGTGACCTGAAGGAAGTGTTCAGTAAGTCCAGGGCTGCTTCTCTCCCTCCACCAAGTCCCTTTGACTATGCTATAGTTCTAGTTCCAGGTATGTCTCCGTCTAGGGGTAGGTTATATTCCCTTTCGGTCCCTGAAAGGGATGCCATTGAGAAATATATTTCTGATTCTCTGGCAGCCGGGCTCATTCATCCTTCTTCTTCTCCAGCTAATGTAGGATTTTTTTTGGCGCGAAGAAGGATGGCTCCTTGCGACTTTTGCGACCATTGACTAACGAGGCTTGAATGACATCACTGTAAAGAATACTTTCGAATTCAGCTTTTAGCTTTTGAGTGGTTGCAGGGAGAATCTATCTTTACTAAATTAGATTTGTGTAATGCATATCATTTGGTTCGCATAGGAGAGGGGGAAGAGTGGAAGACCGCGTTTAATAACCCCAGGGGGCATTTTGAGTATCTGGTTATGCCATTTAGGTCATCCAATTCCCCGGTGTTTTTCCAAGCACACGATAACCCGTGCTGAGAGACATGGTCAATCACTTCATATGTTTACCTGGATGACATATTGATTTTTTTCTTCTTCTCTCCAGGAACATGTTCAGCACATCAGACGAGTGCTCCAGAGGCTGTTAGAGAATGGGCTTTTTGTCAAGGCAAATAAATGCATGTTTTACAGTCAATTACGTTTTTGGTTTACATCTTTTCGTCCGAGGGTATGCACATGGATCCCAACAAGATTAAGGCTGTGGTGGATTGGCCAACCCCTGACAGAGATTTGCAGAAGTTTCTGGGGTTCGCCAATTTTTTACTGGCATTTAATTTGCAATTTCAGCCAACTAGCCGCTCCTCTGACTGCGTTGACCTCCACCAAGATGGCGTCCAGTTGTTCCACTGTAGCCGAGGATGCATATTCCAACCTCAAAAGCTGCACCATTTTGGCTCCTATTCTTGTTGTCCCTGATCCCACACGTCAATTCGTGGTAGAGGTTGATGCATCAGAGGTGTGGTTCTGTCTCAGCGTGCTGCTTTGGACAACAAGGTTCATCGCTGCACATTTTTTCTCATAGATCATCCCCTGCAGAGTGCAATTATGACATTGGTAACTGAGAGTTGCTGGGCGTTAAGTTAGCATTGGAAGAGTGGCGTCATTGGTTAGAGGGTTCGGGGGTTCAATTTATTGTCTGGACCGATCATAAGAGCGTTGAGTACATCAGATCAGCTAAATGCCTAAACTGCAGGCAGGCTCGCTGGGCACAATTTTTCAGCCGTTTCGATTTCCCCCTTTTCTTACCCTCCAGGTTCCAAGAACATCAAACCCGATGCGCTGTCACATATTTTTGATCATTCCAAATGCCCATTCTCTACTGAGTGCATTATACCTGAGAGACTCATTGTCTCTATGCTCATTTGGGAGATCGAATCAGAGGTTTGCAGAGCCTTATAATGGCTAATGCCTCCACCTGGGTGTTCCGCGGGTCGGTTATTCGTGCCGGAGAGGTTACGGTTAGACGGTCTTCAATGGGGTCATTGTTCCAGTGTGGCTTGCCCCCCAGGGATTGGTCATATAAAATTCCTGGTTAAACAATGATTCTGGTGCTCCATAGCTCGTGACATCCAAGGTTATGTTTTGGCCTGTTCAGTCTGTGCTCGGGGTAAGACTTCCAATCGTTCACCAGAAGGGTTGCTCCGCTGTCTTTTCCTTCGAGACCCTGTTCCCACATGGCACTCGATTATGTTACTACCCTCCTGCCCTCCCGCAGCAATACAGTTGTTTTTACCGTAGTGGACCGGTTCTCGAAGGCAGCTCATTTTATTCCCTTGCCTAAATTACCTTCTACCAAGGAGACAGCCGTTATTGTTGTATTTGTATCCAAATTTGGAGAGAGTTTTGTCGATTACTGGAGGCTAGTGAGAGATTGTCTTCTGGGTTTCACCCTCAAACCAACAGCCAGACTGAGTGGGCCAACCAGGATCTGGAGAGGGTGTTGCGATGTTGATGGTTTCATTACCAGTGTCGCCCACGGGCCTCTCGACATTCAAGTGTAGCTTTGGTTACCAGCCACCTATTTTTTCCCAGTCTGGAATCTGAAGTCGCGGTCCCCTCTGCTCACGCCTTCATCTAGGGGTGTCATCGCATCTGGAGAAGGGCCCAAGAGACTCTTCTCCAGTTGGGAACATGCACCAAGGCTAAGGCCGATCACCACCGGTTGAAGACTCCCGTCTACATCGTTGGTCAAAAAGTGTTGCTTTCTACCAAGAACATTCTGCTCCGCCCCATATGTAACAAACTTGCTTCCAAATTTATTGGCCCATTTTCTGTCACTAAAATTCTTAGTCCAGTGGCAGTCTGCCTCAAACATCCTCCAGCGTACCAGAGAATTCATCCTTTGTTCCAAGTTTCCATATTAAAGCCTATTTATCATTCCCCACTTAATCCACCTGTTCCAGTTCCTCCACCGCTGCGTCGTGTAGATCGGGAACCTACTTATTCGGTAAATCACATTCCTGCCAGGGACATATAGGATCATTCATCATATATATATATATATATATATATATATATATATATTAGTGGTGGGCATAGATACATTTTTTTAATCTAGATTAATCTAGATTAAAATGGCTCAGTTGAATTCTGCCGAAGGCATTCAGAATATGTGTGCTACCCAAATAAAATAATGACTAAAAGTAATGTTAAATCTTTGAGAATGGGTTTCTTTAGAATGGGGTTCATTAGACCAGGGGACCAGACTAGACCAGACTCACGAGCCAATGAACACAGAATGCATGCACACGGAATCCCCCTTGCCTGTCGTCTTCACTACAGGTGAATGCTGAATCTTTTGCGGCATGACGAAGTTAGCTTTAGCCTAGCTCAGCTCTCTCAGCTGCGTCTTTGGAAACACAGTTCAACTCACTCCCTCGCAGCGTGAGTATCCACGATCTCTTCGGCGGCCCACTAGAGCAAGGATCAGTTTTCCAGGGTTGCTGAAAAGCTAAGCTCTTTTTACCATTTTCCCCAGACACATTGGCATGACCTGTTCAGTCCTCCACGCTTCTCAATCTTTTTCTTCCTCTACGCTACCATTTTTTTCTCCCATAGTACACTCAAAGCATCATGGAATTGTAACAAATGAAATATATCTTATAAACAACCTAAACATTTCTCTTTATATTTATAAAACTTTTTAACAATATGCAAATGCGTAATTTAACTGTTATAATAAAACTGAAATTATTTAATGACTTATCACCTAATGAAATACTTTAAATGCCTTAATGCATCATTATAATGAAATAAAATACATTCTTGTGAATAAAAGAAAAAACACAAAATATCCCGATTTACTGTATAATCAGGTTATTACATATGTTTTTGTTAATACAGCACATAACACTATTCGACTAAATTAATGTAACGCAAAGATGGGTGCACTTTTGGAAGTTGAATGTAAAGGAAATGTAAATTTGGAATTTCTATGACGTAATGTGATGATGTTCATGTTCTTGTACATGATGAAATTTTATTTTATTGCTGTAATTAATTTATAGCAACAACAATATGACCCTTTGAATGCATTTTGGAAGTGATGACTGAGAATGTATTTTTAGTCCAGTGCTTGAATTTAATATTAGTATTGACCAAGGATAGAGGCGGTCATATGTGGATCAGCTTACTATGTTGTGTATTTTCATCAGTTTCAATATGAAAAATAAATTTGTGCATTTTGAGGAAAAAAAAGTATCATGGATTTAGTGCATTTTGGGGAAAAAAATTATAAAATTTTATAATAAATCTCTGAAAATCATAACCTGGATTTAAATTTTTAATGTTATTATAACCTAAGATGCTATGTGAAAGTCTAAAACAGAAAATAGTGGTTTTCATCTTGCCACATTCTTGGTAAAGAAAACACATTTTTAGTAATACACAGAAGTAAACTCGTGAAACATCCAGAAACCTTACGTATGCGGATGTATATAGGAACTGGTGGAAGTTTCCAGGAATCCTTACAGCTGGTTGTGAGGAGGGGTGGGTGTGAGGTGTGAAGGGCTTTTTATATGTTAATGACCCCCAGGTAGAGGTGCCTTCTCTGTTTTCAGAGCTGGGTGGGGGGGGGTAACAATGTCTTATAAAGACAGCACATACAGTATTGTGGAACATAAAAACTGTGTTTGCTAAATACGTTTATTATTAAGATAATTTAATATAATTAGTCTATTTAAGAAACTTAGCATCATTCAAATTAACTGAATTTCAATGGTCACAATTACCATTTAATATGTGAAAATTATGTCTCTGACTTTTCATGTTTAATGTAGTCTAGAGGAATGCAACAAATGTTATTTCAGAATATATATTTCCAACACTTTGAAAACATGTCTCCAACTGCCCTATGTCAGTATGTTGTGCACGTATCTCTCAATGCTGCATTCATTGTATAAAAGAAGCAGTTCAAATGAGACATTTTGTTTCAAAAACATCATGTAACACATTTTGCTAGCTAGGATGTTGATAAATTCAGTACCATATTCATAAGTCAGTGAAATTTAAAGCTGCTTGTTTTTGCTGATGTCTCATGATTTGAAGTTCACTGTTTCTGTTGTTATTATGATTCTACCCTAACATTTCATTAAATCTTTTAAAATAGAAACAAAGAAAATCAATAGACAGGTCCATAATCTAAAAGTCTTTCACATGTGAATGCAAAACATGTTGGGTGATACAGACTGACAAACTCGGGTAAAAATATCTGCAGATACCTGTCAGCTACTGTACTTCTAGTCCAGAGGTGCCGAAACTAGGGCATGCAGGCCAAAGTTGGTCTTTTATAATATATCCGTGTCACATTTGACCCTGGGCCACAAAACATAAGTAAACTCATAAGTAGCACATGTAGGTTATATTTGTAGCATTAGCAATAGCCAACAATACATTAAATGGATCAAAATAATTGATTTTTCTGTTGTTAAAAAATATTAGGATATTAAAAAAGTTCCATAAAAATAATAGTAATGTAAATATATTTATTGGTGTTTGTGTGAAGATCACTACATTTATCAAAAATATATTTATCATTAGTAGATTAATATTTGGTGCTAAGGACTTCATTTGGACAACTTGGGATTTTCTCAATATTTTTTATTTTTTTTGCCGTTTTTTATTGTTGTATCTCAGCCAAATATTTATAAAGTAGAACTCAAAAAAAAAAAAAATGTACCCGTATGACTGGTTATGTGGTCCAGGGACACATATTATAAATTTTATGTAAGTTTAATTGCTATATCAAAATAACTTATGGTATATCATATCAAGCGACACAGCCAAGTGACTTTCCGCACGCAACACACCTTATCCCCTAAACACGCTTGTTAGTAATATAATTTAATTTGTTATTTTGACTGTTGCAAAAATGTTCTCAAATAAACAAAGTCAATAGACATGATAACCTTTTTAATGTGTAAAAATTACTTTATATGTCTGACTCTTCATGGGTTACATTAGTCAAGAGGAATACAACAAACATTGTTTTAGTATATCAAGAAAAAGGTTTATTGTAAAGGTTGACATTTACAGATAATGACAAAAATGAAAATAGACATTAACAATGACAAAACAAATTTCTAAATCTCTACCACAGTGCATAGTGGAATTACAACCGAGACCTTCTCTTTAGTGTGACTTAACCCGCACGGTTGATGTACTAAGTACACATCTGCCTGCAATACGCTCCACAGGGAGAAATGCTGCAGCAGGATCAGTCTGTGTGCCCTGCAAACTCCATACCTCAACAGGACTCCCAAAGAAATGTCTGTCTGGATGAGCGTGCAACCATGTAACCTTTGCAACAATATGCTGAAAAGTACATGCTTTAGATTTTAAAGTAACAATCAGAAACCTCTTAATAATCCCAGGGCGGACATCAGCATTTGGATCGAGGACTGGTTCCTCGAAACTTGAATTACCAGCACACCATTTAGCCAAAACACAAGCAGACCTTTCAGTTCTGCAACTATTAACTGACAGAGTTAATCCAAAACTCTTAACTTTAGAGCAAGTCTTTGTCAAACGAGCCACCTGTAAGACACCATTGTAAGGATACAGTCTATTGTACATTAATAACAGATTTTCTCTGTCAGATTCTTCTAGCACAACATCCTGAAATTGAGGCAGTGGCTCAATACTGTCTACATCTTTTAAAAGAAGCATTGTAGATGAGATCTTGGAATTTTGTTTCAAAACCATTGTGTCAGTGGCTACATAAAGAGACAAAGTATCAAATTTTTTGCTTGCTAGGATGTTGATGAATTCAGTCCCATATTTACAAGGCAATGGCATATAAAGTTGTTGGTTCTGTTGAAAATGTCTCATGATTTGAACTTCAATGTTTCTATTGTTATTATGATATTGCCCTAACAATCCGTTAAATCCTTCAAAAGAGAAGCACCAGAATGAATAGACAGGTCCATAATCTAAAATGCAGTCTTTCAAATGTAAATGCAGATGCATGTTAGGTGTGCAATTCAGTGGCCCATACAGACTGACAAACTTAGATAGAAATGTCTGCAGATACTTGTCTGCTACTTCCAGTCTATCTGTGGAGATAACTCTTGAGCATATGATAATGCATGCTTGTACAAAGTCTGACCACATTTCATAATGTTTGTCATCAATCAATCCCTTTAAGCAAAAAAGAGAATAGATAGTAGTCCAATTTTTCCACTGTTGAGCAGTAAATCCACTAAACCCAGAGGCAATTTTCCGAGGAATCCTTCCCACATCATGAGGCACCTTTAAGGAGTCTATTCTTTTTTGTATTTCATCAAGCTTTTGGGTGCTTAAAACACCAAGCTCAGTCCATAACCTGAATATGTGCCTGGCTGTCCCAAGAAGTAGATTATGCATTGGGTCAATGACAACAAATCTTATGGCATTATAATACTTGAGGTGAAAAAGTTCAGACCACCTGGCACCATATTGACCTTCCAGTCTTTTTTGTGCTGCCCTTGTTGTTGCTTTCTCAGTCATTTTTGCATACCGCTTGTGTTTATCTGAAGAGCGTGGGACCCAAGATGAACGGGTCAAAGCCAGAGTAGTCAGTTTTACCCCCAAAAGAAATCTTCTTAAATGTTTTCAGGCATTTGTTACATCCTATAAAACACAAATACAACAATATTAATAATGTATTTTAAAAACAGATGCACTTATAAGTTTGAAACAACAGATGTAAATGGTACAATAGCAGAAAAGAAGAAGAAGAGCAGCTCTGTAGACTGTTCTCTTCCTTAAAACGCTCCTCTCGTGGCAAATTCAAAATGGCCAGATTTATTACCCCTACTGAGTATGGGGAATTCTTGAAGGGTTGATACCAATCAACATTCATCATGAGAGCAAAATTGTTTGGTTCTGCTAAAAATGGCTTTCCATTGACATACTGGAAGTCTTTCCAAATCTGTCCATCATATACATCTGCCATCACGGATTTAGGAATTTGTCTTTGTCTCCGCTTCTCACACTTTTCCAAAAATCCAGGTTTTCTAATCAAGGTTTCCAAAGACTGAATTACTTTCTTGTAACAATAGGTTTGTTTTGGGTACAAACTTTCAATGCCACTGAAACGTGTAACTTTGGTCATTAAGAGAGAACCACATTTCTTTCTCAGGGCAGATGTCTTGTGTGGATGCTTGTAAAATGGAATGTATCCACATGTTTTACTGGTAGCTGAACCATTCCTGGCGATGTGATAACAATCAGAAAGTGTATATGTGTCTTACACTTGGGACAGACAGCATATCTGGCGAAGTTGTCTCTGTTAACACTGGTCAGTTTCCTAAGTGAATGTAAAGTCTTTGGAATCATATCAGCAAAACCGCTGAGTACATCCACAGAGAGAATATTACCAATGAGCTACATAAAGTGTCTGAGGCATAGCAGCAATGCAGCAATGGCGTTGTCTGATATGTTGAACACAGCCTGCCAAGTCAAAAGCATGAATGCTAGGAGCTTTACAAGTAACTGTCTGGAGTCATCACCATTGGTTTTATCTGCGTCAGTGTCATCATCATCTGCAAAATCCAAATCTTCATGGTCTTCTGTAAAGATCACCTCTTCATTGTCACTGTCATCATCTGAAGACTCTGTTTCACTGAGCTCCAGGAAAAGCCTGAGCTTGTGTCCCGCCGGACACGCCCGAACATGTTTTCAGGTGCGTTCTCCGGAAGTCGCGTTGGTCGACCGCATACGTCATCGAGGTTCTCACATTTCAGTTAAAATACATTATAAAAATAAGATTTATTTCTTTTAAGACATACAATCATTGTAGTTTCATTCTTACCTTGAAATGTAATGGTTGCTTTTCTGAAATTGAACCCGAAATATTAAACCTTGATGACGTATGAGGTCGACCAACGCGACTTCCGGAGAACGCACCCGAAAACATATTCGGGCGTGTCTGGCGGGACTGGCACGAATGGCCACCCTAATGACACTGCATACTTATAATTTTCATGAAACTTGTTAAAGCATCCATAATTATAGACACGTTAATAACATATGTAAGAAACCAAACCATTTGAAAATTGGTAGAAAATTGAGCAAGTTATGGTCATTTAAATGTACATGCACCATTAAAACACAATGCTACTAGTGAACGAGCGAGCTCCCCATGGTAAGATGGCCGCCAGGTGATGAGGTTAGAGACTCCGTTGTAAGACATCTATCCTTTATTATACATATCTATTAGTAACAGTTAAATTATACATCACCTTGACTAAACAATTATTTTTGACCCTTTCGTTGTTGTAGTTGTCCGGCCTTTTAACAGTTTGTCACGTCTGTAAGTTACACAACGTCATTTGAAAACTTTTGTTTACAGCCAATGTAACGTTATGTGTGCATGTATTAAAGCGTTTTTCATTCAATGTTACAGGAAGCTGTAAGGCGCCTTCACAATTCGGAAAACAACCCACATAAATATGATCCACAAACTGGGTAAGACTGCTGTTTTTCTGTTATGTTTATTTGGCCTTTGTGGGCCATGCTGTTTATGGGGTTTTACATATTCCTTTTAAATGTATTTAATGACACACTTCTCTCTTTCCACACAGAATAAGTTCGCCTCGTAACCAAGCAGTCATGACTTATCTGCTAGAGGAATTGAAAACAACTTTTGCAGATGCAGACCCTGAGTCTATACAAGGTAATTTTAAAATGTTTGTTTAACAATTTTAATGTCCATAATTTTAGTCTCTTATATTTTGTCCATCTTATGATTTCAAGTGTAGTTTATGTCACTTATCTGAATTTTCTTTTATTCAGTGTGTTGCAAGACATACTTTGAAACACTTCGGAGAAAGTACAATTTGTCTCAGCCAGAAAAGTCCCAGCTAAGAGATGCCATTAAAACAGGAGCTAAAACCGACAAAGGAATAGACGGGTAAGTGTAGAAATTCATCAACTTGTCTTTAAAGGGATAGTTATTTATAAAATGCTAATATATTTATAAATTCTGTTATTTTCTTCTGATAACCAGAAAAGAAAATATTTTTAGGAATGTTTGAAATCAAACTGATCATGAGCTCCAATCACTTCCAAAGTATTTTTTTTCTACTTTAAAGTCAATGGGGCTCATGATTGGTTGGATTATAAACATTCCATCTTTTGTGGTTATCAGAACAAAGACATTTACAGGTTTGTAACAACATGAGAGTACATTGACAGAATTTTCATTTTTGAGTGAACTATTCCTTAAAGTTTGATATATTTCTGGGTGTTTTTAGTGGTTAACACATTGTGTGTTTTGCAGTTGCTGGATTCCAGGTCCAAGGTTGTTCAAACCGATGCAGAGAGAGAGCTTTGGCAGACTGCAACAGTGGAGCTGATGTCTGACGAGGAGGATGCCATTGTTGATGGAAGGCCAGTGTGGATTGTGAGGTCTCCATCTCACAGGAACCCACAATTGTCAGAACTTTGTGAGGAGCTTCAGCGCAGATTGGAGGCAGACATCAGCTACACTATTTTGCATCATCAGAGTGTTAAGGCTGATGGAAATGGACATGATGGACCTTCCTTTCTTCAACTTTAACTAAACTGCACTGGTTTGCAATTTTAATAATTGCACCACAAACTGCACATTTTCACTTATTCTCTTCTATTTTATCTTATTCTTTGTATACTTATTAGGTTAGATTTATTTAGTTTAATATTCTGCAACTTATTTTCTTTTAATATTGTTTGTGTTTGCTTTGTTTGGTTACATTTTAAATACTTTGTGCTGTGTGTACATATTAAGTAGTTTATTTAGTTTTATATTCTGTAACTGTTATAATATTGCTTGTGTTTAGTAAAATTTTATAAAAGTACTTTGCTTTGTGTACATATTATTTCGTTTTATATTCTCTGTTATAATATTGCTTGTGTTTGGTTAAATTTTATAAAAGTACTTTTTCCCCTGTACAGTTCCTATAGTTTTATTTATATATTTAATGCTTTATTTATATATTTAATGCTTTAAGTGTTTTGGTTTAATTTTAATAAAAAGAAATTCTGAATCCATTCTGTTTTCCATTTTTGAGGGGGTTGGGTTGTATAGTGGGTGGGGTGGTTATGGTTTATTAACATAGCTGGCCAAAACCAATCAAGTCACTATGCTATGAGGGCTTGGGTTGGGCTAAATGAAAACCGTGACCAATCAAATACTAGTATCAGGAAATTGACAGGTCACTGTCCCAATAGTTGTCAGGGTTTGGGGTGTGTTTTTTTTAAAACAACCAATCAATGTTGAGAAAAAACACCAATAAGGACAGCAGAGGTGTGTCAAGGTGTGAAGTGAAAGGGCTCTTGAGGTGTGAAAATGTCTCCTGACAACATTCTTCAGGGGATTACTTGCCATGGCAACAAATGGCTGCATATACCACAGGGATATCCCTTCAGCAAGATACATCCGCATTGGTATCATTACGGGAGTTTCCTAACTTGGTGGAATTAGAAGTTTACCCTCAGTGGAACTAGTAGATACTTCCGAAAATCAGTGGTGTATACAGGAGTTTCCTAGTATGGATACACCTCTTTTCATGAAGTGTAACGAGCCATGGAGCACTACCAGAATCATTGTTTAACCAGGAATTTTATACGACCAATCCCTGGGTGGCAAGCCACATTGGAACAATAACCCCATTGAATAACGTCTAACCGTAACCTCTCCGGCACGAATAACCGACCCGCTGAACACCCAGGTGGAGCCATTAGCCCTTATAAGGCTCTGCAAACTCTGATTTGATCTCCCAAGTGAGCATAGAGACAATGAGTCTCTCGGGTATAATGCACTCGGGAGAGAATGGGCATTTGGAATGATCAAAAATATGTGACAGCGCATCGGGTTTGATGTTCTTGGAACCTGGAGGTTGAGAAAAGGGGGAAATCGAAACGGCTGAAAAATAGTGCCCAGCGAGCCTGCCTGCAGTTTAGGCATTTAGCTGATCTGATGTACTCAAGGTTCTTATGATCGGTCCAGACAATAAATGGAACCCCCAAACCCTCTAACACTCTTCCAATGCTAACTTAACACCCAGCAACTCTCAGTTACCAATGTCATAATTGCACTCGGCAGGGGATAATCTATGAGAAAAAATGTGCAGGGATGAACCTTATTGTCCAAAGCAGCACGCTGAGACAGAACCACACCTCTGATGCATCAACTTCTACCACGAATTGACGTGTGGGATCAGGGGCAACAAGAATAGGAGCCAAAACGGTGCAGCTTTTGAAGTTGGAATATGCATCCTCGGCTACAGTGGAACAACTGAACGCCATCTTGGTGGAGGTCAAGGCAGTCAGAGGAGCGTCTATTTGGCTGAAATTGCAAATTAAATGCCAGTAAAAAATTGGCGAACCCCAGAAACCTCTGCAAACCTCTGTCAGGGGTTGGCCAATCAACCACAGCCTTAATCTTGTTGGGATCCATGTGCATTCCCTCGGACGAAAAGATGTAACCCAAAAACGGAACTGACTGTGAAACATGCATTTCTTTGCCTTGTCAAAAAGCCCATTCTCTAACAGCCTCTGGAGCACTCGTCTGACGTGCTGAACATGTTCCTGGAGAGAAGAAGAAAAAAATCAATATGTCATCCAGGTAAACATATGAAGTTATTGACCATGTCTCTCAGCACGGGTTATCGAGTGCTTGGAAAACCACGGGGGAATTGGATGACCCAAATGGCATAAACAGATACTCAAAATGCCCCCTGGGCTTATTAAACGCGGTCTTCCACTCTTCCCCCTCTCTTATACGAACCAAATGATACGCATTACACAAATCTAATTTAGTAAAGATAGATTCTCTCTGCAACCACTCAAAAGCTAAAAGCTGAATTCGAAAGTATTCTTTACAGTGATGTCATTCAAGCCTCGGTAGTCAATGGTCGCAAAGGTCGCAAGGAGCCATCCTTCTTCGCGCCAAAAAAAACCTACATTAGCTGGAGAAGAAGAAGGTTGAATGAGCCCGGCTGCCAGAGAATCAGAAATATATTTCTCCATGGCCTCCCTTTCAGGAACCGAAAAGGGAATATAACCTACCCTTAGACGGAGACATACCTGGAACTAGAACTATAGCATAGTCAAAGGGACTTGATGGAGGGAGAGAAGCAGCCCTGGACTTACTGAACACTTCCTTCAGGTCAAATTACTCTGCGGCATGTTTGACATGTTCACCACCTCATCTTGCAACAGAGAACAAGACACAGAGGAACAAGCAAACATAAGACAGGACACATAACATGACTTACTCCAAACCGACATGGAATTCTGGCCCCACTTAATCCTAGGGTTGTGTTGGGAGAGACAGGGATGACCCAACACAATGGGTACAAGGGTAGAGTCAGTGAGCAAAAGGGTAATCCATTCAGTGTGATTCCCTGCCGTGATAAGTATCTTAGGCTTAGTGGAGTGAGTCACAACAGGCAGAGACTGTCCATTGAGCGCCCTGACCAAAATCCTACGATCAAGCAGATTTATGGGAATATGAAGGTCTTTAGCAAATGTCACATACAGAAAATTACCTTCAGCTCCTGAGTCCACTACACCTTGCATTTGTAGTCGCTGGCTGCCCATTACAGTCTTACCGGGAGGAGAGTATTAGACAAGGCTTTGCTAAGTGAGACTCCACCCGACAACAGCCTCAGATCTGTTGTCGCGCTTCCCCTTTTACAGGACACTTGGCCGGAAAATGTCCTGCTGCTCCACAGTATATGCACAGTCCTCTTCTTCTCCGCCATTCTCTCTCCTCCCGGGAAAGACGAGCTCTCCCCAACTGCATGGGTTCGCCATCTGGTGGATGACTGATCGCACCAAAGGAGTCTATAGGGAAGTATTGTCACGGTTGGTAAACTGTGATCTCGGGGTTTTTCAGTATGTGGGTGAAGTCTGTATGTTACGCGTCAGCACTGATTGTTTCTTGTGAGCGTCTCCGCTAATTGTCATCAGCAACAGCTGTCACTCATTACTCCTCTCTATATATTGGCATGTCTAGCGTTTTGTGTTTGTCAGAGCGTTGTTTCCTGTTACCCGTCTCATGTTTTGCTCTCTTGTGTGTTTCTGCGTTTGGATAATCCATGTCTGCCCGGAACCCCGTCCACTCATAGCATATCACCATTGGATCATCACTCACCTTTCGGCTCGCTTCCCCGCAGTTCCTGTGTCACCCTCTCCTGCTGCCTACTCATCACCGCCCTTCGGATCCTTCACTCACCTGCATCTTCCTGGACTGTGTTTCCCCGGCCAAGTATCATCTGTGTTCCCATGTTTATGTACTGTGTCATTTATATATTAAATATTCATTACTCGCACTTGCTTCCTGCCAATCCTTACACTCGTTACAGAATGCTCTGACCAACCATGGAAGGAGCGAGCACCACTTCACTCTCCGACTTCATCCATCACAGCGTCACCCGCATGGATCAGCAGCAGGAGAGTATTGTTAACACCGGACGTGCGATCCAAGCGCTGGTGACACAGGTGTCCGACCTCACCCAGCGGATCCATCAGCTGTCCTCTCCCACTGCGCCAACCACACCGCCTGCACCGCCCGTCCCCCGGGAGGTCTTGCATGACCACTTCCGTCCAGTGCCGCGACTTCCGGCGCCAGAGAGTTACTCCGGTGAGCCTGACTTTTGCAAAACCTACCTTATCAAGTGTTCCATGCACTTTGCATTACAACCCCGCACCTTCATGACGGAAGAGTCCAAGGTTGCGTTTGCTCTCACTTTACTTTCTGGCAGGGCCGCTTAATGGGGGATGGCGGTGTGGGAGAACCATCATCCGTGTTGCACCTCGTTCCACACCCTCTCCGAGGAGATGAAGAGGGTTTTAGATTGGGCCGCGGCCGGCAGGGAGGCCGCTCACCAACTATCAGACCTCCAACAAGGGATATTGTCGGTGGCGGATTACTCCACCCAGTTCCGCACCCTGGCGGCCGCGTGCCAGTGGAACGAGGAGGTGCAGTGGGATCGATTCCTGCATGGGCTGGCCGACCGTGTTCATAAGGAGATCTACCTCCTCGAATTGCCCCCAACACTCAACGATCTCATCGATCTGGCGCTCCGGGTGGACGCCCGGATTAATCGCCTTGGTAAACAAACCAGTCCATCACGCCTTCACATCTCTCCGGAACGGGGCCACTCGAGTCGAGAGAACATGGTCGGTCCCGTCTACGATCACAAACCCATGCAGGTGGATAGAGCTCGACTATCCCGGAAGGAGAGAGAGAGGCGGAGGTCCCAGGGACTGCGTATGTATTGCGGTGGCTCGGGTCACACCCTTCATTCATGCCCGGTAAGAAAAGCCAGTCCGGTAGTAAGTTTGAGGCTACTATCGGGTGGGATCTCTGCTGGGAAGTCCTCAACCACATCTTCAACTCTCCTTCCGGTGAAACTGCGGTGGGAGAACCACACTCACGACTATTGTGGAAGATTTTTATTGGTCAATATGTAAACTAATCAGGCATAATCAATGTGAATCTAGCCATTTATGTATCAAGTTATTCTACTGTTATAATCATGCATTTGACTGTATGTAGAGGCCTGCATGAGAATGGAATGTGCAGAGAGTGCAGGGGTATAATATATGGTGCAGCTGCACACCCTATTTGGACATTAGACAAAATATATGATCAGACTTCCTTGGTGCAGACATTACCAAAAAACAGCATATAGTAAAGTTGCATGTCCTGTTTTGACATAAGACAAAATATATGATTAGGCTTCCTCGTTTCACTTCAAATAAATTCTACATCCTATAATCAAGCTGGAGACAGCCATATAAGGTAAAAGAGTTGATAAACAGAACCATATGTATGAAATGTATTGAACATGGGCACGCCTTCAGAAGCACTGTATAAAATAGATAACCTACACAGACTCGAGAGACTGTTCTGCAGAGCTTTCTCGGTTTTATTTTCTCTTGAAAATAAAATCTTTCTTCTGGAAACAAAATCCCGAGATCGTGTGATTCCTTAGATCCATGACAAACGAAAATATACTACACTGTCATGTCCTTCTGGACTCTGGAGCCGAGGGAAATTTCATTGACACTGTGTGCGTGCACGTCACCTTGCACGTCACCTGAACCTTCCTGTCCTTCCCGTGTCTCGTCCTATCCATGTCACCGCACTCAATGGCCAGGAACTTCCACACGTCACTAAAACCACTGAACCCTTAACTCTGCTCACTTCAGGAAACCACACCGAAACCATATCCTTTTACCTCATGGACTCCCCTGTCGCTCCCATTTTTTAGGTCACCCCTGGTTGATTAAACACAATTCACGAGTGGATTGGGGTTCCAACACCGTCACTTTGTGGAGTGAAAATTGTCATGAGTCTTGTCTGGTTTCTGCTTGTCCTGTTGTACCTGTTTCTGTCTTTCAGGAGGAGACCATGGTTTTATCAAACGTGCCCGCAGAGTACTTGGACCTGAAGGAAGTGTTCAGTAAGTCCCGCGCTGCTTCTCTTCCTCCGCATCGTCCCAATGACTGTGCCATAGACTTAGTTCCAGGTAAGTCTCCGCCTAAGGGCAAGCTTTACTCTATTTCTATTCCGGAGAGGGAGGCCATGGAGAAATACATTTCTGATTACTTGGCATCAAGGTTCATCCGCCCTTCCTCTTCTCCAGCGGGGGTGGGATTCTTTTTTGTGGGTAAGAAGGATGGTTCTCTGTGACCTTGTATTGACTACCGAGAGCTGAACAACATCACGATAAAGAATACCTATCCTTTGCAGTTGATGTCTTCAGCTTTCGAGAGGTTACAGGGAGCATCCATATTCACAAAACTGGATTTACGTAATGTTTATCATTTGGTCCGCATCAGGAAGGGGGATGAGTGGAAAACCGCCTTTAACACCCCTAGAGGGCACTTTGAATACTTGGTGATGCCGTTCGGGCTCTCCATCTCGCCAGGGGTTTTCCAAGCACTCGTTAATGATGTGTTGAGAGACATGGTAGATCAGTTTATATATGTTTACCTGGATGACATACTGATTTTTTCTTCATCCCTCCAGGAACATGTGCAACACATCAGACGAGTGCTCCAGAGATTGCTTGAGAATGGTCTTTTTGTCAAGGCGGAGAAATGCGTATTCCATGGACAGTCTGTTCCCTTCCTAGGGTATATTGTCTCGTCCGAGGGAATACGTATGGATCCTGACAAGGTTAAGGCTGTGATAGATTGGCCAAGTCCAGATTCCCTTAAGACCCTACAGTGGTTTCTGGGGTTCGCCAATTTTTATTGACGTTTTATTCGTAATTTCAGCCAACTAGTCTCACATCTGACCGCCTTGACCTCCCCCAGTACTCCGTTCAGGTGGTCTAATGCAGCCGAAACTGCATTTACCAACCTCAAGAGCCGCTTCGTTTCGGCTCCCATCTTAGTAGCCCCTGATCCCACACTGCAGTTCGTGGTGGAGGTCGACGCATCAGAGGTGGGAGTAGGTGCAGTTCTTTCCCAACGTGCTGCCTCGGACGATAAGATGCGGCCGGTAGGGACTACACGACATTCCTCCAGGGTTGCTGACGTCACTAAGCCCAAAACCCCTCCTCCGAGAATAATAAATTTGGGGGGGCGGGGTGGGGAGCGAGGCCATTTTATATTGCTGTGGAGATTGAGAAGAGTTGTTGTATGCTGGAGTGTCATTGCCGCGATGCCGACGAAACACTGTTATTTTCATCTGGATTGCAGGTCCACTTTGTTCAGCCTTCCTAGGGACGGGGAAGTTAGGGATCAATGGTTAAAATTTATTTTTAACTTGGTCCCTCAAAATTATTACCCAAATCTCGCTCTCTGTGCTGCTCATTTTACGGAGGAAAGCTTCCACAATCTTCGCGAGTTCAATGCAGGATTCGCCCAACGGCTTGTCCTGAAAGATGGAGCAGTTCCAACTTTAAAAACAGAAGCTGTTTACGGGCCACAACCTGTAAGTATGACGTATTTTTCGTCGATGTGTTTTACTGTAATAGTTTGTATTGCTTATTGTACATTGTATCAAGGAAGTGAACAAATAACAACGCTGTTTGGCTCAGCAAACCAGTTTGTTAAATGCTCATTTATGCATTCGACAAACCCCTAACGTTAACGTTACAAACTTTTTTTCTTAATCTCAACAGCGAACTTGGAATTAGTGTATATTATTATTTGATTAGAGCATTCATGTATTGTTTATCTACATGCTTGTTTATCTGCAGGCATGCTAACCATTGTTCTGTGTTTGATTTGGCTACTATAGTAAATCCAATGTTTAGTGTTCGTTTTGGCTTAATAGTTATAGCGACAGATATTTGGCTATAAGCGTTCTAAAAATACAAAAGTAACGACTCCATTCAGTACCGATTACTATAGATCTTCACTCTTTAATCAAAAAAATCCCTTTGAGGACTAATATAATTTGTTAGAACAATTATATGAAATTCTTGCTTATGAAGCTTATTTTTTGTGGTCCAATGATTATTATCCAGTAATTAATTTTTTCCTACTATTTTACATGTCAAATGTATGTTTTAAGCTGTAATTTGATCATTGATAACATATTGTCATTATTTCTTACAGACAACATCTCAGCAGGGTTCGAGTTCCCAAGAGCTCCCCACTACATCTACACTTCATGAAGTTGGATGTCAGTCAGACCCTATAGAGACAGAAACTGTAGCCACAGAGATAAAGCCAAAGATGCGATCAGTGGGCACACAACTTTCAATGGGTACATTGAGCAGTTTCCACTTAAGGAGCAAAGGTATGAAATACAGACATTAAATGTGTTTGTGTTACTTTATCATATGCAGTTCTAGTACATATTGTCTTTTTTTATTATAATTGTTATACCGGCTACTGAAACTTATGTGTATTAGAAAGTGGCTTATGTTTCTCACTGTAAAAAAATTGTAATAGCATGACAGATGGTTATGAGTAATTGTATTTTTTACTTTTTTTTGTACTTGTAGGCATTCAGGCAACATATTATGGTCATGATGTGGGCACCCAAACAACTGACATGTTTCCTGATGTGCAGCTGTCTTCAACACCAGTAAGGGGCTCAGTCTTCAGGCCCAGTAAGAGACCTCGTCTGGTGTTAGATGAGGAAGAAGAATCAGAATTAAATGTCGAACCCACTGATTCCACATATAACCCAGATTCTGTTGTTACTGAAGAATCAGAATTGGCGTAAGATATAAATACATATTTACACACTTTTTTACCAATACATTTGTGTTTAAAAAAATATATAAAACATGAAAGCAACTTCCTAATATTTATTCTTTTTATATTGCCTTAGGATAGATCCACAGCCCGACCACAGCGATAACAAATACATTGTTTTTGAAAGCTGTCTTCGAGAGCTGTTTGTGTCCTGTCCAATTTGTAAGACAAAGTGTGTTGTCCAGAGCAGACGAAGGAGGACTTTTGTTGCATTCACCCAGCTTTGTGAAAACTGTAACTACTACAGACAGTGGCAGAGCCAGCCCATTGTAGGGAGTACCCCACTTGGAAACCTGCTATTGTCTGCTGCAACGTATTTTACCGGTGGATCTTTTAAACAACTAGAGAAGGTATTAAAATTACAATAAAATTCACAAAAAACTACTGTGTTGTTTCAGTATGTATGTACTGTATGATTTCTATGTTAATAGATTTTCAAGGCCATGAAGCTCCAGGTGATGCATTTCGTAACTTTTAGGATTCATGCCCGGAATTTCATTGAGCCTACCATAATACACAAGTGGAACCAAGATCAACTGAATCTTATAAGACAGCTGCAAGAGGGAGGAAATGTTGCTGTGGCTGGAGATATGCGTGCTGACACGCCAGGTACGTTTACAGTATATTAAAAGAAATCACGCCGTTTATTTTATAGTCTTTGAGTTTTCCTAAAATATTATGATACTGATGTTCTCCGTAATGTTCTATATATGATTATGATGTTTACAATAGGACACTCAGCAAAATTTGGCAGCTACACCATTATGCACATGGAAACCAACAAAATTCTGGATCTTCAACTAGTTCAGGTTAGTAATTAAGCATTTAAAAAAAAAATGTTACATTTTCTTTTATCTGTTATTGTTTATACTCTGTTTATACATTTGAAATGTTGTGTACTCAACAACAGAGCAACGAGGTTGGTGGAAGTTATCATATGGAAAAGGAGGGAATGAATCGTTGTCTTGATAAGCTCGAGTCTAATGGTTTAGCTGTTGACTACATCGTCACCGATCGCCATCACAATATCACTCAATTCTATGACGTGTGGCACTTTAAAAAAGGTAATTATTTATCTTTGTATTATTAATTGATTCTTATTCAGTTAATTGTTCAACCTAACATGTACATTTTTATTTTTGTGGTAATTTGATTATCTTGAAATAATGATTGTACAACCAAGCTTTTACTTTGTACAGGTTTATCTAAGAAACTTGACAAACTTTCAAAAATGAAGGACTGTGAGGTGCTGAAAAAATGGTTGCACAGCATCAAAAACCATGTTTACTGGAGTGCGATTTCCTCTGAGTCTGGGCCAGAAAAGGTGGCGAAGTGGAATTCACTGCAGAACCACAACCAAAATGTAAATGTTCATGAGAACCACCTCTTCCCCAAGTGTGAACACCCAGACAAAGTTTCCAGGGATCCAAAAAAATGGATCCAACCAGGTATGACTGTATAGAGAGACAAATGACAATAAAATGATTTTCTTCATATTTTATCTGTTTGGTTACAGGATCAATAGCGCTCCATAAAGTGGGAAAACCTATTATACAACAAGAGAGTTCTCAAGGATATAGAAAAGCTCAGCCACAACTTTCAGACGTCATCACTGGAGGCTTTCCACAGTCTGATTTTGCGTTTTGCCCCAAAGAACGTGATTTTCCCTTTCATAGGAATGTTGTGCAGGTAATAATCTTTGACATATTCAGTAATATTTATAAGCATTGTTTCTAACAATTGTTATGGAAAGGTTTTTTTTATTCATTATTTTATTAATATTAATGATCTTTCCCTATAATAAATAATGTTCTTTCCTAATAAGGAAGAAAAAGGTTAAATAGGTTAGGAGCCTTGCCTGTGGCCCTACAGTATGTTATCTATGTTATGAGTAGCAGAGATATAAAGAGCTATAAAGCCTCCCATCTTGGCGAGAACTCTCACATTCTCTTGACTGACTGTGCGACTGTGAGCCTTTCTTGCAAGAAAGGAAACATTATAAACATTGATTGAACATTTGTCTCTTATTCTGAATTGTTTGTTTATTTGTAACAACACAGTCTACTAATCTTTTCATATTTTATGGATTGTGCACTGATTACAGGCTGTATCTTGCAGCAATGCACTATAATGAAAATGCTAACCGTGAGCAGGCAACAACAACTGAATGACATTTTAATATATAAAAAAAAAACTATAATAAAATAAATATAAGCTTACAAAAAATGTTTATAAATATTACACAAATGTTAATTATAAAACAAAGGTAGATTATTTATCAGTAATTATGTAAAACCATAGAGTGACTCAGTATTCTGTTTTTTACAGAATTCCACATTTTATGTGGATGACCTTATGAGCCTTCTGTTACATAAAGTCTTTGTGGACCCCAAGCCATATGCAGAAGAGCTGCATGCAATCCCCATTCCACCTCCTCTGTCATCACAGTATGAAAAACCTTCCAAAGAAGAGGTGATTGCCCAGCGTGTGTCACGATTCAGTCGAGGGGTGGCCGGAACCCAACATACTGTCCCGCTGGATCAGGAAACTGTAGACGGATCCGGTTAACAACACATGAGGGGATGACAACCCTCACACTACGTCCTAGGTAACCCCAGCACCAGCTGACAAAGCTGCGATAGGCCAGATAACGGAAACGCCTATGGCAGGAATAGAAAACCTCAATATTGTGTATAAAACCAGTGGTATATTGGAAACATGTATATGTGATGTGAAAATATATTTAATAAAAATGTATATTTTGATTAGTTTTTGTCTTTGAATAACATGTCTTGTGTAAATATATATATTTTGCATTTTTGTGGTACATTTTATCCTGGAAATATGTCACTGTCTAAGACTTGATGGCTGCTCTGTCAATTCTTCGGAGTTCTTAGGTTCTTAGGTTCTTAGGAACCTAGGTGTGCAATCTTTCCTTAGAAAGCCACGTTTTTAGCATTTGTGAAACTGCATTTTTCCATCTCAAAAATATATCTAAATTACGGCCTATGCTCTCAAAGTCAAATGCAGAAATGTTAATCCATGAATTTATGACCTCAAGGTTAGATTATTGTAATGCTTTATTGGGTGGTTGTTCTGCACGCTTAGTAAACCAACTACAGCTAGTCCAAAATGCAACAGCAAGAGTTCTTACTAGAACCAGGAAGTATGACCATATTAGCCCGGTCCTGTCAACACTGCAATGGCTCCCTATCAAACATCGTATAGATTTTAAAATATTGCTTATTACTTATAAAGCCCTGAATGGTTAAGCACCTCAGTATTTGAATGAGCTCCTTTTACATTATAATCCTCTACGTCCGCTACGTTTTTCAAAACTCAGGCAATTTGATAATACCTAGAATATCAAAATCAACTGCAGGAGGCAGATCCTTTTCCTATTTGGCGCCTAAACTCTGGAAGAACCATTGTTCGGGAGGCAGACACACTCTTGCAGTTTAAATCTAGATTAAAGCCCCATCTTTTTAACCTGGCTTACACATAAGCATACTAATATGCTTTTAATATCCAAATCCGTTAAAGGATTTTTAGGCTGCATTAATTAGGTAAACCGGAACCGTGAACACTTCCCATAACACCCGATGTACTTGCTACATCATTAGAAGAATGGCATCTACGCTAATATTAGTCTGTTTCTCTCTTATACCGAGGTCACTGTAGCCACCAGTTCCAGTCTGTATCCAGATCAGAGGGTCACTGCAGTCACCCGGATCCAGTACGTATCCAGACAAGATGGTGGAACAGCACCTAGAAAGGACCTCTACATCCCTGAAAGACAGCGGAGACCAGGACAACTAGAGCCACAGATACAGATCCCCTGTAAAGACCTTGTCTCAGACGACCACCAGGACAAGACCACAGGAAACAGATGATTCTTCTGCACAATCTGACTTTGCTGCAGCCTGGAATTGAACTACTGGTTTCGTCTGGTCAGAGGAGAACTGGCCTCCGGACTGAGCCTGGTTTCTCCCAAGGTTTTTTTCTCCATTCTGTCACTGATGGAGTTTCGGTTCCTTGCCGCTGTCGCCTCTGGCTTGCTTAGTTGGGGTCACTTCATCTACAGCAATATCATTGACTTGATTGCAAATAAATGCAGACACTGTTTAAACTGAACATAGATGACATCACTGAATTCAATGATGAACTGCCTTTAACTGTCATTTTGCATTATTGACACATTGTTTTCCTAATGAATGTTGTTCAGTTGCTTTGACACAATGTATTTTGTTTAAAGCGCTATATAAATAAAGGTGACTTGACTTAATGAAGAAATAGATTTTTTACCATTTTTATTATTTGCAATAATGATGCTGCACAAATTTATATTTATACTGTTATATGTAACCCCCCACTTTATTGTTTTTATTTTTGTAACAAGAGGCTAGTCTTAGCCACGCCCACAAATTAACCAGCTGTCTTTGATTTAAGAATTAACACTAGTTTAAAAATATCTATTTTAGCAGTTGATGTGTGTCCTGAAGAAGGCTGTTTTTCCGAAACGCGTAGATCTGCTTTTAACAAGTTGTGATGATTTAAGACCAGTTTATTAAAGGCTTTTTATTCTAACACATGAGTGCCTTGGAAGTACTTCGTCCACATAACATAATCCATTTAGATTACTTGTAAGAAGGATGGTTCTCTGTGACCTTGTATTGACTACCGAGAGAGGAACATGTGGAACACGTCAGAAATTGCTTGAGAATGGTCTTCTTGTCAAGGCGGAGAAATGCGTATTCCATGCACAGTCTGTTCCCTTCCAAGGGTATATCGTCTCGTCCGAGGGAATACGTATGGATCCTGACAAGGTTGAGGCTGTGATAGATTGGCGAAGTCCAGATTCCCTTAAGGCCCTACAGCGGTTTCTGGGGTTCGCCAATTTTTATCGACGTTTTATTCGTAAATTCAGCCAACTAGTCTCACATCTGACCGCCTTGACCTCCCCCAGTACTCCGTTCAGGTGGTCTAATGCAGCCGAAACTGCATTTACCAACCTCAATAGCCACTTCGTTTCGGCTCCCATCTTAGTAGCCCCTGAACCCACACGGCAGCTCGTGGTGGAGGTTGACGCATCAGAGGTGGGAGTAGGTGCAGTTCTTTCCCAATGTGCTGCCTCGGACGATAAGATGCATCCCTGCGCATTTTTATCAATGAGAGTTCTCTTAAAGTGATTGGAATTTAATCCATCCCATGTTCAATAAGAGGTGGAAACAGACAGAAACAGCTCCTACAACAAGAGAATTTTTGGATTTACACTGTCTGGGTGACTAAGTCCCTAGGAGTAAATGAGAGCATAAAGAGTGCAGCCCGAAAAATAGAGTGCAGCTGGAGGAAAACAAAACTAGAGGTATTTTGTATTGCTTGCGGGTGTCGCTGTTGGACAGTGTTTTCTCTACTTCCTGTTGGCCTTCTGTAGCAAATCGTAGCTCCGTGTAGCTGTTTTTATTTATTTATTTATTTATTTATCTCTAGAATCTTTATCTTACTATAACTCTCTGTTTTTTAAAGTGGTAAAATATAACTTAATTCACACCATATTTCTGATATTATCGATCAATCTTATCAGATTAACTTTGATCGTTCACTTTTATTTTATATCCGTGAGTGCAGTACACCTGCAAAGCGTTAGCACTCGGTAGCTTGTCATTAGCGTTTTCATTCGAACCTATCGCTGTTTTCTTTTCTACTCTCGCTCCAGTTTTTCACAAGTTCATCAAACAACCGCAGTAAGAATATTTCATCAAGCACGGTGAGTAATGGTTTCTCCTGTTATTGTTATTTGCACTTCTTGCCACATGTACAGTTTATCTATCTCTGTCGCTGATGAGGGATTCAAATGTGATAAATGCAGGGAAATAGTTAGCCTGACAGAGAAGATTTCAGAATTAGAGACACGCATCAAAACTTTAATTGAGTACAGTAAGAATGTTAGGGCTCTAGATACGGCTTTGGATGCGTCTAGCTCAGGGATTCCTGTACATTGTTCAGTTCCGGAAGCAGAGCCCCTGCAGCAGGGCAACTGGGTGATGGTGAGGCAGCGTAGTCGTGGGTCAAAACACCGCTCTTCTGTTCCGATCAAAACATAAAACAGGTTCTCCCCACTCAATGATGCACCCACTGAGAAACCTGATGGGAGTGCTCTAGTTATTGGTGATTCTATTGTACGGAACGTGAATATAGAGACACCAGCCACCATAGTCAAATGTTTACCGGGTGCCAGAGCGCCTGACATCTTGGCAAATTTAAAAGTGCTGGTTAATGCTAAACGCAAATACAGTAAGATTGTTATTCATGCCGGCGCTTATGATGTTCGACTTCGCCAGTCGGAGATCACTAAAAATAACATTAAAGAGGTGTTTGAACTTGCAAACACGATGTCAGACACTGTAATATGCTCTGGTCCCCTCCCTGCTTACCGTGGTGATGAGATGACCTGTTTAAAAGAGATGGTCTTCATCCCTCCTGGGGTGGCGCCACTCTTCTCTCTAGAAGTATGGCAAATAGTCTTAGAGTTTATACTTGACTAACTGGGGCCCAGGTCAGGAAGCAGACAGACTGGCTAAACCGACCGTCTGCTAGCTGCCTCCCGTCACAGAGGTCAGTTAATTATCAGCACATAGAGACTCTTTCACCTAGATATCACACTATAGAGACTGTGTCTGATCCCCGAACTAGAAAAAACTAAAAATGTCCAAACCAAGTTAAGATTAACAATTTAATTGAGGTTCAACAAATAAAAAACAGAAGCAATATGGATAAACAAATGATAAAGCTTGGCTTATTGAATATCAGATCCCTTTCTACGAAAACACTTTTTGTAAATAATATGATCACTGATCATAATATAGATGTACTCTGTTTGACAGAAACCTGGCTAAAACCTGATGATTACATTATTTTAAATGAGTCCACCCCCCAAGATCACTGTTATAAACATGAGCCGCGTCTAAAAGGCAAAGGTGGAGGTGTTGCTTCAATTTATAACAACGTTTTCAGGATTTCTCAGAGGGCAGGCTTCAAGTATAACTCGTTTGAAGTAATGGTGCTTCATATAACATTATCCAGAGAAACAAATGTTAATGATAAATCCCCTGTTATGTTTGTACTGGCTACTGTATACAGGCCACCAGGGCACCATACAGACTTTATTAAAGAGTTTGGTGATTTTACATCCGAGTTAGTTCTGGCTGCAGATAAAGTTCTAATAGTTGGTGATTTTAATATCCATGTTGATAATGAAAAAGATGCATTGGGATCAGCATTTATAGACATTCTGAACTCTATTGGGGTTAGACAACACGTTTCAGGACCTACTCATTGTCAAAATCATACTCTAGATTTAATACTGTCACATGGAATTGATGTTGATGGTGTTGAAATTATTCAGCCAAGTGATGATATCTCAGATCATTATTTAGTTCTGTGCAAACTTCATATAGCCAAAATTGTAAATTCTACTTCTTGTTACAAGTATCTAAGAACCATCACTTCTAACACAAAAGACTGCTTTTTAAGTTATCTTCCTGATGTAACCAAATTCCAACAACATGTATGTTAGACCCTATACCATCTAAGCTCCTAAAAGAGGTGCTTCCAGAAGTCATAGATCCTCTTCTGACTATTATTAATTCCTCATTGTCATTAGGATATGTCCCCAAAACCTTCAAACTGGCTGTTATTAAGCCTCTCATCAAAAAACCACAACTTGACCGCAAAGAACTAGTTAATTATAGACCAATCTCGAATCTCCCTTTTCTGTCCAAGATACTAGAAAAGGTGGTATCCTCACAATTATATTCCTTCTTAGAGAAAAATGGTATATGTGAGGATTTCCAGTCAGGATTTAGACTGTATCATAGTACTGAGACTACTCTCCTTAGAGTTACAAATGACCTGCTCTTATCATCCGATCGTGGTTGTATCTCTCTATTAGTTCTTTTGTTGTGTGAGGTAGGATTTTCAGTAATAAATGACAAAAATCTTATTTTCGTTTTTGAAATTCTCTAGTTTATTGTACAATCTTTCACTCATACTTCCTTCATAAACATATTGCATGCATGCTTATGGTAGCTTAGGGTCTTCTGAATCCATCGATACCAAATACATGGTGGTCCATCATTATTACATATGGTTTATAAGCCGAAATGTAAAAATAGAGAAAACAGACCAAAAAGGGCTTAGTCCCAAAAATGAAAAAACGCCTAGGACTGTTTGTAAATAAAGTTAATTATTGAATTGTTCTTTACACATTTGATTGAACATTAACCCATTTCTGTCAAGCAAAGGGTTTGAAAAATATATTTTTGGGTCAAAAACTTTTCACTTTTGTTGTGTGAGGTAGGATTTTCAGTAATAAATGACAAAAATCTCATTTTTATTTTGAAATTCTCTAGTTTATTGTACAATTTTTCACTCATACTTCCTTTATAAACATATTGCATGCATGCTTATGGTAGCTTAGGGTCTTCTGAAACCATCGATACCAAATACATGGTGGTCCATCATCATTACATATGGTTTATAAGCCGAAATGTAAAAATAGAGAAAACGGACCAAAAAGGGCTTAGTCCCCTAAGGGTTAAAAAGATTGGTCTTTAATCTAGATTTAAACAGCAAGAGTGTGTCTGCCTCCCAAACAATGGTTCTTCCAGAGTTTAGGCGCCAAATAGGTAAAGGATCTGCCTCCTGCAGTTGATTTTGTTATTCTAGGTATTATCAAATTGCCTGAGTTTTGAGAACATAGCGGACGTAGAGGATTATAATGTAAAAGGAGCTCATTCAAATACTGAGGTGCTAAACCATTCAGGGCTTTATAAGTAATAAGCAATATTTTAAAATCTACACGATGCTTGATAAGGAGCCAGTGCAGTGTTGACAGGACCGGGCTAATATGGTCATACTTCCTGGTTCTAGTAAGAACTCTTGCTGTTGCATTTTGGACTAGCTGTAGTTTGTTTACTAAGCGTGCAGAACAACCACCCAATAAAGCATTACAATAATCTAACCTTGAGGTCATAAATGCATGGATTAACATTTCTGCATTTGACATTGAGAGCATAGGCCATAATTTAGATATATTTTTTAGATGGAAAAATGCAGTTTCACAAATGCTAGAAACGTGGCTTTCTAAGTAAGGATTGCGATCAAATAGCACACCTAGGTTCCTAACTAATGACGAAGAATTGACAGAGCAGCCATCAAGTCTTAGACAGTGTTCTAGGTTATTACATGCAGAGTTTTTAGATCCTATAATTAACACCTCTGTTTGTTTCAGAATTTAGCAGTAAGAAATTACTTGTCATCCAGTTTTTTATATCGACTATGCATTCCATTAGTTTTTCAAATAGTTGTGTTTCACCGGGCCGCGAAGAAATATAGAGCTGAGTGTCATCAGCATAACAGTGAAAGCTAACACCATGTTTCCTGATGATATCTCCCAAGGGTAACATATAAAGCGTGAAGAGAAGCGGCCCTAGTACTGAGCCTTGAGGTACTCCGTACTGCACTTGTGATCGATATGATACATCTTCATTCACTGCTACGAACTGATGACGGTCATATAAGTATGATTTAAACCATGCTAATGCACTTCCAATAATGCCAACAAAGTGTTCAAGTCTATGCAAAAGAATGTTGTGGTCAATTGTGTCAAACGCAACACTAAGATACAATAGAACTAATAGAGAGATACAACCACGATCAGATGATAAGAGCAGGTCATTTGTAACTCTAAGGAGAGTAGTCTCAGTACTATGATACGATCTAAATCCTGACTGGATATCCTCACATATACCATTTTTCTCTAAGAAGGAATATATTTGTGAGGATACCACATTTTCTAGTATCTTGGACAGAAAAGGGAGATTCGAGATTGGTCTATAATAAACTAGTTATTTGGGGTCAAGTTGTGTTTTTTTGATGAGAGGCTTAATAACAGCCAGTTTGAAGGTTTTGGGGACATATCCCAATGACAATGAGGAATTAATAATAGTCAGAAGAGGATCTATGACTTCTGGAAGCACCTCTTTTAGGAGCGTAGATGGTATAGGGTCTAACATACATGTTGGTTTAGATGATTTAATAAGTTTATACAATTCTTCCTCTCCTATGGTAGAGAATGAGTGGAACTGTTCCTCAGGGGGTCTATAGTGCACTGTCTGATGCGATACTGTAGCTGACGGCTGAATGGTAACAATGTTATCTCTAATAGTATCGATTTTAGAAGTAAAGTAGTTCATAAAGTCATTACTGCTGTAATGTTGGGAAATGTCAACACTTGTTGAGGCTTTATTTTTCGTTAATTTAGCCACTGTATTGAATAAATACCTGGGGTTATGTTTGTTTTCTTCTAAAAGAGAAGAAAAGTAATTGGATTTAGCAGTTTTTAATGCTTTTCTGTAGGATAGGTTACTTTCCCGCCAAGCAATACGAAATACCTCTAGTTTTGTTTTCCTCCAGCTGTGCTCCATTTTTCAGGCTGCTCTCTTTATGCTCTCATTAACTCCTAGGGACTTAGTCACCCGGAGTGTGTAAATCCAAAAAGTCTCTTGTTGTAGGATCTGTTTCTGTCTGTTTCCACCTCTTATTGAACATGGGATAGATTAAATTCCAATCACTTTAAGAGAACTCTCATTGATATTACCCACCTCATTATAATGACTCGCCATAAGGTACAACAACATATTTTTCAAACGGATAGCATATGTGTGTTCAGCCACTCTTAAATGCCATTTCCTCTTTGTTTGACCTACATAGAAAAATCCACACTCACATTCTAGCCTACAGACTACATGCGAGGAATTAATAAATGATTGATTGAGTATACTTTCCCAGAAGAAACATCAGTAAAACTATTAGTTCTCACCATATTATCACAATGTTTACACCACCCACATCTAAAATTCCCTACTAGAGATCCAAGCCACGTTATCTTTTCAGGGGCAGGGAGATAGCTGCGAACTATAGTTGGTGAACTTCTATAATTGACCATTTTTTTTTCTTTAAAAATTGTCCTAAGGGTGCTGTCTATTTTGATAATGTTCTAAATGGAATTTATTATATCCATAATTTATGTTGTTTCTTGTCTGTAAGTTGTTGAAAAGAACACCCGATTATAAACGTAGCATTACTGCACTTCTTTCTTCTTACACAATAGTTGTTTATACTATCTTTCTTCCCACAGTCCTAAAATAGATTGGCATAATTGGGAGCAAAACTAGCACCCATTGCTGTACCTTTCATCTGTTTGTAGAAGACATCTTGAAAATGAAAATACATTGTTATTGTGAGTCCACTCCATCAATTGCAAAATAAAATGAGTAGGTGGTACATTATCTGGAGATCTATAACTCAAAAAATGTTCAGAGAAGTCCCTCCACATGATTTATATTAGTGTAAAGGGATTCAACATCCATGTTCACAAACAAAGACTCATCTGCATTTTTTACGTCATTGATCTTATTGAGCACATGAGTACTGTTGAATATAAGACTGCAGCATGCATACAGTACATAGGGCTTAATAAAAAAAAGTCAACATACTGTGATGCAGGTTCTGTCAATGATCTATTCCCACAAATAATTGGTCTACCTGGTGGAGTCTCTAAATTCTTGTGAATCTTAGGCAACATGTAAAATGATGGAAACCGGGTTTTTTTCTTTCTTCTTTTTTTCGACTTTATCCCACCCCACACCCAACTTATTTTATTTTTTTTGTAACAATAGGCTAGTCTTAGCCATACCCAGAAATTAACAAGCTGTCTTTGATTCATTCATTTACACTAGTTTAAAAATACCTGTTTGAGCAATTGATGTGTGTCCAGAAGAAGGTTGTTTTGCCGAAACGCGTATATTTACTTTTAACAAGTTGTAATGAGTTTATTAAAAGCTTTTTATCCTACCACAGGAGTGACTTGGAAGTACTTCATTCACATAATTTGATGTTTAGCTCCATCACATCCAATGAGCACCAGTGGCTATATAAAGACCCGTGTAGCACTCTCTGCTTCTCGTCTTGTAAAAGTTAATCTAAATGTATTATTGAGTATTGGAACCGAACTCTTCATGCATATATATATATTAGTCATAGGCATATAGATATAGGCACATGCTTTGTACTACTGCAAACAAGGACATTCTATATCTGAGAAACTAATTATTGATATTTAGCAGTTATACAAATCTATCTGTGAACAGAGTATTAATTATAAACATGGTCTAACAATTCTTCAACTTGTAGCATTCATCATGTTACAGTGCATCCTCATATTATTTTTTTTATATAGCCTATTTTTTATATTATCTAGAAAACATAAAAACATCATCGTACCATAAGAAATGTAAATACAATGAATTGCCTATCATATAAAGTTTCACTCGATTTCAAACATTTTTGCCAGGAATTATAGTTTTAGAAAAAGCTATGAAAAAAGCTATACAAAACCATGATTTTGTAGTCGTATAGTCTAGTAGCCTATGTAATGTCCTGCCCTCTACACTATAAATAGACACTGAAACAGTTGAAATAGGTAACTTGTTCACAGAATTGGCATTTTCTGTATACTGAATGACACGTAGTGCACTATAAGGGGAATAAAGAATGATTCAGACAGTGTAAAAGGGCTTTCCATTGGGTTGAAAGAAGTCTGGTTTCACGCTGTGTCACACACACAGTCTGCTCCGGTCCAGAGACACAATATCTCTGAGCAGATCATACTGTATGCATGAATCGCACAGACCACAAAATGTATCAAACTCATCATGTTATATTTTATAGCGATTTGGATTAGATTAGGAGGAGAAACTGTTAGACAAACAGCACTAATGAGTAGAAGAGATGACACCAACACCTGCACCAACATAAACTTAACAAGTTTCAAACAACACATCCTTGGCATCAATATAATCACTTTTTTGCATTAGTAACAGTTACATATTGAATCTAAAGTGCTAATCTATTTGACCAAGGCTGTCATTAGCTGTCAAATGTTGCTTTACTGAGCTCAAAGGTTCTGGCCCAGACTGTGTTATAAATTAAATGCTGTTTAATTGCACGATATGTCCCGCCCCGTTTTCCAGTTTCATTTGAAATTATGTCACCACATAGAATAATTTCAAGGCACTTCAGTGGACCTTTAAGAAGCTTAAGAAGACTGGTTTGGGCTTTATTTATATAATTTTGCATGGGCTCGGGCTTGCGCTCTAGTTTACGAGATAAATTATGTTCCTGTAGCTGAACTGGTAGAGCATTGCGCAAGGTTGGGTATTCGAATCCCAGGGAACACATGATAGTAGAAAATTGTTAGCCTGAATGCAATGTACGTCAATTTGGATAGGTGAAATAGAGGATTGCCTCTGGTGATTACGTATTGGTTGCACCAGCAACTAAAGCAAACTCTGAGGTGTGGAAAAGTTTTGACCATGTTTATAATGAGAATAATGAACCAGTGGGTTATATTGCTGGATGCACCATCAATGAGTGCAGGAGCGCACTGAAGCCATCTATAGTGGATTCAATCATTTTCCTACACAAAAACATGTAGGCCTAGCCTAATCTTGGTGAGTAAAGGTTTTTCAAATGTTAACTAAATATTAATTGAGTCTTAAATGCATAATGAAGACAGAGTATATAGGCTAATGTTGGCATTATTATTTTATTAAATATCAACTGCTAGTGGCAAAGCAAATCCGGCGCAGCCTTTATCTTAATTTTGTTATTGCCAGATACTTAATCAGTGTTGGGGTAGTTACTCAAAAAATGTAATTAGTTACTAGTTACTTCTGTAAATTGTAATGAGATTACTTTACTAGTTACTGCATTTGAAAAGTAACTTCACTACTTATTACTTTACTTTTTTTTTTTCTCAACTCCTTTTTAATGGTTACATTTAATTGTATTCATCAAAAAGCATGTCTAATTCATTTAATTCATAACACATACATTTCCACAGCAATTTATTAAAAGTTTAACAAAAATTAAATGTTCAGGGCCCTATGAAATGTTTTATTTCTTCACCATATGTTTTATTTTTTTTAGCATGTGTAATTATTTAAATGCATAAAAACAACTTAATTTATTATTTTTTTCTTAAAATAGCCTTATGAAATGTTTTTTTTTCCCCTCAGAAATTCTGTTGTGTATTTACATTTTTCTGGTTATCAATTGAAGGCATAAAACAAAACAAATTTAGATTTTATTTTAAAGATAAATTGCATTTCTTTTTTCTTCTTCTGAGAAATATATTTTCAATCTGAGTATGAACAATAAACACAAACTATGCAGCATATAGTAAAAACAATTGCACAAATTGTCTTCAACAATACAGTGCAATAACAGTGCAAATGATTCACAAACTACACACAAAATGACAAAACTATATTTTATGAACTGTATAATTATATAATGATTTACTTAGTATACATAATATACATATTATAAATGATCGATTCGTTGGCTGTAATCTGTGTCAGAATCGATTTTACTGGGACATCGCCTAACGACCCAAGACATAAATCCCAGTGCTTTATCAGATATGTGTTTCATCCTTGTTTTTGTTTTGTTTTATGTCAAAGTACTCTGTCGAGTGTTTTTTGTGCTTTTTCTGAGAGTTTTCTCATGCGTTATTGTGTGTTTGTATTCATGCACTCACGACTGACTTTACTTTCACTTTGTTTTTGTAAATTTCGTTCATTTTCCAAAGCAATAGGCTATGTTAAGTAGTAGTTCAAAAGACTACTTATTGGTTTAATATGGGAGAGTTTGAACCAATCTGCACACGGGGATGGGACTAAGCGTCAACAATCATTTCTGTTTGGCTCAGAGGAACGAAAGCATTGGTTTCTTCTGACGAATCAATGTTGTCAAAATGTGATGACGTAATCACATACACTACAGCGCCTCCGAATATCCATAATGAGTCTGAGGGTTAAGCGCTAAGATCAATCGTTATCGGGAAACCCCAGCCAGAACTTTACACACAGGCAAACAAGGCATGTGTAACGCAGGAAAGCGCGTTCCTATAGTCTAGTAAAGTAGTGTAGTTACCAATATTATTAGTGTAATGCGTTACTTTACTTCGTTACCCCAAAAAGTAATATAGTTACTGTAATCCGTTACTTTGTAACTCGTTACCCCCAAAACTGTATCTAATTTAGAATTCATCTTAATTTAATTTGTTAAGAAAGACTTGTTTTTATTGGTGCAAGCCTATAAAAAATAGGCTAAATGAGCATATGCCTACACTCTCAGAAAATAAAGTACATAATTGTACCTTTAGTGAAAGTGAGAAAGTGAAGTGACATTCAGCCAAGTATGGTGACCCATACTCAGAATTTGTGCTCTGCATTTAACCCATACAAAATGCATACACACAGAGCAGTGAACACACACACACACACACACACACACACACACACACACACACACACACACACACACACACACACACACACACACACACACACACACACACACACACTGTGAGCACACACCCGGAGCAGTGGGCAGCCATTTATGCTGTGGCGCCCGGGGAGCAGTTGGGGGTTCAATGCCTTGCTCAAGGGCACCTAAGTCATGGTATTGAAGGTGGAGAGAGAACTGTATATGCACTCCCCCCACCCACAATTCCTGCCGGCCCGGGACTCGAACTCACAACCTTTCGATTGGGAGTCCGACTCTCTAACCATTAGGCCACGACTTCCCCTAAACAATGGCTTGTCACTGGGGCTGTACCCTCAAGGGTACAGCTTTTGTACCCTTAGCATATGGTACAAATTTGTACCTTTGTGATTTGTACCTTAAGAGACCAATTTTGTACCTGTGGTGGCAATTTTGTACCTTTATTTAAGAGTACAAAAATGGACCCTTCAAAAAGGGTATTAAAAAAACTGGCTTTGACATTGTACAATCCTTGATATGACATATATATAATTTACACACACACGCTGAATTAAAATCAGAATTTATTCAATCCTTTTCATTTTCAAATTTTACATTTCATTTTAAACACAATGTCTAACTGTGACATATAAACAATCTTCAACTGAGTTAGTGTCATATGCCTGAAAGTCCATTTCCTCTCAATGTCGGTTACTTCTATGCATGCTTCTGATATTTTTTGAAGGACCTCCTCGGTCACAGTAAAAAACGGAGTGTCAATTCAAAACTCAAACTAAAGATCATATATGGTCCCAATCTGCCTAGTGTTAAAAGTACAACGTCGTGGTGTTGAATTTTTAGTGTTAATATAGCACCTTATAGTGTAGAAAAATTACAATCCAAGTCTAAAGTGTTACACTTGCTATTGTTGTTTAAATTTTACACTGTTGTTTTATTTAACACCCCTGGGGTTGTTTTAAGTGTAATTAATAAAGTACTCTTTTCAGTGAAAACAAAAAAAATAATGTTAATTATTATGTTAACAATAAAGTAAATGTACAAGATTAGACATAAAATCAAGAGTCTTCAGACAGATGTATAAATTTCAACATTTATTGAACAAATGGGCAAAGTGGCCCATGCATATACCAGATGTGTAGATGTTAATTAGTCAGTCACATTCATTAAGTGTTGCACAGAAACATAAAATTGTTTATAAAACACAAAATCATCAAATTTACCTAGACATTAACAAATATGACATGTATGGCTTGAGGTTTGTAGCATCCATTAATGATGTTCCTCGTCCTATCAGCGAGCAGGTATGTCTGTGTGGTCTCTTCTCTGCAATCAAGCTGTTCTTGTTATTGCCTGCAGATAAAAGACAAAAGGAACACTCAGGGTCAGCTCTCCAACTGAATTTTTATTTATATTAAATGTGTTTTTCATATACAACCCATCTGCCAATATTTTGAGGCAGACAATAGGTAGTGACAGAAATGTCCAAATGTACCTTTTTGAAGATGTTTTTCAGCTTAACAGGATGACATTTGTCCAGGTCCCTTGCAGCCTAGTGATGATGGTGGAATCATATGAAGTAGGAGACCAACTGATGCAATATCACTGTCCATTCTAGATAACAGATATGACGAATTTAGCATAAAATAAAATAAAATGCATGAACACAGACTACAGTTACAGCAAAAATATAGATATTCTTATTCTGAAATATAGTCTAACCTTAGACAATTGGTTTCATCCTCATTCACAGCTGATTCAGAGGTCAATTGGGTCCTGAAGGTCTTGGGAGAAGCCAGGAACTTGGCTTCTTGAAAAGAAAGAAAACAACAACAAAACAACACTTAATGACAATATCTCTCTCAGGAACCATTCTGCTAAGTTGATTGTGTAGTCACACAGTGGCTCTGATCACAACCTGGCATTAGCACACATTTTGGGTGTCATATGGCCATATACTTTTATTACAGGGTTCGTTAAAAATTAACATTTCTTCAGTTTACTCAGCCTTTTGTTATCTTTGTAACACAACTGAAGATATTTTAATAGAATATAAGATTTCTGTCCTGTAAGATTAATAAGGGAATTAAGATCAATATAACTCAAATATAACTCAAAGGGGATTGAATTACAGTGAATAAGAACTGAATTAGTATGCAAATTATTCAGAATTAATATTTAACACTTTATCAACTATTAGTCCACCAATAAATTGAGATTAGGGTATTTTATCAATTCTGGACAAAATATTATACTGTGGCCTACGGTAATAATATCATAAAATTATGATAACTGATTATGAGCAAGGTAACAAAATCTACAGTTTAAGGCAGTAACTTGTAAGCACACAGCACAAGACACTGGTATGTAAAATCAACCAAGGCTTTATTGAACTACTCTAATACACACAAACTAAACTAACGAAAACACACAAACATTCATTCAGACAGTGACAGAGAAAAGTGATGTTATTAAAGGAGGGTGAATGGAGTCGCAAGTGTCTAGCGTTAGACACTATTTCTTGACTGCAACCTGAGAGAATCAATCTACTAGCACTTTAATCTTAGTTTGTTTTCTTAATAAGATTTACACCAGTTCAGCCAGAATTAGGAGATATTGTGTACTTGCATTTGGATGCTCCTGGATGCTTTGGATGCGTTCCCTTCTGTAATGAAGTTGCTGGAGAGGGAATCTCTGGCACTGATTGGCTAGCAGTCGGTCGATGACGCGTTCTGAGGGACAGCACTCGATGGTGAGTGGTTGGTTGGCTTTGCCGGGTGGCGCTTCATTCACGAGACTTCCTGGATTACGGGTTGCTATGCAAAAGAGTTTTGAGAGTCTGGAGCGACTCTGAGAGGGTTTTCTTTTGACGAAGTTCAACGAAGGATCTTACGGAAGAGTTGATGAGTTTTGAGTGAGCTCTTGGTGGTTTGAAGAGTTCACGCTGGACGATGGAAAGGTCAGCACAAAACATACTACAAAAAGCAAGGCAAAAAAGCAAAGCAAAAAGCTGCTCGTCATTGGGTTATAAGCGTGTCCATCTGACCCGTCCTTCTTAGTGCTACAGCCAATCAGATATTGTCTTGGGCGGGACCTACACCCCGTTCTCCGGTTCTTGCATGTAATTAGCGTAATGTCCATGTGATCGCGTGTGTCCAAACTCCTGAGAGTAATATAATACAGCATGCATAATACAGAGAATACACGTGTACTGTATGAGGCAACTTCTGGTGATTAGTTTCTATAACTGAGATAGAAAACCCTACGAATAGGCTGTAATGAAAGGTAAACACACAGAAAGGATTCCACAGGTTATATAAAACATACATGATACTTTTTGGTTTGGTTTGGTTTTGGAGAAAAAGTCTCTGGAATTTACAGCTGCAGAAAGGAGGTGTTCCCTGGTTTAAGTTTTGTGGTGATCCTGGGCCATAGGAATGCCTTAGCATCCTTCGTTTCCTTATAAGGCTGGGGATTTATGCATTGGGGTCACCACAAGATTTCTTGGCCATTTGGTCTTAAGTTTGGGGAACAAAGAGAAATCTTTTCCTGCTGTCCTGGCGTCGCTGGTATGAAATTAGACAGGCACAAAAAGGGAAAGGGGCGGGGATAGTGACATCTCCCTTAGCCATCTCGGCACCATGACTGTGTTTTATGATGCACTAATGGTTCGATGGGGAATCGTTCCGAACTGTGGAATGCGGTGTTTGGTTCAATGAAATGGACTGTTCAAGGATAATCCTACAGTTCCTTAAACAGCCGAGCAACAGTGAAGGACAGCAGCTTGTAAGTGTTTCGTCTCGTTTTCTCATTAGACTACTGTGTGATGGTCATTGCTAGGAAAGTTTTGGTTTAAATTTTGTGTCTTACCCTGGTAAATACGTGCTGAAAGTGGCACTTGGTTTCGCGTTTGCCTATCGTGGGACTGCCCAGTTTTTGTCTGCTAAATAGTGAGGCGTGGCCAAAACCAGTGACAGTACTTAATTAGCTGTTTTGGAAGCACTTGTCAGAAGAAACAGCCAAGCAACAGAGAAGGACAGCAGCTTGTAAGCGTTTTGTCTCGTTTTCTCATTAGACTACTGTGTGATCATTATTGCTAGGAAAGTTTTGGTTTAAATTGTGTGTCTTACCCTGGTAAATACGTGCTGAAAGTGGTGCTTGGTTTTGCGTTCGCGGCACTGCCCAGTTTCGGTCTGCTAAATAGTGAGGCGTGGCAAGCTGACTTGAATCACAGGTAATCAGGCAAATGCAGCGGTCGTGGCAGCCCTCATGTGAATCCTCGTTGTGTGAAGACAGATGAGTGTAAAGACCATCGACTATACCTGCACGACTCCACCGAGCAAGGACACCGACAGGGCACTTGAGTATTGCTTTTCTCCTCTTTCTTTAATTTTGTATAGCTTGTCCTCAAATACTTATTTAGGTCACTTGTAGTCACTATGTGCTTTCAGATCTATACTATCACTACTAACACTCGGAGAGCACGCTACGTACATCGCAGGAAGGCCTGTCCGACAAACCTACGGCCTGTCCCTCTGACCTCTACTAGTACGCTCTCTATTCCAGCTGGTCTCTGGAAATGCCAGTCTGCTGTTAACAAAGCATACTTCATTTCTTCTATTGCTACTCATTCTGGCCTCAACCTCATGGCACTGGCTGAGACTTGGATCAAACCTGAAGACACTGCTACTCCCGCAGCCCTCTCCACTAATTTCACTTGTTCCCACACTCCTCGTACCACTGGGAGGGGTAGAGGTACTGGTCTCCTAATATATAAAGAATGGAAATTTGATCTTCAGCCATCACCTACAGGTAATGGTCCATTTGAATAACGTGCCATTACTGTAACCCACCCTGTTAAAATCCACTTTGTGGTCATTTATCGTTCCTCAGGTCAATTGGGAAACTTATTGGAGGAGTTGGATGTGCTGCTATCAAACTTTCCTGAAGATGGAACTCCTCTGGTACTGCTTGGTGACTTCAACATCCACCTAGATAAACCACAGGCTGCTGACTTCAAAACTCTGCTCACCTCATTTGATCTCAAGCAAGTGTATACTACAGCGACTCACAAATAACACTTTAACATCTTGCTTGGACAACTTTTGTCCACTGTTGTCTAGACCAGCACGCACCGCCCCTTCTGCCCCCTGACTGTCCGAGGTTCTCCGTGAACGTGAAACTCAGGGCTGCAGAGAGGAAATGGCAGAAATCAAGAAACTCTACCGACCAAAGTGTGTATCAGTCTCTCCTCTCTTCCTTCTCTGTAAAGGCTCTAAAACATCCTCAAAACCACAACAAAATTAACAGCTGTTGTGACGCTTGGACACTCTTCAAAACTTTCTCTTCTCTTCTTAATCCGCCTCCACCACCTCCATCGACTCTTACAGCGGACGACTTTGCAGTTTTCTTCACAAATAAGACAAGAACCATCAGTGACCAATTCTCCACACCGCAGACTGAGGACAACTTCACAATGACCGACGCACACTCTTTCTCCTCCTTCTCCCCACTCTCAGAGATGGACGTTTCCAAACTTCTTCTGTCCAATCATCCTACTACTTGTCCACTTGATCCGATCCCCACTCACCTCCTTCAAGCGATCTCTTCTTCAGTCATACCTTGGCTTACTCACGTTATCAACTTCTCTCTTCACTCTGGAACATTTCCCTCAGCATTTAAGCAGGCTCGGGTAAGCCCACTACTCAAGAAACCATCTGTAATTCAGCGCTTCGTGAAAACTACAGACCGGTATCCCTTCTTCCATTCATTGCAAAGACACTTGAGCGAGCTGTATTCAACCAGCTTTCTATGTTCCTTGCACAGAACAACCTCCTGAACACCAATCTGGCTTCAAAAGTGGCCACTCAACTGAGACTGGTCTGCCTTGGTTACTGAAGCCCTGCGACTGGCAAGAGCAGCTTCAAAATCCTCAGTACTCATCTTACTGGACCTGTCTGCAGCTTTTGACACCGTTAATCACCAGATTCTCCTGTCCTCCCTCAGAAAGATGGGCATCTTCGGAACCGCACTCCTGTGGGTTAAGTCCTACCTCTCTGACAGATCCTTCACTGTGTCTTGGAGGGGTGATGTTTCTAAGTTACAACACCTTGCTACTGGGGTTCCTCAAGGCTCAGTACTTGGACCACTTCTCTCCTCCATCTACATGACGTCATTAGGATCTGTCATTCAGAAGCATGGCTTTATTTATCACTGCTACGCTGATGACACCCAACTCCACTACTCATTCCAATCAGATGACCCGACGGTAGCTGCTCACATTTCAGCATGTCTGAGTGACATTTCTAGCTGGATGAATGACCATCACCTTCAGCTCAACCTTATGAAGACAGAACTCCTGGTGATTCCAGCTTACCCGTTGCTTCATCTCAACTTCTCTATACAGCTGGGTTCATCAACCATTACTCAGATTTGCCTTATACAACATTAGTCAGATTAGACCCTTCCTGTCAGAGCAAGCCACCCAACTTCTTGTCCAAGCTCATGCTCTCTTGGCGGGCCTTCCTGCATGTACTGTCAAGCCTCTGCAATTGATCCAGAATGCAGCAGCGAGGGTTGTCTTCAAATGACCAAAAAAAAAGCTCACGTTACTCCTCTCCTCATCAGGTTACACTGGCTACCAGTAGCCGCCCGCATCGAATTCAAGGTACTGATGCTTACCTACAAGATGACCACTGGCACGGCACCAACATACCTAAACTCACTGGTTAAATCTTATGTGCCCTCCAGAAGTTTGCACTCTACAAGTGAACGATGCCTTGTGGTGCCATCCAAAAGAAGTTCAAGATCACTCCCAGGGTCCTTCTCCTGAACTGCGCCCAGCTGGTGGAATGACCTCCCAATCTCAATTCGTACAGCTGAGTCTTTACTCATTTTCAAGAAACATTTAAAGATTCATCTTTTTCGCCAGCACTTAACCAATTAATACTAGCACGTTTCCTTTTTTTCTTGTCTTTTCATTTAAAAAATAAATAAAATAAATAAATAAAAAATAAATAAAAACCTGGCTATGCATTCTGTACTAGACTAACTGAGACTTGTCATGGCACTTGTATACTGTTGTTGTTCTCTTGTTGACCTGACTTCTATTGTTCTCATTTGTAAGTCGCTTTGGATAAAAGCGTCTGCTAAATGATTAAATGTAAATGTTAACTACCACATTAATACTTCATAAAGAGATCTAATCCATAAAGAGAAGTAATTTATATGTATCATGTGGTTTAGTCCGAATTTTCTGTTTATGTTCCCTGATCAATGTTTAAATGTAAAAAAAATAAATAATAATAATTATGTTCATTGTAAAGTGATCGAGTCTCTTCAGAAAATTTGGTCTAAACCACTCAATTCATTTGGCTTAGTTTTATGATCTCTTTATGAACTTGAAGTATCAAAGTGGTAGTTGTGTAGACAGTCGATGGAAGAAAATTATCTCATTCAAAATATCTTCATTTGTGTTTTGAAAATGAATGCAAGTCTTGCAGGTTTGGAATGACAGAGAGTGTGAAATCATGACAATTTTTCCATTTTTTGGGTCAACTTACCATTCATCTTTTTGCAGTTTGATATCTTAAATTAGTAATTAGTAAATTCCAGGTGTGAACATAAACTAAAATTGTGTGCCTGCCCAGTTAAACTTTAATTTTTCATTTTAATTTGTGCATTTTACATTTCCACTGCACAGAATAACATATAAATGACACAGACAGACTCACACTTCTGGCGTCATCTTCAGCATCCTGCTCCTTTCTTGAAGGGCTTCCATCACTCACACTCAGTGTCATCAGACTCACGAGCTTCCTTCACTTGACACTGCTGAAGTCTGGGCCAATGCTATTGAAAAAGGATAAAAAAACACTTATATCAGTAATTTAAATAAGTAAATGTGGTGATTACTCTTAATTATGAGTATGATGATAAATGTCTATAAAACGGGTGTCAAATCATAAACGTTTTTTTTTTTCTTCTTTTTTTTTTTACAGCCTTCATTCTAGGGTCAATTAAATTAAACATTGTGCAATATTAACATGGAGGCCTGAAAATTTTTTAGTATTTATTTAATCTGATTATTAAATACATTTGTATTTTTACAAATTTTATTCAAGTATTACATTTGACCATAATTGTTATGAGTAACATGAGTAATAAGGCATCTTAAAATGAACAGTGTAACGTAGACTAACCATGTTCCCTACAAAATGATCTTTCATACAGGTGACATTTTAGTGCCGATTGCAGAATAAATAATTACAGGTTGTACATAAACTATATATCGGTGTCATCCTTATGTTTCTCTCTTTCACCCACGATCTAAACAGAGACCCATCCACTGTTTGTTTCAGTAAGATTTGAGTAAGTTTGCTCGGTGTGCCCACCAGGCTTGAAAATGGACGGTGGGGAAGATTTATTTCAAAACTTCAGCTTGGGAGGGAAGACAACTAGAGCAGCGAAAATACACATTTCTATTACACTTTTGTTTCCCACAGTACTACAGCCTTTATTAAATGAATATTATGTTATCACAAATTGTTAAATATATTACCTTTTGTTGAATAAATGTTTTAAAATGGGAATGTTTAAGATCTCTTACTTTATGAAGTTTTCACATTGGTTAAACTTTTTTTTTATTATTATTAATCAGTGCAATTATTTGCCCTTCTCGTCTTCTGCATCTTCAGAAAGATATGGAAATGGTGTTTCACTAACCTTTTACATTGTTCATGCTTAACTCACATGCCATAATTAATATCACGACACAATCATGCCTAACTCGCATGCATCCTTAATTAAAGCAGCAATTAACTTTAATTTAATCAAATAAAAGGTACTCATCTTTCATATTCATTTAAATGATGTTTTCTTGCAGTTAAAGAAATTGAAAGTTCACTTTTGATCAGTTGTATGTCAATTTTCACTGATAAAATTAAGTTATGTGTGCTGTACTGAACACCATTATAAGCCTGTACGGAACACCGTTAAACCCTATCATCTTCCGTATACTGGCGGAGGAGGTACTTTTCCCCAGTGTTCTCAAAAACTATTTGTCCTAAAGACATCAATCAAAGTGTAGACCGTATAATAAGTATTCCCCCGGAGAATGAGCACACAAACATGCTTAGTCTATCATGGTTAGTCTACGTTACTACATTACTTGTTAAGAATTTATCTTACTATTTATTATTTATAATGTAAAAAGAAACTATAGATAGATTCAGACATATTTCTCCATTAACACGTAACTTTGTATATCCGGAAGCATTTGGGACATTATTTAACCCAAAATAGCATGCCATATGAATTGATAAAGTACATGCACGCTCTGCCAGTGGACACTGAAGGAAACTGAAAGATTGACGGATTTAGTTTAACCTACCTTTAACTCACTTTCATACGCAGCCCGGCACGTCACCTGTAGGAGAAAAACATATAATCCATGGCGACGGTTTTGCAAACCGTCCCGTCAGTTTATAAACCGTACTCACAAATTCTTAAACTGTTCCCTCAGTTTAACAAACAGTGCCGGTTTATGAACAGATTGCAAAACTGTCGCCACTGATTGTATTTTTTTCTCCTACAGGTGACGTATCTGGCTCCGTACTTTCACAATACTTGCATAAATGTAATTGTCTGAAGAAAAACTTGAAGTAGATATGAAATGACAGACATGATATTCAGTGCTGAGAACAGGCAACGCAAGCCAATGGCAAATAGAAGTTTTTAAACGTGCTCTATTCTCAGAGTTTTGCATTAGATAACGTCAATCAAATGACGGGTAAATGTTCCTTGTTATAGCAGCTCTGTCTCCAGAAAGACTGCACATTTGCAGCAGGTGAGACAAGCACTTCAAGACAGTGTGTTATGAGTCACAAAAACAAAGTTGTTATTAGCGCGTTGTTACAAGTATGGGTGTATGCTAACGTAAGAATAAAAGAACTTGAGGAGGGTCTTGATCAATGAGGAGTTTACTGAACAACGAAGGAGATTACAGACTATATACAACACATTAACTGAACTCACATCACATTAGGTTAGGTTACAAATAACAGCATTATACAATCACGGACGAGGAAGAACTGAACAGACCGGGTATTTAAACACACAGGAGGTAATGAGGGAACTGGAGACAGGTGGAGAATAGTCAATTAACAAAACAAGAACAGGAAGACCAAATAAGGAAAAACAGAAAGTTCATAAACGTAACAGTTCGCCCCCTCCCGGAACGGTGCGTCCTCACACCGCAAGAGGAATACCAGCGGAGGGAGGGTGGGGGTTCTGGAGGCGGGCGTGGGGCAGGCAAGGGGCAGGCGAAGAGGGAGCAAGGAGGTAGGAACCAGGGCGGAGTGGATGGAGGGAGGAGCCAGGGAGGAGCCCGGAGCAGGAGGAGCCAGATGGTCCTCCAGAGACCAGCCAGGATGGAGATCCACAGTGGAGTCGACGGCGGGAGGAGCCATGGTGGAGAAGGGTGCCGACAACACCAGGGGGCCGACAGGCGGAGACTGCACCGGTGGGTGAGGAGCCCAAGATGGAGCAGCACAGCCGCAGAGCCAGGGTGAAGCCAAGGATCTGGAGGGCCTAGGTGGAGCAGAAGGCTCAGGCGACCAAGGCGGAGGCGGGGCCCTGGAAGACCGCTGCAGAGCCGGAGCGACTGAGGATGGAGGTGGAACCAGAGTGAAGGAGGAGCCTGACAGAGCCGGAGGGATGGAGTGACGAGGTGTAGCCAGAGGAATAGAGTCCCGAGGCGGCAGATGGTCGACGACTGACCAAGGTGGAGCCGGAGGGACGAGGGAGCCCGGTGGAACAGGTGGGATGCCAGGCCATGGTGGAGACGAGGGAGCTAAGAACCAAGGCGGAGCCGCTGGGTCGAAGGACCGAGGAGGAGTCCAGGGCTCGGAGGCTGGAGGCGGAGACAGGGCTTTCACACGCCAAGTCCGAGCTGAAGACTGGCAGTCCAGCGGCGAACCATCGTGTCCAGAAGGCGCGGACTGAGGGTGAGCTGCGGGACTGACTGGCACCAGCAGAGATGAGGTCGAGGAACTGGCTGGTCTAGGAGGAGATGAGAGAGGAAGGATGGGAGGAAACACAGGAGGATCAGGGCTGGATGGAACCAGCGGAAGTGGAGCAGAAGAACTGGCAGGTCTAGGAGGAGGTGGGAGAGGGAGGCTGGGAGGGAATACAGGAGACACAGGAAATTCAAGGCTGGACGGAACCAGCGGAGACACAGAAAATTCAGGGCTGGGCGGAACCAACGGAGACACAGAAAGTTCAGGGCTGGGCAGAACCAGCGGAGAAACAGAAAATTCAGGGATTACCTCCATAGACCAGTCCATAAGATCCATAAGTTGCTCCATATCATTTCCCGAGACCGAAAACAGCTCACCCTCAGTCGCAGAAGTGTGGGCAGGGCTTTCCTCCACACCCTCAATCTTCACTAAGACTCCCACGATGCACGGTGTTGCCGGCTCACACACCTGGTCAGTCGCGCTCTCGAGGTCCTGCTCCCTGTCAGTGAATGGCTCGGGCTCTGCAGCTGTGATGGGCTCTGGCTCCATGCGGTGTGATGGCGGCTGGCTGGTCTCTGGGTCGGGAGTGGGGCTGGAGATATCCTCTTCGGCGGTGCAGATGATCCATGAAGATCCATTTTTCTCCAGCACCCACTCCATGAAAGCGGCGAAATCCTCTCGGGGACCGTTCGCTGGTAGGCGTGCCTTACACCGCTAGCTTAGGCCGGTGTAGAAGAAGTTAGAGAGCGAGCGGTCGGGGAAGTGGGTAAGGCACGCCAGATCTAGAAAGTCCCTGGTATGGTCCTCCAGCGAACGGTCCAGTTGCTCCAGGCATAGGAGACGGACTGCTGGAATGGCCATTCCGGGAGAGGGAAGAAAACAAAAACCAAGAAGAAAGAAAAACGCTGCTAACTAAACTGGGTCCGTGATTCTGTTACAAGTATGGGTGAATGCTAACGTAAGAATAAAAGAACTTGAGGAGGGTCTTGATCAATGAGGAGTTTACTGAACAATGAAGGAGATTACAGACTATATACAACACATTAACTGAACTCACATCACATTAGGTTAGGTTACAAATAACAGCGTTATACAATCACGGACAAGGAAGAACTGAACAGACCGGGTATTTAAACACACAGGAGGTAATGAGGGAACTGGAGACAGGTGGGGAATAATCAATTAACAAAACAAGAACAAGAAGACCAAATAAGGAAACAGAAAGTTCATAAACATAACACGCGTAATGAAATGCCAAACTCAATGCTTTCAAAAACAAACACATTTACCATTTGATGAATTCTCTCATTTAAGTAGAAAACCAACCAAGTGTAAAGTTAGCAGCTTCAGTCTTCAGCACCAGACTCCAGTAACGCCAGGCCTCGGCGGGAACAGAGGTGTAAAGCATGAATTACTTACATTGTAAGCACATTTCACTGTTCTGTAACTTAATATACATCTCTGTACCTCACGAACAACATTAAACCTGACAAAAACACTCGCAGTTAGTAAGTTCTAAATGTGTTCACTACAAATGTTTTTTTCCAGTGTACTTTTATCAAGGGAAAAGCAATCCAACTTACCATCCCGGTCGCTCGAAGAAAGAATGGTGTCGTCGCTTCTCGAGTCAGCAGTCACTGAAGTGCGGAGTCCAGAAATTTCGGCGGGATTTTTATTCTGCGCTTTTAGTTTAAAAGTGAAATTACACCATATAACAACACTAAACATGATAACTATTTAACACTGTAGATTGTTAATTCAACTCTTTGGGAATTAATAACTTTTAACACTGCAAATATTACACTGCTGATTTTACGGTGGCTGAAAGCCCTAAGAGCCGTGCTATGACTTTGTCTCCTCCAAAAGTAAGACCGTGAACTGGACATTCTTTTCAAATGAAAATCAAGCAGCCAATCAGGTCTGGCTCTTGATATTGTACCTTAAAGTCTGCGTGAACTGGAACTTGCAAATGACTTCAGTGTTGTGATGTATTTCCGAGAGAAACGGAATACTAAATGAGAAAAAATAGTGGGCGTGGCTTTATTTTCCAACTAGCACCTGTTTGGATCTAGAAATGGAGGCAGATCTAAACGCAAGTTTACAATCAGTTGTTGAGGATTACTCACTGCCTGAAACACCGCAAGCATCATCATCAGGATTATTTCGTCGCGGGAATCAGACCTTACATGTTTGAGCTGTTACATGCAGAGAGTTCGAATGGTCACCTGGACAACCAAAAATGCACCTCCTTGCCATCTCTCTTTTCACGCGCTGTCAATGTTCGCAAATGCATAGGCAGCCTGTCAACTGTTAGTTTGAGGTGCATGGTTACAGATGCTAAGCAGACACCCAAGCCGTCAAACCTACGTCATCAGGGAAGGTCCTCCAATGCAGAAGGGAGGGACATTTTCAGATTTTGATTAAAGATTACGAAGCCAAAATTTATTTTGTCTGTGGATTGACTTGCATGGATGAATTGTTCACCACAAAACAATCAATTTAAGCAAACAAAGTAAGTATGGTCAATTTTGATTTCAGTTGGACTTTAACCTTTAGAAGAAATGGTACATAAATGTACCTTTTAATGCTTGGGAACATATATGTTTGCATATATGTTTGCACAATAACAAAATCCATTTAATTAAATTCAATTCAAGTTTATTTGTATAGCGCTTTTTAATGATACAAATCATTACAAAGCAACTTTACAGAAAAATTAAATTTCTACAATAAATACAAAAACAAATCGCTACCATTTTGTTTACTTAAATGGGGAGTCATCTCATTTATCATCAGTAAAATATGAAGTGCCACAAGGATCCATCCTAGGTCCCCTTCTATTTTCAATATACATGTTGCCCCTTGTTAATATTATTAGAAAATACGGAATTAGCTCCCACTGTTATGCTGATGATACTCAGCTATATATCTCAAAGAGACCAGATGAAACTTCTAAATTATCTTAGCTAACAGAGTGTGTTAAAAATGTAAAACTGACAAATAATTTTCTCCAATTAAATTCGGATAAGACAGAGATATTAATTATTGGACCAAAAAACACTACACAGAATCTTGTAGATTACAATCTGCAACTAGACAGATGTACTGTTACTTCCTCTACAGTCAAAAATCTGGGTGTTATATTAGACAGCAACTTGTCTTTTGAAAATCATATTTCCCATGTTACAAAAACCGCATTCTTCCATCTTAGAAACATTGCCAAGCTACGAAACATGTTATCTGTTTTTGATGCAGAAAAGCTAGTTCATGCATTTATGACCTCTAGACTGGACTATTGTAATGCACTTATAGGTGGTTGTCCTGCTTCTTCAATAAACAAGCTACAGGTAGTCCAAAATGCAGCAGCCAGAGTCCTTACCAGGTCAAGAAAATATGATCATAGTACCCCAATTTTACAGTCTCTGCCCTGGCTATCTATTAAGTTCCATATCAGTTACAAATTATCATTACTTACCTATAAGGCCCTAAATGGTTTAGCTCCTGCGTACCTAACTAGCCTTATACCACATTACAATCCATCACACTCCCTAAGGTCACAAAACGCTGGACTTTTGGTAGTTCCTAGGATAGCAAAGTCCACTAAAGGAGGTAGAGCTTTTTCACATTTGGCTCCCAAACTCTGGAATAGCCTTCCTGATAATGTTCGGGGTTCAGACACAATCTCTGTTTAAATCTAGATTCACTAGTTCACGCTTACATATAATTAGCTCAGGTATGGTATGCGTATTTGGCGTGCTGACCGGCCGATGAGGAGGAGCAGCGTGGTTGTGGTGCCCGACCGGGAGGACCCAAGTTGTCTCGACCGGAATAGGTCACGGTGTCGGCGTACTTGGCGTACTCAAGGGCCCCTACTAGCTGATAGCCCCTGCTATTCAGTGGGTGAAGGGCCTAATGCTGACCGAGAGGGCCCATGAAGCCTCCGACAGGAGATTGAGACTCAGGATGACGGACGTCTGGGTCCTCTCGGTTTGGCAGATAAAAAGCTTTGCGCTGGCCGACAAGGAGGACTCTGGTGACATCCTCGCCAGGCGGGGTTAAAAGATGTGAGGATAGCTGAGAGTTTTTTTTTTTTTGCAGGATTTGACGAGAGGTCGAGACTCGTAGTGTCGGACGGTTAAGCCTCGCCTACCGTCAAATGGAAAGGTAAGTTGCGTGGTCGAGAGACTCTTACCGACGTCCGAAGGGAGCACACGCATCGAACGGGTTAAGTCTTGCCGACCGTAGAGTGGAAAGGTAAAGGTTGCCTGTCCAGGAGTCTCTCGCCAGCATCCAACGGGGACTTCCTGTTCCCGGAAACAACTGGGTAAGCCTCGCAGGCCATAGGATGGAAAAGGTAAGTTTGTGTGGCCGTGAGGCTCTCGTCGACGTCTTATGGGAGTTTGCTACTCACGGCATGAGACGGGTAAGCCTCGATGACCGTAGGAAGGAAGGAGGGTTTGTTTGTGTGTTTGGTACTTGCGGCATCGGATGGCTTGCTTATTGGGTAGATCGGTTTTGCAACCTAGACCACGTGGAATGGTAGTGGTTGTCTGGCCAGGAGGCTCTCGCCAGCGTCCGATGGGAGCACTCGCATCGAACGGGTAAGCCTCGCTGGCCAAAGGATGGAAAAGGTCATGTTGTCTAGCCGGGAGGCTCTGACCGACGTCCGATAGGAGCTTAGCTCCAGGAATCAAACGGGTAAACCTCTCTGGCTGAAGGACGGAAAAGGTTGTCTAGCTGGGAGTCTCTTACCTTCGTCCGACAGGAGCTTAGCTCCCGGCATCAAACACTTAAGCCTCGCTGGCCAAAAGACAGAAAAGATCGATGGTACATATCGACGATGTAATTGTGCATGGATGGAGTAAGAGAAAGATTCTTTATTCTTGTCTGAGCTCACTATTTGCCATTTTAACCATGCAGGTGCACGAAAAAGAGCCTATGGAATCACCAATAATCGAAAAATATACTTTCGGATGTACTGAGAGTCTTTAGACTTTTAATTGATGCACGCTTTATCCAGATCAAGTAAGAGAGTGATGTTTAACATGCTGTGAAAGTGAAACGATAATAAACTGGGGCCGTTGGCGATGCTTGCAAGCAAATGGGTTAAATAGCAGTTATGTGCTATTCGTTTCCAAGTGGTTTCTAAAGATATTTACTTGCCTGTTTTTCGTATTACGGTCCTAAAAAGGCAACAGAAATTTTACTAACACTTGCTATCCTGCGTCAAAACACGAGGGCAGTTGCGTTTTAGATTAATTTTGAGTGATCACGCCAGTGAATGGTGAAATAGGTCCCTAAATAAATTGGTCCCTAAATAAAGTGTGGATGAAGACTCTGGAAATAATGCCTTGGCTTCGTGGTTAAAAGTGGCATCGTCATCTAACGGAATTACGTTTGTGTCTGTCTTCCAAATCTATGTGCACTCCAGATCAGCAGGTGGCGGTAATGCACCTTTATGCTGGTTTGCCAAAACCGCCATAAAACACTAGTAGAAGTAGACGGAACTGCGTCGTGACGTCGTTTAACAAACTTTAGCTGCAAACCTGCTTTTAGCGTCTTCGCTTGAAAATTTATTGGTTTACATCACGCGGTCTGCGCCGCTAGAGGAAGCGGCCTTGAACTGCGCCTCGGCCGGAAAAGCCGCGGTGAAAGGCTGAGCCACGGCGGGAAGTGAGAGAGGCTTGCTGCGGTGAGAACTGGGGTGCGGCCCAGGCTGGTTGAATGCCTGCTGCTGCAATCCAGTGCTCGAGGAGAGCTCGGTCTCGGGCAGCACGATCGTTGTGTCGAGCGAGGCGAGCTCGGCGCTTACACAGTCTATTGGCCATGATGTGTGGCTTGGCGAGGATAGCAGCTGTCGCGATAACACTTAATGGTGATAAACGGCCGTGTTTGGCTGTGTAGGAATGATCGCGGGTCCAGCAAAAGCAGCAGATCTGATAAATCCCCGGTATAGCTCTCTTCGTTGGTAGGAAAATTGGGTCTGTGATAAAGTGACAGACGAAGCGAACCAGCATGCTGATAAACTGTCAATGGATAGAGGTAAGTCAGCGATATTTATAGTATGGGATTGATTAGTTGATTATTGTCCACCTGTGTCGATTAGGCTAAGTTATTAGGCTAAGTATCTGACGCGCTACTCCCGAATCTTGTTAATAAAAACATCATTTAAAAATGCATCTCTTTCGCCAAGCATTTGAATAACGTATCTTAAATTTTGAGTGTAGTTGCATCTGATCAAATGCACATTTTTATTCTTTAGCTTGGGTTAAACTAATTAATTTTACTTTGTTGGATCAGCAGCTATGCTAATGATGTCTCTATTTGTTTCTATGTTTTGCCACGGGATTTATATCCCGTGGGAACTAGGATTTACACAAGCTCCAGTCTGGATCCAGGAAACCTGAGAAGAGATGATGCTGACCCCTCAGAGGACCTCAGATGATACTAACCCTGAATCAACAAACAGAACTAACAAATATTGCTACAAGTGTGACTGCATCATATAATAATTATTAATTATTAATAATATTAATAATGTTCATCGTCTGGCTGACTACGTCTTGTATAAATTTTTCTACAAATCCTGTCATACGTGCACAAACTGACAGTCACCACTTATAAGCTATTACTAAATATTGTAGAAACCTAATTTTCTGTAAAGTTGCTTTGTAACGATTTGTATTGTAAAAAGCGCTATACACATAAACGTATACGTATAACGTATAACGTTCCAGCGACGATTCCCATATCCGTCATGGCGACATTATAGAGGAACGTCGTTGGAACGTGATGAGAATATACTAACGACCAAACTGGCACGTTGTGAGAACGTTTCTATAAAGTACCATATTGGTCGCAGCGATGTAGCATATAACGTTCCAGCAACGTAACTTTGTGATTCCCATATCCGTCTTGGCGACGTTATAGTGGAACGTCATTGGAACTTGATGAGAATGTCCTAACGACCAAACTGGCACGTTGTGAGAACGTTTCTATAAAGTACCTTATTGGTTGCAGTGACGTACCTTATAACATTTCAGCGACGTAAAATTTTGATTCCCATATCCGTCATGGTGACGTTATAGAGGAACGTCGTTGGAACGTGATGAGAACGTACTAACGACCAAACTGGCACGTTGTGAGAACGTTTCTATAAAGTACCATATTGGTCTCAGCGACGTAGCATATAACGTTCCAGCAACGTAACTTTGTGATTCCCATATCCGTCGTGGCGACGTTATAGTGGAACGTCATTGGAACTTGATGAGAATGTCCTAACGACCAACCCGGCACGTTGTGAGGACGTGACATTACCAGATCATATTGGTCGCCAAGTATGTTCTAATGACCAAAATACCATGTCCACCTCTATTTTTTATATTTTCACCTCACCAATACCCTAGAAATACATAAAGAACTAATAAACTCAATCCAGCTCTGGTGCAAAAAATAAACCTTATGAAATCTAATTTTAATCTAATTATAGGGGATTCATAGTAAATATATACATGCAATGCAAACCAATATAAAAACATTCAATTCTAATATAAAATAGACAAAAACACACTGCATTCATTCAGAAATCAACATTTATTCAGCATTACTTTCTAAAAATACCATTGACAGTAAAAGAAATGGACACAGTGACCCCATTGGATTTAACAGAGAAAAATGAAGTCGATTAGAAGCACGCACTTCCCGGGGGTCGAGCATACTGCACAGACTCAAACTGAGCTTGATGACGTAGAGGTCACGTGAGCAACCTGTCTGACAAATGTAAGTCTTCTAATCGCTGTGCCAAGAGAAATCTAAATCACCCACCGAATCTTGCAGAGAAGGCGAGCGTGAACAGGAGCAAATTTTGGTAAGAATTCTAATTAATTATCTCCCTTGACTTTATGCCTCCACGTCCCCCCGATTGCCTCATAGATAGTAAAAGATTGCCTGCGAGCTTCTCATCCTGTCCATACGGTAATTTCTCTACTATGCGATGGAGAGTTGCCGGTTATGATGCAATTGTTAGCCTATTTTTACAAAAACTGCTTCTACGGGACCATAACGTAAGATACAAGGTAATGGAGCCTTTTATACATTTTCGTGTTTCAAATGGATTCTTTAAATGCCTCAGATGTAAAGTTATTTGATGTCAAAGTGACGCAAAAAAAACCCTGCCCCCTGAAAAATATTAAGCCAAAAAATTTTGAACATTGCACCTGTTCTTCAACCATTTAAAGTGTTACCAAGTTATGAGCACGGAATCAATTCATCAGATTACACAATATAAACAACAGAAAATGTTTGTCTTATTAAGGATGGGGATAGTTAATAATGACGTTATCAGTGAAAATTATAAATAATTATCAGTACACTTATTGATCCAACTCTAAATAATTTGGTGCAAAAAATAAAGACATGATAAATAGATATGAAACAATTCAGCAGATACTGCACTTTTTTCCAGAAAAAAATTACATTGTTTCCTTAGCGTCGTATATGAAGCACCTGGTATAAATGTCTGGTGGTTATGTGCTTTAATTACACGGCATGCAAGAAAAAAAGTAGGCTAAATCGTGCGCATGATCTACTATTTCATTCCCTCTATTTGCTTAATTGTGTAAACTATTTATAAATCAAGAGAACAAATTAGTAAATTGAGCAGACAACACACACACATACATGTAAATATGCATATATACATACATATATATCAGTGTAAACCCCTAGGTTTACAGCTTGGGGTGGGGGGGTGAGTTTGGTTGGTTGAGGAAAATTGACAGACACAAACACTTAAAGGAGTCATGGTGTTCATTTCTTTTTTTTAATGGCAGCAGTGTAACTTAACAATTATTTGAACTTTATTTTAAACTAAACATGTAATTTAAGCACAAAGTGTGCAGCTTTATCACTGTTTCACACATACTCCGTCTGCAGTGCGTATGCGTTGCGTATTTTTTATGCACCCATATTAACGGATTCCAGCGCTCACACTAACAAACGAAAGATTGACTCGTTGTGGAAACACCCATACTACGCAGCAATCATCCTTTTATTGAAGAAATGTAGCAAAACATCTCTGGAGTCAACATCATATTATTAAATTCGAAAGTGCTTTCCACACATTTTCTGCAATGTTGCGCATGAAGTCATGCTCCCATGCGCGTCCATCATGCATAATCTGCATAATTGCAACTTCATTGTGCTGTTACTCCTTTCGAGCCGAATATCACAAAATTGGTCAGCTGAGCTCCCGACAGCATCAGGAGTTTTATGTATGGGAGTAGGCCTAGAATTAATTATTTATTTCAATTAAAGTAATCAGTAAGATATCATAATATTTAGGCTATAATATTATAAATCAGGTTGTTTTGTATTGGTGACGTAATATGTAAATGATATGCGTGCGGCCACCACTGTGCCATAATGTTCCTGAACCCGTGCTACAGGTGGACTATGACCCGATTGTTGAAGAGATCAAGAAGATAACTGAGGAAGAAACGGCCATCCTCGGTATGAAAGCCCAGTCAATGCACCCCGTGAGAGAAGAGAGAGAACAAAAATTAGGAGGAAGCCGATGTCGAGCCGCAGCCCCCCCCAAAAACAAACCCTCTGCACGATCTGTAAATAAATGTCAATGTAAATAAATGCCTATGTATTTATTTATGGGTTTTTTTTTTTTTTTGGAGTACTGACTTGTCATTTATGTAGGCTAAAGTTATTTTGGAAGTTTTTATTTTATATTTGTTTCTAATTTATATGATTTTATCCTATTTAAACTTTGTGTAATTTATTTAGGCCTATTTTATTTTCTTATTCATTTTTAAAATGTTCGAATATTGGCTGGGCAATAAACATTCATGGTTCTTATTTGTTTATTTCAACAGTTTGCCTATTTTCCTTTTTTTTTTTAGTCTATGTAGGGTGGTATTTTTATTCGTTATGTTAATAAAAGGTCTGTATTTAATATCAGTTTTTTTTTCATTCAAGCAATTGATGCCAAATTGCAATTGCCGCTAATTCAAAAGTGAAAGTATAACACACACGCATTTATAAGCTATTTAAAAGTGATGAAGCGAGGAAAAAAGGTTCAGTAAGACCCGTGGGATTGCTTGTAATAAAGATTTAAATTCAAAAATCACAAGAGTCGTTTTAATTTTCGATATTTGCAATATCCTAACAAGAAAAGTAGGCTAATTGTTGTGTTTAAATGTTTTGCCCCTTGCTTGAGCAGCTAATTATACAAACCTAGAAGTCAAATGCATGAATAATGCATTGTTTATATTTGAGTTTAAACTATGTCTATGACTATTGTTGGAAACTCAGAAAGGAAGACCAGACCAGGAGACTCTTGGATAATCTTCAGCAGAATTCTTTATTGAGAACGCGCTGCGTGGCGCTGTAGTCATCAAAAGTTTAACTAGTCATTAATACATTGTAGTTTATATGCATTTCAAGGGGGCAGGATACACAGAGGTGGAGACAACCTAAACAAAGCATGCAAATGCAATTCAGGGATCGGCCTGATACTGGCCATTTTCCCATCTTTGATCTTGTCAGCATAACAGTGTCATTTAAATACAGATGTGCCTGACAGTATCGCTGATACCTTCACATTATCGTAGAGACAAAAGGCACAGCTGTGCCTTGAGCTTAAAAAGCCAAATGCCAAGGAATAGCACAAAGACAATAGGTCCTTATCTCAGACACTTGATTTTCCAGATTTACCTAATAATGTACATCAAAACGTTTTCAGTTTATATGCTATTACATTGCAACCTAGATTTAACATTTTATAAATTTGTAATCCCACAGTCCTCCCATTGAGAGTTCTAATAACGGTCACATAATACAAATTTAAACTTTCATAAGTCCATTCTATGGCCTATGTTTGTTAACATAAGCCCCATCTTCAGTCATGTAACTTGAAAAGGTTACAGGCACGTATAACTTATTCTTATTCTTATAATATTTATTTTTTAGAACCATAACTATTGACACATATGGCATGGATGGTAACACATCGTACAAACTACATGATGACACAGAAAAATCATGTAGCATAAAAGTGGAAGTCTTGAAGTCCATGGCGTCCGAATAGCTGTGAAGTCTGTTTTCTGTAGTCCATTTCCCAGATAGATTCACTCAGATGACTCTTTGTCCTCATGAAGCGTGTTCATGGATGTCTGAAGTGATGCTTTACACCAAGGTGTCACATATGGAAATGTCATGGCATGCACACATACCTGCAACACAAGAAAACAAAGAAACAGCAGACCAGCAGTATTCATGCATAGACATTTTTAGACTTCTGTAGATCGTATAGTGATTTTAAGTCTGGTGATCGTATAGTGTTTTTCTCAACCTAGTTTTAAGTAATTTGACACCTATGGACCAGTGAGGTGGGGATAAATCTACTGATAGGGGAAACTATGAGGAAGTATTCGACACAGGGTTGGCCCCCGAGGCCTGTTGCACTTCGGTTCTTCCCTGGGCTCCTCACTGGTCTGTGTGTGTCCTAGTCTGTCCCTGTAGTTGGTGTGTGAACTTTACTGTGTGACATCTCCATCCTCTAATGAAACATCAGTCATAACAAGACATCATAACCCAAAGAGAATAGGAGTGACTGGAGTGTGCTTTAATATAGCTTTGAAGGCTGTGAGTGTACTTAACCTTCTCTTAATGAAAGGAAGTGACAGTCAACGTATTTACAAAGGATGTTTCATCTTTGTTGTACATTACTGGGGAAGTTAAGCACTCACACCCCTTACAGTTAACATCTGAGCAAGCTGCTCCAACAGTTAGGTGATGTGGGGAGGGGCAGTTTCATAGTGGTAAGTAGACTGAGTAGGAGCTGAGTAAAGCTGTTCATTTCTCTTAATTAGGGCCCGAGCACTGAGGTGCGAGGACCCTCTTGTATCAGCTTTGTTTATTATTATTAGGGCCCGAGCACCGAGGGCGTGGCACAGGGGCTCTACGGCGCCCCCTGGAACACAGTCAGAAATGTTGATGTATAGCTCACACATACTTGCACATATTCATATGAAACTCAGTACACATATAGATCTTATCGTGCCGAACAACTTTCGTATTGCATGTCATAGGCTCCGCCCAGCAGGAAGTCAGCTATTTAGAGTTATGTAAAAAGCGCATGCTCTGGAATTTGAAATACTTTTCATAGGTTTTTTTTTGCCGATTGCCACCAAACTAAATCAACATGATCTCAAGACATTGGGGATGAAAAATTGCCAGGGGATTTTTGATATCTCGAACGGTTTGCTCAAGGCGAGGCGTTGAAATCATGGCGAGAAATGAGAAACAGGACGTGTCTAATAGCATCCACATACACTACCTGATTTTAATCAAACTTCATCAGATTATTCGTTGTATGATGTCAATCGCATATATGTGACTATTGGGAGTCAAAGTTATAGCGCCACCAACTGGCAGCAGGAAGTGTGTCATTTTCAAAATGCTTTGAATTCAGCATCTTATTTTTACTCGATTTGCTTCAAACTTCATCAGAATAATGTTAAAACACAGCCGATATAAGTCTGCAAGGGGGATACTGATATCTAAAAATATTGTTGCCGTGGCAACATGTCAAACTGGAATACTTCTCAGGTGTTTTTGAGGCATATAACATACTTAGAATTTCACAAAATTCTGAACACATATCAGTATTAGTGACAGCTAGACAATGGCGAAAGCTTTTCAAACACAACACAGATTGATAAAGAAATATTTATTTCAATATGCAATAAAAGGAAACTTGAATTATATATATTAGGTGTGACACTATCAGGGAGCATTTAGTCTACAGTGCCACCATTTTCCAGAACTGCAACTTTCCTGGAGTCTACGTATTACAATGTGTCAGGTTCTGAGAGATGTAAAAAGATCCCAAAAAATGACTTAAGGGCTGTTTAAAAAAACCATAGCTCACACACACTTGCATATATTTATATGAAACTCAGTACATTTATAGATCTCATTGAGCTGAACAACTTTCGTGCTCTATGTCATAGGCTCCGCCCAACAGGAAGTCAGCTATTCAGGGCTGTTTAAAAAAAGCATGCTCTGGAATTTGATATACTTGTCATAGGTTTTTTACTTGATTGCCACCAAACTCGGTCAACATGATCTCAAGACATTGGGGATGAAAAATTGCCAGGGGATTTTTGATATCTGGAACGGTTTGCCCGTGGCGCGGTGTTGAAATTAGGGCAAAAAATTAGAAACATGAAATGCCTAATAACATCCACATACATTGCCTGAGTTTGATCAAACTTCATCGGTTTGTTCGATGTATGATAATGATCGTATATATGTGACTATTAAAAGTCAAAGTTATAGCACCACAAACTGGCAGCAGGAAATGAGTCATTTTCAATATGCTTTGAATTCAGCATCTTATTTTTACTCGATTTGCTTCAAACTTCATCAGAATAATGACAAAACATGGCCGATGTAAATCTGTTGTGGGGATATTGATATCTTATATATTGTTGCCATGGCAACGTGTCAAACTTGAAAATTCTGTTATGGTGATTTTGAGGCAGATAACAACCTCAGATTTACATGAAACTCAAAACACATATCAGCATTATTGATAGCTAGACATTGGAAAAAGCTTTTAAAAGGGCATGAAAAAGGCACTCTATAGCGCCACCTTTTGTCAAAAGTGGGAGGGTTAGTTTTAGCTACAGACACCAAACTCGGTACGTATATTGTTCTTATCAAGACGGACAACTTTCTAATTCACAGTCATCAGCTACGACCAACAGGAAGTCGGCTATTTTGATTTGAATGTGGATTTTTGGGAAAATTCTGCTGTGAATTAATGCATACTCCTCACAGGGGAAGTACACTATACACACCAAACTTTGTCTACATGAAGAAAAAAAATTGAGGAACTGAAATTGCGAACGGATTTTGGTTAGCTTGAACTGTTTTGTCGTGGTGATTTTTTGAAATGTCAGTAAAAAGGGAATCATTAATTGTCTTGTATTTTTACATTGCAGCTTCCAAACACGTCAAAGAATTTTTCATACAGATGAAAAAGTCATTCTGAGGAAATATCCATAGTTTCATGACTTTACAACACTGTATGGATACAATGGCGCCACCAGGGGGTCCTGGCCACCCCACTGGCCAGTATAAATTTTAGTAGCATCAGTTATGCATTTCATCCCTAATGCACAGCCAGGCAGGCAAGCCGCTCTAGACCTTCGATCACACACAGTAGCCCCCGCCCCTCCCCCGATGCCGCTGTTGCGCGCTCAGACAGCAACAGGTCAGCGCGTGCCCGTCAGTCAACAATTTCAAAAGAAGTTGGAAGACGAAGAAGATTACCGGTAAGTAAATAAGTCAAAAAATATTCTTTAGTAAAAGAAGACGGGGAATTGTGTGTCGTGACGTGCTTTTTAAGTGCCAAATGGTTACAGTATACTGTTACAGCAGCTTTTTGATGTGTCTTTGACACGTTTTGACAAGAGTTAACGTTACCTAGCTAACGTCGTTAGCTGGTGCATGTTATGTCAATTTTCAGACAATGAAGAGAAAGTCCACAGACATCTCTTCTTATTTTAAGAAGAAAAGTACAGAAGGAGGAGTGAAAGAGATGGCAGGGGAGCAAGAGAGGCTTAGTAATAGTGAGGAGGAGGAGGAGGATGGAGGAGAGGAACAGACAGAGCAGCATGACAAGGATACACAGCCAGCATTAGTGACAGAATACAATGACGAGGAAAAACAGACAGAAGCAGCCCAGGGACAGTCAGCACCATTGGTCACAGAAGCGTGGCAGGACACGGCAAAAGCAGGTGTTAGACGTGTTCCTGGACCAAAAGGTGAAGTAACGATCACGTGGCCCTAATAATGAAATTGATGGCTAGCCTACATAGTAACATCATCTGGAGAAATGTATGTTTTGTTTAGTGTGTTTCCATTAAAATACAAATCATGAAATAATCACTTAAAGCGTTTTGATTCATGTTTATTAGTAGTTGAGTTTTATTAGTCTGAAATGCCTATAGGCCGTTATTACAGCTATGATTGATAATTACGAGAGGGTATTATTATTATTATTGTTATTAGTATCATTATTATCATTATTATTTTAATATCAGAATAACTGATTTTGCCTCTGGTTTCATTATAGATATCTCCCAGTCAAGAGCAGAGCAGCCCAAGCAGCCACATCTGAAAATCTACCCTCGTACCTATCAAGGAGACAGAAGACGATGCTTCTCTAAAGACTGGTACAACACACATAAATGGCTGGAATACTCTCAGAGTAAAGACTCTGCCTACTGTTATGCCTGCCGGCACTTCAGTCTCCCCTCCTCAGGTGATTCAGTATTTACATCTGAAGAGGGGTTCAAACATTGGAAAAAGGCAATCTTCAAAGATGGGGGACTTTTAGGTCATGCCAAATCTGAAGCACATACTAATGCAATGTTAGCATGGGCAGAGCATGAAAAATCCACTGCAAGCACATCCTCTCTCTCAGCCACCTTAAATGCGGAATACAATAAATTAGTGAAGGAAAATAGGGAGTACATTAAAGTTGTTGGAGAAACCCTGCTTCTCACAGCTACACAGAACATAGCACAGAGAGCACATAAAGAATCAGAAGGTGAGAATAAAGGAAACTTTCTCGCTATTATGGAACTGCTAGCCAAACACAATCCCATAGTCAAAAGAAAAATGACAAGTCAAAGAAATGCAACATATCTTGGGCATGACACACAAAATGAAATAATTGATTGTCTAGCTGAAATGGTCCGCACTTCAGTAACTAGTGAAGTTTCCCAAAGTGAGGTTTTCAGCATTTTGGTTGATGAGACTAAAGACCTAAGCAAAAAAGAACAGATGTCCTTTGTAATAAGATACTATTACAATGGGTCAGTATGTGAGAGCTTCCTTGCCTTTGAGGCAGCGCAGCGCCTTGATGCTGCAGCACTTTCACAGAAAATAATTCAAATTTTGCAGAAGCATGGTCTTGACTACAAAAACCACCTTGTAGGGCAAGCATATGACAGAGTCTCAGTCATGAGCGGAAAACACACAGGTGTGCAAGCACGCATAAAATCAGAGGCCCCATTAGCTTTTTATGTGCACTGCAATGCACATTGTTTAAATTTAGTATTAGTTGACAGTGTGAAATGCATCCCTGAAGCTAATTGCTTCTTTTCTCTTTTGCAGAAACTGTATGTTTTTGTGTCAGGGTCATATGTGCACCAAAGATGGCTTGAGGTACAGAGGGAGATGTTTCAGGGGGCTCCAAGAGAGTTACAAAGACTGATAGAGACACGGTGGGCATGTAGGTATAATGCTTGCAAGACAGTGAGAGACAGACTGTCAGCCATCATACGTCTACTAAAAGAAATATCAGAAGAGCAAAATGGTGACAGAGCTGTAGAGGCAAGAGGTTTATTAGCCCAAATAGATCTCAAGTTTGTTAGCCTCCTTGTAACATTCACCAGTGTTCTTGGTGAGATAAAATATCTGTCAGATATTTTACAGTCCCCAGAACATGATTTGGGCACAGCTGTCACACTTGTTGACTCTCTTGTTGACACATTGGAGAGTTACAGAGAGGGCTCTCTCTTTAATGACATCTGGGACAATACTTTAACTCTTACTGAGCAATGCAACATCAGTGCCACACCTTCAGGTCGTCAGGTCAGACCAAGCTCTTTGCTTGAAGGGCATTACTTGTTCACTCCAATAGTTCAAAGACAAGAGAGAACAGAGAAAGAGTCCTTTCGGACAGGTTCATTCATTCCAGTTATTGATGTGCTTCTCTCTGAGGTGAAGAGAAGATTTTCTAAAGAAAATTGTGTCATAATGAAAGGGATACAGGCCTTGAATCCGTGCAGTGCCATATTTTGTGAGAAAGATGTAGTGTTTCCATTTGCCTCACAATACAACTGCAGTACTGAGGATCTACAATATGAGATCCCTCAGCTTAAGCGCATTCTTGAGAGGAAGCAAAGTAGTGGTCAGGAAACAACAAAAACATTAATAGAGCTCACTGTCTTTCTGGAGCCATTTAAGGAGGTCTTCCACCAAATGTTTAAACTGTGCAGAATTGCACTTGCACTACCCGTGAGCACTGCATCCTGTGAGCGCAGTTTTTCTAAGCTAAAGTTAATCAAAACTGCCTTGAGAAGTACCATGGCTGATGAGCGTTTAAGCAATTTGGGTGTGCTGAGTGTAGAATCAAGAAGGGCTAGGGCCATAAATCTTGATGACTTTGTGGATGTGTTTGCCAAAAAACATAGTAATAGGCGAATAAAGCTATTCTGAAGTCTGGTAATCAGATTCAGAGACTATTGATCCCTGTTGGGAAGTTCTTTTTGTAACAGTAATAATTATTTTTGTTTTACATTAAGCAAAGATATAAATGTTTCTTACACATACTGTATCGCCTGGTAATCAGAATAACACTATTGATCCCTATTGGGAAAGTCCTGTTACATAAAGCAAAGATGTGATTGTTTCTGTCCTTACTTTTATTTGTATCTGCCAGTATCTGCTTTTCCCCAGTAACTGTTTTTTGTTTGCAATAAATGTACACCTTATGCCAAATATAATTGCAAATTAAAACAGAATTGTTGTGCAACTCAAAATGTTAACTGTACTGTTATTAGTCTATGCACATTATATAATTAGTAAAATTAAATATAACACAATAAAACAAAGTATATCAGTAGGAGTTTCCTTAAGTCTTTCTGATAGTTTTCTACAGGCCGGTTTACTACACCAGTAGAATAAAATTCTGAAATTATGGTTTCTAGTTTTGGTGTGCCACCCCAAGATTTTAAGTGCCCCCATCTGGCCACCCCTATGAAAAATTTCTGGAGGCGCCACTGTATGGATAACAGAAAATAAAAAAAATGTCAGACATCTCATCTCACTTTGTCCCTCTGTTTGAGTGTGTGTGCTCAGACTTCCATTGTCTGAGAGAAATAGCGCCCCTACAGGTGCAATTCCCGCAGCTGGATGCTATTGGAAAGGGAGGAGACTCTCTTTTAGTTTCACTTTTAAATCGGTTAAAAATACAAATAAATACTTAGATTTAATTCACACTGACAAGCTAAACCAACATATATGATTATTACCGGGTCAGGGCTCATTAATAACTGATGTGTGGTCAGTGATACGTGAGAAAGACGAGAGATGAATCACCGCTCTGAGCAGGAGCGTGTGGAATGACGAGCTCAGAAAAAAACAAGTTTATTCTTGTTTTATAGCTATTAAAAATAAAATTTTACAGCGATATCACACAATTCACCAATTAGAACACACCAAGAGCTAAATTCAGATGTTTTTGAACTGTTTGTGTGAAAATGAAATATTTGCGGCTGCCTATCTGAAATCACCGCCTCCGATCAGCGCGTACAGTGTCACGAGCACAAAACTAACGAATTTATTCTTGTTTAAGAGCTTTTTAAAATAAAACATTACCACAAATGCACACAATACACCCATTATAACACAACAAGAGCTAAATGCAGGTGTTAGTGACCCGTTTATGTGTGAAAGATTATTTGAAAGCGTGACGGGCAGAATAACATATATCTCTCGAGATGCAGGATTCTGCCTTTCGTCGTATGAACGAACACATCACGGACAAGATTATTTCAAAATACATAATAGCTTGGCGAATATAAACAAAAACAGCCACGTGAACATAAACTGTTGAGAAATAAATCTGAAGTGGATCTACTGGATTTGAATATTAAGTGACCGCATTTACCAGCTCCTTGTCTTCAATTTTAATCTATATATATAAAAAAGGAAACTCATTCGTCTTGGCTGCTTTTTTTATGTGTGTACGTATTTATTTATTTATTTATTTACTTTTTTATACATTTTGTATAATTTCATAATTTATGTATTATAATTATAAAAACAAAAATAAATTAGGTCACTCACATAGAAATATCTTAGGCCTTATACTTTTCTGACAGTTTTAAAGATTTTAAAAAATCCTAAAAAACCTTATTTGTGCTGCAAATAATAATTTCAAACTCATTTGATACTGACCTATGACATCCTGTGACATGATATCTATTTGAATTTACATAATCTCATGGATGTAACAGTATATCTGTTCAGCTCACAGATGAAGACTAAGCTGTAATGCAAGCAGAACTTTCACAAATGCTTATAGGTCAATAAAATCATTACAAAACACTTATAAATCATTTAAGGATTTGATAACACTGTAAAATAATGTCTTATTTGTTAACATTAGTAAATGCATTGGTAACACTTTATAATAACTGCACTCATTAGTAAATAGTCAGTTCATGCTTTATAAAGTCTTGTCCCAACATTTATAGTCATTAGTAAGCAGCTTATAAATACAGCTATAAAAAACTTTTTCTTGGTTTATAAGGACATATATTAAAAAGGAGAGTAAAGGGTAAGTTATCTTCCTAAGAAAAATAAAAATAAAAATAAAGAAACAAACACAGATTGATAAAGAAATATTTATTTCAATATGCAATAAAAGAAAACCGTACACTTGAATTATATATATATATATATATATATATATATATATATATATATATATATATATATATATATATATATATATATATATGTATAGTAGGAGCCATTTTGGGGATGGTAAAGGTTTTGTCCACTGGGTGGTGCTGTGGCTATGTTTAATTAGAGAACCTGAGCAGCAAGTGTGTGTTGGTATTTGGGAAGCACACTTTTTGAGTGCACTGCAGACTTGCTCTCAAGGTGGATTCTGGTTGTATGCAGTCCATAAGGTATGGCTTTGTCTGTACATGTGAACAAGGAGAGGACACAAGAAGTTTGAGATCATTTTTAATGGAGTTCAAGTAATAAAGAAAGACATTTGTTATGCATCTACATCCATCTGCATGGACTCTGTTTGTACGTGTTTTAAACTTGCTTACCCCTATTATCAACGGCATTGGAAAGCCAGTACACACACATATATATATATATATATATATAATTTTTTTTTTTTATCAAGTGTACAACTGTACAGTTTCATTTTATCCATCTTGAAAAAATATTTCTGTGTTCTGTATCCCTCTGTGTTGTGTCTGACTTTTTAATTTGGTAGATGAATGTTCCTTTAAATCTCCTTTGTGAATGCTTTAAATGTATAAATAGTCTTCACTATAGATGAGCTCACAAAGGACTGTTACCATTAGGACTGCCTATGCATAGGACCTGGGATCTTGTGCAGCGCCCCTGCTGACAACTAGAATAACGTTATTATACTTAAAGTATGAAAATACAATGATTGAACTTTATAGCTCAAGAACAAAACATTTATAGCTGTATTTATGAACTGCTTAATAATGCCTTTTAAAGGAGTGCTATTATTATTTTTCACTTTTTCAACTTTAGTTATACTGTAATGTTGTTGTTTCAGCATAAAAAAAGTTCTGCAAAGTTACTAAGCTGAAAGTCCAATTCAAAAGGAAATATTTTATTTAACAAAAAACACTTTTTAAAAACTATAATGAACAAATATTGTCCGGGATTTGTGATATCACAAATATGGACGAATGGGATGAGAATTGGTTGAGCTGCACTATAGAAAGCAACGAGTGTGATATATATGTAGTTGACCATGAAGCCTGGAAGAGAAAAACAAAACTCCTTATATTCAGGTGTGAAGAATTATTAGGCATTTTTTCCTTTACTGATAAAATAAGCCAAAAAAAAGAGGTTTAACTCAGAATGAAAAATGTGTTACTAAAGTTATATATATTGTTCTGTGAATGTGATTTCAAAGTCTAGATGATTCGAATTAACCCTTTAACTGCCGTATCCCTTAAAACCTGACTGCCAGAGGGCTATTGTGAATGCATGTGCCCGCTGGGCACAGTTTACCTGATGCCACCGGGGTGGCATTGCACTGATGGCTTGAGCCCGCCATCGCTGCTTGCAGCTATGTTTAGGTGTGCGACATTGTGGGGCACGTCCAGTTGGGGAGAGGAGGCCTCTGCCTTACCGCAAGTAAGCCAACTTGGCGTAAGGCCTCAACATCAGAGAGGAGGAAAATGGTGGTCGAGGAGGTGCGCCGTCAGGAGGAGGCGGAAAGAAGTGCAAAGGCTGTCTCTCTTGCCAAGTAGGGACAATGGATGAGGTGGGAAGGCCTGGAGAGGAGAAAGCTTAGCTGGAGGGAGCTCTGGGAAATGGAGGCAAGTAACATCAGCTTCATCATAAGAGCCACCTATGATGTGCTCCCATCTCCAAAAAACCTCCACCAGTGGTATGGAGAGGACCCAACCTGTGCCCTCTGCCCAACTCCAGGGACTCTTAAGCACATCTTGGCTGGTTGTAAAACCAGCCTCACACAAGGTCGTTACACCTGGAGACACAACCAGGTCCTCAAGAGTCTAGCAGCAGCTCTTGAGAGCCAGAGGAATACTACCAACTCCTTGCCCCTGAGAGCAATCAATTCCATCACGGCCCAAACCTTCATCCGAGAGGGACAGAAGAAGCCCAAACATCCCCCTATTAAATCAGAGGCTGGACAGCTAGCCATGGCCCGGGACTGGAAGATGCTTGTCGATATTGGGCAGCAACTAATCTTTCCAGCTGAGATTGCAGTCACCACACTTAGGCCAGACTTGGTTCTCTGGTCCCCTTCATTGAAGTCTGTTTACATCACTGAGCTCACAGTCCCATGGGAGAATTCAACGGATGAGGCCTATGAACGCAAGAAACTGCGCTATACAGAACTAGCAGCAGACGCTCAACAAAGGGGATGGAAAGCGAAAGTCTATCCGGTTGAAGTGGGTTGCAGAGGTTTTGTGGCTTCATCTACCATCAGACTGCTGAAAGACCTTGGCATCCATGGACAGGCTCTGCGACAGACAATTAGATCCGTCTCTGAAGCGGCCGAAAGAAGCAGCCAGTGGAAATGGATTAAGAGAAAGGATCCTTGTTGGGCTCATAGAGCATCAACATGACCCACTCACTTATCGACCCACTCACTAATCCCCCCACCCTATAACCCACTTGAGAACCCAGGGGACAACCCTCCATGAGGAGGGTGAACAAGGTATGCGGTCAGCTCTAGGCTTGACTCAGGGAAGAGGACGCCTCCTGCCTTGCATAGTCCCGTGGGCTGTGCCATGTAAACAACCAAATTTTCATGATTGGGCATGGGACACAAGCTCAGGTTTGATCACCCTGTAGCTGGCCACCTTTGATGAGGGTGTCTAGTGTTGAAAGGCCGAAACACCCCCTGATTCAAAGGTACATTACTGATGATGTGTCCTGAAATTTACATCTTTCCCATGACTGAGGTACAGCTCCCACGCCACTCTCAACATCAAGGCAAACCATGTGCATACCATCCATTGGCACAATGGACAGTTTACGTCCCGTGTTTATGATTCTGAGGGCTCAAGCCCGAAGGGGCGAAGAGCCCTATTGTTCCCCTAGGGATTATTCTTGTTATTATTAGGGCCCCGAGCACTGCAGTGCGAGGACCCTATTGGAATTGCTTCTTCTTCTTCTTCTTCTCCGTAATGAAACGCATTTTTGGGGGCCTAAACATGCTCCAAAACTCACAAAACTTTGCACACGCATCAGGACCGGCGAAAATTTACATCTGATATAGGTTTCAGAAGTGGGTGTGGCAAAATGGCTCGATAGCGCCACCTGGTAAACTTCAACGGAGTGCGCCTTAAACTGTGTTTCACATACATTGATGAAAATCGGTACACACATGTAACACACCATTACCTACAAAAAAGTCTCTTGGTACAAAATCCAAAACCCAACAGGAAGTAAGTTATTTTGAATTTCCTGTACGATTTTTGTGCAGTTTTTGCCGTTTCCATGCCTCGTATTTTGACGAACTCCTCCTACAGTTTTAATCGGATTATCTTCAAATTTGGTGAGGGTCATCATAAGACCTTTGTAACGTTAAATTGCGAAAGCTTTTGAGTTTTCGTCAAGGGGTGTGTCCCTGGTGGCCTGACAAAGTTTGATGTTTCGCCGTGAAACAGGAAGTTGCTGTAACTCAGGCAAGCAATGTCCGATCTACCCCAAACTTCACACGTGTGATGGGTGTTCTGTCCTGAACAAACACCCATGACCAAATTCAGTTATAGTCATAGCGCCACCTGCTGGTAACAGGAAGTGACATGGTTAACACAGTTATGGACTCCTTGCAAAATAATAAAAGGCATCAACAAGGGTTAAATAGGCTGGCAAAATTTTATAAGCATGCTAATACATGCTAACAACATTTAGCTAAGTGCTAAAGCATGCTACTAATGCAGTGAAACAGGAAGTTGCTGTAACTCAGGCAAGCAATTTCCAATCTGTCCCCAAACTTCACACGTGTGATGGGTGTTCTGTCCTGAACAAACACCCATGAACAAATTCAGTAATAGTCATAGCGCCACCTGCTGTTAACAGGAAGTTACATGGTTAACATTGTTATGGACTCCTAGGAACATATTAAAAAGTGTCAACAAGTGTTAAAAAAGGCTGGCAACATGCTAGAAACATACCAATACATGCTAGCAACACTTAGCTAAATGCTAAAGCATGCTAGTGATGCAGTGAAAAAGGAATTTGCTGTAACTAATGCAAGCAATGTCCGATCTGCCTCAAACTTCAAACGTTTGACAAGAGTGCTGTCCTGAACACATTAACATGCCCATATTTGATTATATTCATAGTGCCACCTGCTGGCAACAGGAAGTGGCATGTTTAACACTGTTATGGACTCCTTGCAAAATAATAAAAGGCATCAACAAGGGTTAAATAGGCTGGCAAAATTTTATAAGCATGCTAATACATGCTAGCAACATTTAGCTAAATGTTAAAGCATGCTACTAATGCAATGAAACAGGAAGTTGCTGTAACTCAGGCAAGCAATGTCCGATCTGCCCCAAACTTCACACGTGTGATGGGTGTTCTGTCCTGAACAAACACCCATGACCAAATGCAGTTATAGTCATAGCGCCACCTGCTGGTAACAGGAAGTGACATAGTGTCACCTGCTGGTAACAGGAAGTGACATGGTTAACACAGTTATGGACTCATAGGAACATATTAAAAAGTGCCAACAAGTGTTAAATAAGCTGGCAACATGCTAGTAACCTACTAATACATGCTAGCAACAATTTGCTAAGTGCTAAAGCATCATATTATTGCAGTGAAACAGGAAGTTGCTGTAAATCAGGCAAGCAATGTCCAATCTGTCCCCAAACTTCACACATGTGATGGGTGTTCTGTCCTGAACAAACACCCATGACCAAATTCAGTAATAGTCATAGCGCCACTTGCTGGTAACAGGAAGATACATGGTTAACATGGTTTACATGGTTACATGGTTAACATGGTTAAGGCTGGCAACATGCTAGAAACATACCAATACATGCTAGCAACACTTAGCTAAATGCTAAAGCATGCTAGTGATGCAGTGAAAAAGGAATTTGCTGTAACTAATGCAAGCAATGTCCGATCTGCCTCAAACTTTAAACGTTTGACAAGAGTCCTGTCCTGAACACATCAACATGCCCATATTTAATTATATTCATAGTGCCACCTGCTGGCAACAGGAAGTGGCATGTTTAACACTGTTAAGGACTCCTTGCAAAATAATAAAAGGCATCAACAAGGGTTAAACAGGCTGGCAAAATTTTATAAGCATGCTAATACATGCTAGCAACATTTAGCTAAGTGCTAAAGCATGCTACTAATGCAGTGAAACAGGAAGTTGCTGTAACTCAGGCAAGCAATGTCCGATCTATCCCAAACTTCACACGTGTTATGGGTGTTCTGTCCTGAACAAACACCCATTACCAAATGCAGTTATAGTCATAGCGCCAGCTGCTGGTAACAGGAAGTGACATGGTTAACACAGTTATGGACTCCTAGGAACATATTAAAAAGTGCCAACAAGTGTTAAATAAGCTGGCAACATGCTAGTAACCTACTAATACATGCTAGCAACAATTTGCTAAGTGCTAAAGCATCATATTATTGCAGTGAAACAGGAAGTTGCTGTAAATCAGGCAAGCAATGTCCAATCTGTCCCCAAACTTCACATATGTGATGGGTGTTCTGTCCTGAACAAACACCCATGACCAAATTCAGTAATAGTGATAGTGCCACCTGCTGGTAACAGGAAGTGACAAGGTTAACGCTGTTATGGACTCCTAGGAACAAATTAAAATGTGTCAAAAAGGGTTAAATATGCTGGCAACCTTCTAGAAGCATACTAAAACATGCTAGCAACACTTAGCTAAGTGCTAAAGCATGCTACTAATGCAGTGAAAAAGGAAGATGCTGTAACTCAGGCAAGCAATGTCCGATCTGCCCCAAACTTCACACGTTTGACAAGGGTCCTGTCATAAATAAATCAACATGCCCATATTCGGTTATAGTCATATAGCGCCATCTGCTGGCAACAGGAAGTGTCATTTTTAACACTTTTATGCACTATTTGCAACACAGTAAAATATGCCATTGTGTGCTAATCATGCTAGAAATATTTTCAAACATTCTAGCAACAATTGGTATGTGCAAAACAATGCTATTAATACTATAAAACAGGAAGTTGTTGTAACTCATGCATACAATTCCCCATCTTACCCAAACATCACATGTTTTATAAGAGTACTGGCCTGAACACAACTAAAGGCCAATATTCAATTCTAAGTATAGCTCCGCCTGCTGGCAACAGGAAATGAATTATTTTATACTAACTTAAACATGACTTGTCTGATCTGCCCGAAACTTTGCATGTTTGGTAAGAGTCCTGGCCTGAAGAAATTTACATGTCAATATTCTGTTATAATCATAGCGCCACCTGTTGGCAGCAGAAAATGTGGCACAAATATTTACTATTTTATAAGCATATGGCCCAACATTCACTGTTCCTCCTATGGGCACCGGGTGGTGGTGAGCCCGAGTGCGAGGGCCCGTTCATCGCTGCTTGCAGCTTTAATTATTAGGGCTCAAGCCCGAAGGGGCAAAGAGCCCTATTGTTCCCCTAAGGATTATTCTTGTTATTAGGGCCCGAGCACCGATGGTATGAGGACCCTCTTGGAATTGCTCCGTTTATTAGGGCCCGAGCACCGATGGTGTGAGGACCCTCTTGGAATTGCTCCGTTTATTATTATTATTATTATTATTATTATTATTATTTAGGGCCCGAGCACCGATGGTGTGAGGACCCTCTTGGAATTGCTCCGTTTATTATTATTATTATTATTAGGGCCCGAGCACCGATGGTGTGAGGACCCTCTTGGAATTGCTCCGTTTATTATTATTATTATTATTATTATTATTATTCTCTAAGATGAATCGCATTTTTGAGAGCCTAAACATGCTCGAAAAGTCATGAAACTTTGCACACACCTCAGAACTGGCGAAAATTTACGTCTGATATGGGTTTCAGAAGTGGGTGTGGCAAAATGGCTCGACAGCGCCACCTATACACGTTCAACGGTGTGCGCCTCGAGCTACGTTTCACGTACATGTATGAAAATTGGTATACACATGTATCTCTCCAATACCTACAAAAAAGTCTCTTGGAGCAAAATCCGAAACCCAACAGGAAGTCGGTTATTTTTAATTTTATGAGCAAATTTTGTGTCATTTTTGTCATTTCCATGCGTTGTATTTTAACGAACTCCTCCTAGAGATTAATTCAGATCAACACCAAAGTTGGTATGCCTAATCTTAAGGCCTTTGCGATGTTAAATTGCGAAGATTTTGAGTTTTCGTTAAAGGGCGTGTCCGTGGCGGCCTGGCGAATTTCGATGATTCGCCATGAAAAATGAAGTTGCTATAACTCGGACATACAATGTCCAATCTGCCCCAAACTTCACATGTTTGATGAGACTCCGAACCTGAACAGATTGACATGCCCATATTCAGTTATAGTCATAGCACCACCTATTGGCAACAGGAAGTGACATATTTTACACTGCGACTAACTACTCCTAGAAATTTTATGACATCAATGTCTTTTTTGTGGTCAGTCTAATCTAAAGGCCTGTGCGATGTTAAGTTGTGAAGATCTTGAGTTTTCGTTAAGGGGCGTGTCCATGGCGCCGTGATAAAATTCAAAGTCTCGCCATGGGAATAAAAGATGTTATAACTCAGGCATTAAATGTCCGATCTTCCCCAAACTTCACATGTTTGATAAGAGTCCTGGCCTGAACACATCTGTAGGCCAATATTCCATCGGGTGTGGCAAAATGGCTCGATAGCGCCACCTATACACTTTCAACATAGCGCGCCTCGAGCTCCGTTTCAAGTACATGTACAAAAATCGGTACACACATGTAACACACCAGTACCTACAAAAAAGTCTCTTGGTACGAAATCCTAATCCCAACAGGAAGTCGGTTATTTTGAAATTTCCCTGCAAAATTGGCGTTGTTTTTGCCCTTTTCAGGGGTTGTACTTTAACGAACTCCTCCTAGAGATTTATTCAGATGAACACCAAACTTGGTCAGTGTAATCTAAAGCCATTTGCGATGTTAAATTGCGAAGGACTTGAGGTTTCGTTAAAGGGCGTGTCCATGGTGGCCTGACAAATTTCGATGTTTCGCCATGAAAAAGGAAGTTGCTGTAACTCAGACATACAATGTCCAATCTGCCCCAAACTTCACATGTTGGATAAGATTTTTGACCTGAACAGATCTACATGCCAATATTCAGTTATAGTCATAGCGCCACCTATTGGCAACAGGAAGTGAAATATTTTACACTGCGACAAACTACTCCTAGAAATTTAATGACATCAATGTTATTTTTGTGGTCCGTCTAATCTAAAGACCTGTGTGATGTTTAGTTGTGAAGATCTTGAGTTTTCGTTAAAAGGCGTGTCCATGGCGCCGTGACGAAGTTTGATGTGTCGCCATGGGAATAAAAGATGTTATAACTCAGGCATAAAATGTCCGATCTTACCCAAACTTCACATGTGTGATAAGGGTCCTGGCCTGAACAGATCTGAAGGCCAATATTCCATTGGGTGTGGCAAAATGGCTCAATAGCGCCACCTATACACTTTCCACTGAATGCATATACACTTTCAATGGAGTGCGCCTCAAGCTATGTTTCACGTACATGTACAAAAATCGGTACACACCTGTAACACACCAATATCTAAGAAAAAGTCTCTTGGTACGAAATCCGAATCCAAACAGGAAGTCCGTTATTTAGAATGTTCTCTGCAAAATTGGTGTTGTTTTTGGCATTTTCAGGGGTTGTACTTTAACGAACTCCTCCTAGAGATTTATTCAGATCAACATCAAACTTGGTCAGTTAAATCTAAAGGCCTTTGCGAAGTTAAATTGGGAAGATCTTGAGATTTCGTTAAAGGGCATGTCCATGGCAGCCTGACAAATTTCGATGTTTCGCCATGAAAAAGGAAGTTGCTGTAACTCAGACATACAATGTCCAATCTGCCCCAAACTTCACATGTTAGATAAGACTTCTGCCCTTAACATATCCACATGCCCATATTCAATTATAGTCATAGCGCCACCTGCTGGCAACAGGAAGTGACATGTTTTACGCTGCGACAAACTACTCCTAGAAATCTTTTGACATTAATGTATTTTTTGTGGTCAGTCTAATCTAAAGGCCTGTGCAATGTTAAATTGTGGAGATCTTCAGTTTTTGTTAAAGGGCGTGTCCATGGCGCCATGACAAAATTTGATGTCTCGCATCAGCAAGAGAAGTTGTTGTAACTCAGGCATAAAATGTTCAATCTTCCTCAGACTCCGCATGTTCGATAAGAGTCCTGGCCTGAACACATCTGAAGGCCAATATTCCATTATAATGATAGCGCCACCTGCTGGCAACAGAAAGATTGGCACATATATGGAATAAACATTGATATATTCCACTTATATTTATGAGTTTAAATGCATATTTCTCACCGTTCGCCTATTTACTAAAGCCACTCGCTGCCGGTGAGCCCGGGTGCGAGGGCCCGTTCATCGCTGCTTGCAGCTTTAATTATTATTATTCTTCTCTAAGATGAATCGCATTTTTGAGAGCCTAAACATGCTCGAAAAATCATGAAACTTTGCACACACCTCAGAACTGGCGTAAATTTACGTCTGATATGGGTTTCAGAAGTGGATGTGGCAAAATGGCTCGACAGCGCCACCTATACACGTTCAACGGTGTGCGCCTCGAGCTACGTTTCACGTACATGTATGAAAATTGGTATACACATGTATCTCTCCAATACCTACAAAAAAAGTCTCTTGGAGCAAAATCCGAAACCCAACAGGATGTCAGTTATTTTTAATTATATGAGCAAATTTTGTGTCATTTTTGTCATTTCCATGCGTTGTATTTTAACGAACTCCTCCTAGAGATTAATTCAGATCAACACCAAAGTTGGTATGCCTAATCTAAAGGCCTTTGCAATGTTAAATTGCGAAGATTTTGAGTTTTCGTTAAAGGGCGTGTCCGTGGCGGCCTGGCGAATTTCAATGATTCGCCATGAAAAATGAAGTTGCTATAACTCAGACATACAATGTCCAATCTGCCCCAAACTTCACATGTTTGATGAGACTCCAAACCTGAACAGATTGACATGCCCATATTCAGTTATGGTCATAGCGCCACCTATTGGCAACAGGAAGTAACATATTTTACACTGCGACTAACTACTCCTAGAAATTTTATGACATCAATGTCTTTTTTGTGGTCAGTCTAATCTAAACGCCTGTGCGATGTTAAGTTGTGAAGATCTTGAGTTTTCGTTAAGGGGCGTGTCCATGGCGCCGTGACAAAATTCAAAGTCTCGCCATGGGAATAAAAGATGTTATAACTCAGGCATAAAATGTCCGATCTTCCCCAAACTTCACATGTTTGATAAAAGTCCTGGCCTGAACAGATCTGAAGGCCAAAATTCCATCGGGTGTGGCAAAATGGCTCGATAGCTCCACCTATACACTTTCAACGGAGTGCGCCTCGATCTATGTTTCACGTACATGTACAAAAATTGGTACACACATGTAACACACCAATACCTACAAAAAAGTATCTTGGTACGAAATCCTAATCCCAACAGGAAGTCGATTATTTTGAATTTTCCCTGCAAAATTGCTGTTGTTTTTGTCATTTTCAGGGTTGTACTTTAACGAACTCCTCCTAGAGATTTATTCAGATGATCACCAAACTTGGTCAGTGTAATCTAAAGCCCTTTGCCATGTTAAATTGCGAAGGACTTGAGGTTTCGTTAAAGGGCGTGTCCATGGCGGCCTGACAAATTTCGATGTTTCGCCATGAAAAAGGAAGTTGCTGTAACTCAGACATACAATGTCCAATCTGCCCCAAACTTCACATGTTGGATAAGACTCTTGACCTGAACAGATCTACATGCCAATATTCAGTTATAGTCATAGCGCCACCTATTGGCAACAGGAAGTGAAATATTTTACACTGCGACAAACTACTCCTAGAAATTTAATGACATCAATGTTATTTTTGTGGTCAGTCTAATCTAAAGACCTGTGTGATGTTTAGTTGTGAAGATCTTGAGTTTTTGTTAAAAGGTGTGTCCATGGCGCCGTGACGAAGTTCGATGTGTCGCCATGGGAATAAAAGATGTTATAACTCAGGCATAAAATGTCCGATCTTGCCCAAACTTCACATGTGTGATAAGGGTCCTGGCCTGAACAGATCTGAAGGCCAATATTCCATTGGGTGTGGCAAAATGGCTCGATAGCGCCACCTATACACTTTCAACTGAGTGCATATACACTTTCAACGGAGTGCGCCTCAAGCTATGTTTCACGTACATGTACAAAAATCGGTACACACATGTAACACACCAATATCTACGAAAAAGTCTCTTGGTACGAAATCCGAATCCAAACAGGAAGTCAGTTATTTAGAATGTTCTCTGCAAAATTGGTGTTGCTTTTGGCATTTTCAGGGGTTGTACTTTAACGAACTCCTTCTAGAGATTTATTCAGATCAACATCAAACTTGCTCAGTTAAATCTAAAGGCCTTTGCGAAGTTAAATTGGGAAGATCTTGAGATTTCGTTAAAGGGAGTGTCCATGGCGGCCTGACAAATTTTGATGTTTCGCCATGAAAAAGGAAGTTGCTGTAACTCAGACATACAATGTCCAATCTGCCCCAAATTCGCATGTTAGATAAGACTTCTGCCCTTAACAGATCTACATGCCCATATTCAATTATAGTCATAGCGCCACCTGCTGGCAACAGGAAGTGACATATTTTACGCTGAGACAAACTACTCCTAGAGATTTTTTGACATTAATGTATTTTTGTGGTCAGTCTAATCTAAAGGCCTGTGTAATGTTAAATTGTGGCAATCTTGAGTTTTAAAGAGCGTGTCCATGGCAAAAATGACAAAATTTGATGTCTCGCCACAGCAAGAGAAGTTGTTGTAACTCAGGCATAAAATGTTTGATCTTCCCCAAACTTCACATGTTCGATAAGAGTGCTGCCCTGAACACATCTGAAGGCCAATATTCCATTATAATGATAGCGCCACCTGCTGGCAACAGGAAGATTGGAACATATATGGAATAAACATTGATATATTCTACTTATATTTATGAGTTTAAATGCATATTTCTCACCATTCACCTATTTACTAAAGCCACTCGCTGCCGGTGAGCCCGGGTGCGAGGGCCCGTTCATCGCTGCTTGCAGCTTTAATATTATTATTATTATTATTATTATTATTATTATTATTATTCTTCTCCAGAATGAATCGCATTTTTGAGGGCCTAAACATACTCAAAAAGTCATGAAACTTTGCACACACCTCAGAACCGGCGAAAATGTACATCTGATATGGGTTTCAGAAGTGGGTGTGGCAAAATGGCTCGACAGCGCCACCTATACATGTTCAACGGTGTGCGCCTCGAGCTATGTTTCACGTACATGTATGAAAATCGGTACACACATGTAACTCTCCAATACCTACGAAAAAGTCTCTTAGAGCAAAATTCTAAACCCAACAGGAAGTCGGTTATTTTTAATATTATGAGCAAATTTTGTGTCATTTTTGCCATTTCCATGAGTTGTATTTTAACGAACTCCTCCTAGAAACTTATTCAGATCAATACCAAATTTAGTATGCCTAATCTAAAGGCCTTTGCGATGTTAAATTGCGAAGATTTTGAGTTTTCGTTAAAGGGCGTGTCCGTGACGGCCTGGCGAATTTCGATGATTCGCCATGAAAAATGAAGTTGCTATAACTCAGACATACAATGTCCAATCTGCCCCAAACTTCACATGTTTGATGAGACTCCAAACCTGAACAGATTTAGATGCCCATTTCCAGTTATAGTCATAGCGCCACCTATTGGCAACAGGAAGTGACATATTTTACACTGCGACTAACTACTCCTAGAAATTTTATGACATCAATGTCTTTTTTGTGGTCAGTCTAATCTAAAGGCCTGTGCGATGTTAAGTTGTGAAGATCTTGAGTTTTCGTTAAGGGGCATGTCCATGGCGCCGTGACAAAATTCAAAGTCTCCCCATGGGAATAAAACATGTTATAACTCAGGCATAAATTGTCTGATCTTCCCCAAACTTCACATGTTTGATAAAAGTCCTGGCCTGAACAGATCTGAAGGCCAATATTCCATCGGGTGTGGCAAAATGGCTCGATAGCGCCACCTGTACACTTTCAACGGAGTGCGCCTCGATCTATGTTTCACGTACATGTACAAAAATTTGTACACACATGTAACACACCAATACCTACAAAAAAGTATCTTGGTACGAAATCCTAATCCCAACAGGAAGTCGATTATTTTGAATTTTCCCTGCAAAATTGGTGTTGTTTTTGCCATTTTCAGGGGTTGTACTTTAACGAACTCCTCCTAGAGATTTATTCAGATGAACACCAAACTTGGTCAGTGTAATCTAAAGCCCTTTGCGATGTTAAATTGCGAAGGACTTGAGGTTTCGTTAAAGGGCGTGTCCATGGCGGCCTGACAAATTTCGATGTTTCGCCATGAAAAAGGAAGTTGCTGTAACTCAGACATACAATGTCCAATCTGCCCCAAACTTCACATGTTGGATAAGATTCTTGACCTGAACAGATCTACATGCCAATATTCAGTTATAGTCATAGCGCCACCTATTGGCAACAGGAAGTGGAATATTTTACACTGCGATAAACTACTCCTAGAAATTTTATGATATCAATGTTATTTTTGTGGTCAGTCTAATCTAAAGACCTGTGTGATGTTTAGTTGTGAAGATCTTGAGTTTTCGTTAAAAGGCGTGTCCATGGCGCCGTGACGAAGTTCGATGTGTCGCCATGGGAATAAAAGATGTTATAACTCAGGCATAAAATGTCCGATCTTACCCAAACTTCACATGTGTGATAAGGGTCCTGGCCTGAACAGATCTGAAGGCCAATATTCCATTGGGTGTGGCAAAATGGCTCGATAGCGCCACCTATACACTTTCAACTGAGTGCATATACACTTTCAACGGAGTGCGCCTCAAGCTATGTTTCACGTACATGTACAAAAATCGGTACACACATGTAACACACCAATATCTACGAAAAAGTATTTTGGTACGAAATCCGAATCCAAACAGGAAGTCAGTTATTTAGAATGTTCTCTGCAAAATTGGTGTTGTTTTTGCCATTTTCAGGGGTTGTACTTTAACGAACTCCTCCTAGAGATTTATTCAGATCAACATCAAACTTGGTCAGTTAAATCTAAAGGCCTTTGCGAAGTTAAATTGGAAAGATCTTGAGATTTCGTTAAAGGGAGTGTCCATGGCAGCCTGACAAATTTTAATGTTTCGCCATGAAAAAGGAAGTTGCTGTAACTCAGACATACAATGTCCAATCTGCCCCAAACTTCGCATGTTAGATAAGACTTCTGCCCTTAACAGATCTACATGCCCATATTCAATTATAGTCATAGTGCCACCTGCTGGCAACAGGAAGTGACATATTTTACGCTGAAACAAACTACTCCTAGAGATTTTTTGACATTAATGTATTTTTGTGGTCAGTCTAATCTAAAGGCCTGTGTAATGTTAAATTGTGGCAATCTTGAGTTTTTGTTAAAGAGCGTGTCCATGGCAAAAATTACAAAATTTGATGTCCCTCCACAGCAAGAGAAGTTGTTGTAACTCAGGCATAAAATGTTTGATCTTCCCCAAACTTCACATGTTCGATAAGAGTGCAGCCCTGAACACATCTGAAGGCCAATATTCCATTATAATCATAGTGCCACCTATTGGCAACAGCAAAATTGGTACATATATGGAATAAACTTTGATATATTCCACTTATATTTATGAGTTTAAATGCATATTTCTCACCGTTCACCTATTTACTAAAGCCACTCGCTGGCGGTGAGCCCGGGTGCGAGGGCCCGTTCATCGCTGCATGCAGCTTTAATTATTATTATTATTCTTCTTCTCCAGAATGAATCGCATTTTTGAGGGCCTAAACATACTCAAAAAGTCATGAAACTTTGCACACACCTCAGAACCGGCGAAAATGTACATCTGGTATGGGTTTCAGAAGTGGGTGTGGCAAAATGGCTCGACAGCGCCACCTATACATGTTCAACGGTGTGCTCCTCGAGCTATGTTTCACGTACATGTATGAAAATTGGTACACACATGTAACTCTCCAATACCTACAAAAAAGTCTCTTAGAGCAAAATTCTAAACCCAACAGGAAGTCAGTTATTTTTAATATTATGAGAAAATTTTGTGTCATTTTTGCCATTTCCATGAGTTGTATTTTAACACACTCCTCCTAGAAACTTATTCAGATCAACACCAAATTTGGTATGCCTAATCTAAAGGCTTTTGCGATGTTAAATTGCGAAGATTTTGAGTTTTCGTTAAAGGGCGTGTCCGTGGCGGCCTGGTGAATTTCGATGATTCGCCATGAAAAATGAAGTATCTATAACTCAGACATACAATGTCCAATGTGCCCAAAACTTCACATGTTTAATAAGACTCCTGACGTGAACATATTTACATGCCCATATTCAGTTATAGTCATAGCGCCACCTATAGGCAACAGGAAGTGACATATTTTACACTTCGACAGACTACTCCTAGATATTTTTTGACATCAATGTCTTTTTTATGGTCAGTATAATCTAAAGGCCTGTGCAATGTTAAATTGTGAAGATCTTGAGTTTTCGTTAAGGGGCGTGTCCATGGCACCATGACAAAATTCAAAGTCTCGCCATGGGAATAAAAGATGTTATAACTCAGGCATAAAATGTCCGATCTTCCCCAAACTTCACATGTGTGATAAAAGTCCTGGCCTGAACAGATCTGAAGGCCAATATTCCATCGGGTGTGGCAAAATGGCTCGATAGCGCCACCTGTACACTTTCAACGGAGTGCACCTCGAGCTATGTTTCACGTACATGTACAAATATTGGTACACACATGTAACACACCAATACCTACAAAAAAGTATTTTGGTACGAAATCCTAATCCCAACAGGAAGTCGGTTATTTCTAATTTTCCCTGCAAAATTGGTGTTGTTTTTGCCATTTTCAGGGGTTGTACTTTAACGAACTCCTCCTAGAGATTTATTCAGATGAACACCAAACTTGGTCAGTGTAATCTAAAGCCATTTGCGATGTTAAATTGCGAAGGACTTGAGGTTTCGTTAAAGGGTGTGTCCATGGGCGGCCTGACAAATTTCGATGTTTCGCCATGAAAAAGGAAGTTGCTGTAACTCAGACATACAATGTCCAATCTGCCCCAAACTTCACATGTTGGATAAGACTCTTGACCTGAACAGATCTACATGCCAATATTCAGTTATAGTCATAGCGCCACCTATAGGCAACAGGAAGTGACATATTTTACACTTCGACAGACTACTCCTAGATATTTTTTGACATCAATGTCTTTTTTATGGTCAGTATAATCTAAAGGCCTGTGCAATGTTAAATTGTGAAGATCTTGAGTTTTCGTTAAGGGGCGTGTCCATGGCGCCATGACAAAATTCAAAGTCTCGCCATGGGAATAAAAGATGTTATAACTCAGGCATAAAATGTCAGATCTTCCCCAAACTTCACATGTGTGATAAAAGTCCTGGCCTGAACAGATCTGAAGGCCAATATTCCATCGGGTGTGGCAAAATGGCTCGATAGCGCCACCTGTACACTTTCAACGGAGTGCACCTCGAGCTATGTTTCACGTACATGTACAAATATTGGTACACACATGTAACACACCAATACCTACAAAAAAGTCTCTCGGTACGAAATCCTAATCCCAACAGGAAGTCGGTTATTTAGAATTTTCCCTGCAAAATTGGTGTTGTTTTTGCCATTTTCAGGGGTTGTACTTTAACGAACTCCTCCTAGAGATTTATTCAGATGAACACCAAACTTGGTCAGTGTAATCTAAAGCCATTTGCGATGTTAAATTGCGAAGGACTTGAGGTTTCGTTAAAGGGCGTGTCCATGGCGGCCTGACAAATTTCGATGTTTCGACATGAAAAAGGAAGTTGCTGTAACTCAGACATACAATGTCCAATCTGCCCCAAACTTCACATGTTGGATAAGACTCTTGACCTGAACAGATCTACATGCCAATATTCAGTTATAGTCATAGCGCCACCTATTGGCAACAGGAAGTGAAATATTTTACACTGCGACAAACTACTCCTAGAAATTTTATGACATCAATGTTATTTTTGTGGTCAGTCTAATCTAAAGACCTGTGTGATGTTTAGTTGTGAAGATCTTGAGTTTTCGTTAAAAGGCGTGTCCATGGCGCCGTGACGAAGTTTGATGTGTCGCCATGGGAATAAAAGATGTTATAACTTAGGCATAAAATGTCCGATCTTGCCCAAACTTCACATGTGTGATAAGGGTCCTGGCCTGAACAGATCTGAAGGCCAATATTCCATTGGGTGTGGCAAAACGGCTCGATAGCGCTACCTACACTTATACTTATGTTTCACGTACATGTACAAAAATCGGTACACACATGTAACACACCAATATCTACGAAAAAGTCTCTTGGTACGAAATCCGAATCCAAACAGGAAGTCAGTTATTTAGAATGTTCTCTGCAAAATTGGTGTTGTTTTTGGCATTTTCAGGGGTTGTACTTTAACGAACTCCTCCTAGAGATTTATTCAGATCAGCATCAAACTTGGTCAGTTAAATCTAAAGGCCTTTGCGATGTTAAATTGGGAAGATCTTGAGATTTTGTTAAAGGGGGTGTCCATGGCGGCCTGACAAATTTCGATGTTTCGCCATGAAAAAGGAAGTTGTTGTAACTCCGACATACAATGTCCAATCTGCCCCAATTTTTGCATGTTAGATAAGACTTCTGCCCTTAACAGATCTACATGCCCATATTCAATTATAGTCATAGCGCCACCTGCTGGCAACAGGAAGTGACATATTTTACGCTGAGACAAACTACTCCTAGAGATTTTTTGACATTGATGTATTTTTGTGGTCAGTCTAATCTTAAGGCCTGTGCAATGTTAAATTATGGAGATCTTGAGTTTTTGTTAAAGGGTGTGTCCATGGCACCATGACAAAATTTGATGTCTCGCCACAGGAAAAGAAGTTGTTGTAACTCAGGCATAAAATGTCCGATCTTCCCCAAACTTCACATTTGTGATAAGAGTCCTGGCCTGAACACATCTGAAGGCCAATATTCCATTATAATGATAGCGCCACCTGCTGGCAACAGGAAGACTGGCACATATAAATTATATATATATACATACATATAATTATAAATATATATTCCACTTATATTTACGACTTTAAATGCATATATCTCGCCGTTCGCCAATTTACTAAAGCCTCTCGCTGGCGGTGAGCCCGGGTGCGAGGGCCCGTTCATCGCTGCTTGCAGCTTTAATTATTATTATTTTTATTTTTTATTTAACCTTCCGGGGGTTTTTGGGGGCCTTAACATGCTCAAAAACTCTTGAAAATTGGCACACACATTGGAACCTGCGGCCATCAGGATGCCGCAGAGACTGGGACCCGGGCGTGGCACAGGGGCTCTACAGCGCCCCCTGGAACACAGTCAGAAATCTTGAACCATAGCTCATACACACTTTCAAGTATTTATATGAAACTCAGTAAACTTATAGATCTCATTGAGCTAAACAAATTTCATGCTCTATGTCATAACAGGAAGTCAGCTATTCAGGGCTGTTTAAAAAAAACATGCTCTGGAATTTGATATACTTGTCATAGGTTTTTTACTTGATTGCCACCAAACTTGGTGAACATGATCTCAAGACATTGGGGATAAAAAATTGCCAGGGGATTTTTGATATCTCGAACGGTTTGCCCGTGGCGTGGCGTTGAAATTAGGGCAAAAAATGAGAAACAGGAAATGCCTAATAACATCCATATACATTTCCAGAGTTTCATCAAACTTCATCAGTTTGTTCGTTGTATTATGCTGATCGTATATATGTGACTATTAAGAGTCAATTTTATAGCGCCACCAACTGGCAGCAGGAAGTGAGTCATTTTCAAAATGCTTTTAATACAGCATCTTATTTTTACTCGATTTGCTTCAAACTTCGTCAAAATAATGACAAAACATGGCCGATGTAAATCTGTAGTGGGGATATTGATATCTTATATATTGTTGCCATGGCAACGTGTCAAACTTGAATATTCTGTTATGGTGATTTTGAGGCAGATAAAAACCTCAGATTTACATGAAATTCAAAACACATATCAGTATTATTGATAGCTAGACAATGGAAAAAACCTTTTAAAAGGGTGTGGAAGAGGCACTCTATAGTGCCACCTTTTGTCAAAAGTGGGGGGGTTAGTTTTAGTTACAGACACCAAACTCGGTACGTATATTTTTCTTATCAAGACGGACAACTTTCTAATTCACAGTCATCAGCTACGACCAACAGGAAGTCGGCTATTTTGATTTGAATGTGTATTTTTGAGATTTTACAGTTGTGAATAATGCATACTCCTCACAGGGGAAGTACACTATACACACCAAACTTTGTCTACATGAAGAAAAAACATTGAGGAGCGGATTTTGGTTAGCTTGAACGGTTTTGTTGTGGTGATTTTGAAATTACAGTAAAAAGGGAATCATTAATTGTCTTGTATTTTTACATTGCAGCTTCCAAACACTTAAAAGCATTTTTTTCATACAGAGATCAAATCATTCTGAGGACATATGCATAGTTTCATGACTTTACAACACGGTATGATTAAAAGAAAATTAAAAAACTGTCAGACATCTCAACTCACTCTGTCCCTCTGTTTGAGGAATGTATGTGTGCTGACTGAGTGTGTGTGTGTGTGTGAGAGTGGGGGATGGGCATGAGCACATGAGTGGCAGACACAATGAGAGAGAGAGAGAGACTTAAACATATCTTTAATCACCAGAAAAATAAACTGTATTTTAAATTGTTATTTTTTTGTTGTTATTGCTAATTGTGCTGTTTTCATTACAGCTTAAGAAATCTCTTAGGCCTTATCCTTTTCTGACAGTTTCAGGAATAAAAAAAAACATCTCGGTTACGTATGTAACCTTGGTTCCCTGAATAGGGAACGAGATGCTGCGGTGACGTCACCACGTATGGGAACACCTTCGGTGTGACGAATGTCTGAAGCCCTATACCATCCCGCCAATCTTATTGGCCAAATAGCGCGTGGCACCGCCCAGCATGCGTAAGCATATATATACCTGGTGCCGCGCGCCATTTACCTCAGATTTCATGACGAAGAAGAAAGCTATCAAGGTACGGCACGGCCAGAACCGCAGCATCTCGTTCCCTATTCAGGGAACCAAGGTTACATACGTAACCGAGATGTTCCCTTTCATAGGTCACTTCGATGCTGCGGTGACGTCACCACGTATGGGAACGCTATACCATCACGCCTGACGTACCTGATAGCTTGGATCCAAGGAAGCATCTGGTCAAGCGAAGAGAACCCGGGAGCCAGGAGCCATCCTCACATCCAGACTGTAAGACCTGATAAAAGTGCTCGGTGAGGACCAGCCTGCCGCAGCACAGATATCATCCATAGAAGATCCACTGAGAAAGGCTTGAGAAGAAGCCACTGCTCTCGTGGAATGACCTTTTACTCCTAAGGGCGAAGCGAGCCCGCGCGCCTCATAGGCCAAGGAAATAGCCTGCACCAGCCAATGGGACATGCGCTGTTTCGTAACTGCATGGCCTTATTCTTATGTCCAAAACAGACAAACAGCTGGTCAGACTCACGCCATGGGGCAGTACGATCCACATAAGTCTTTAACGCTCTCACAGGGCAAAGACTTAGATCCCCAGACTCCGCCGCAGCAGGAGAAAAAGCCTCCAGGACAACCTGCTGAAGGCGAAAGGGATAGATGCGACCTAGGGACATAATTAGGCCTTGGTCGCAACAACACTTCCACAGAGTCTGTGCTATAAAAGTCAGGATTTATCCGGAACAATTCCAAGGGCTCAAACAGATGCCCTGATAAACCATGCAACACAATGGAAAAACCCATGAAGGGACCCGCACGGGGCGGAAAGGCCTCAGCCGTCGCGCACCCTGTATGAACGAGAAACAGTGGATGACGGCCCACTGAGGCACCATTTATATATTCGTGGTAAGCTGAATGGCTGCCACGTAAACCTTAGGGTAGCTGGTGTCACTCCATCCGAAAAACGTTCCTGAAGGAACTCCAGTACTGACGCCACTGGGCAGTAAACTGGATCCATATTATGAGTTTCACACCAGGCCGTAAACAGTCTCCACTTGAAAGCATATAAGCGTCTCGTAGAAGCTGGTCTAGAATTCAGTATAGTCTCGGTAGTTTCAGCAGAAAGACCGGGACATATGAACTCACTCCGCTCAGAGGCCACGCCCACAGATTCCATAGATCTGGCCTCGGGTGCCAAATCAGTCCCTGTGCTTGTGATAATAAATCCTGTCTGAGGGGAATCTCCCATGGAGAGCCCGCTAACAGATTGATCAGATCCACAAACCACGGCTGTGTGTGTGTCACCGCGGAGCCACCAGCAGCAGCTGTTCCACCCTGTCCACCCGTATTCTGCATAATACCGCCGAAATCAGACAGATTGGGGGAAAACGCATACAAACTGGTCCTGGGCAAGTTGTGGGCTAATGCATCCAAGCCCAGGGGTGCTGGAGGGCATAGGGAGAACCAAAGCGGGTAATGCGCAGTCGTGTTTGACGCAAACAATTCCACTTCGCTTCCCCGAAAATCTGCCATAGGAGACTCACCGTTTGGGGGTGCAATCCCCACTCCGCTTGCTCCAGAGTCTGCCTGGATAGCAAATTCGCTCCAAAGTCCAACGTCTGGGGACATGAACAGCTCGGATCGATAGAATTTAGTTCTGAAAACAAAGAACATGTTTCGCCAGCTTGCACAGGGGGCGAGAGAATAATCCTCTCTGATGATTCAGGTATGACACAACCGCTGTGTTGTCTGATCTGAGCAGCACATGACGGCCGATCAGCAGATTCGAGAAATACTGGAGAGCCAGAAAAACAGCCAGTAATTTCAACCTGTTTATGTGCCAACTCCCTTGACAAACAGCTCCCCAGTCGGTCAAAGACGCATCCGTCGTGACAGTCTCTCGGGAAGCGCAAATCCCCAGCCGGACTCCGGTCAGGAGAATTCAGTCAGGAGAATTCGGTTGACATACATATTTTTAGCGACATCACACATCGCCGTGTCACCGGAATCGTCCGATGCGGAGACAACGGGGTGAAACATTCCATACGTAAGCACAGGCTGTTAAATGATTCAGCACAAGATCCCCATGAGAGTGTGCTTGAGTCTGCGATTGCGCTAAACACCAGCTAATCGCCTAAAATAGTTCAAACACGAACGCCCTGGGGCCGCAACGGGGCCAGAGATCCATCCATGCACTTTGAGAAATACTGATACGCTTTGCTCTCTAAAGCGAATCTGAGGAACTTCCTGAGTGCAAGATTCAGATGGTGTAAATCCAGAATGGGTCGTAATCCGTCAGTGTTTTTTTTTTTTTTTTTTTACCACAAAATGACGGCTGTAAAAACCCCCGCCTCCATCTGAGAGGGGTGTACTTCCTCTATAGCCCCTTTGCTCAGCAGAGTTGACATCTCCTGTCGCAGCACCGCTATTTCCATCGGCTTCGCCACCGTGGAAAGAATTCTGCGGAAAGGAGGCGGGCCTTATTGAAACTGAATGGTGTATCCATGACAAATCGTGCGTAACACCCATAGAGAAATGTCGGGCAAGCGTTCACACACGGCCGAGACCATACTAGCGGTCTCAAAATTTCCGCTTCCTGCAACGCTGTCATACATGTTAAAATATCCGGGCACGAAAAGCTCGTGGCGTTCGTGCACAGGGGAAGTGTATGTATAAGAGCCGTTGCGTCTCGTTGTGTATAATCCTGAAACGTGTCCACGGCAGGAATTAGGCCAACAGATTGAACATCGGGCTTTGCCGCTAGCGAAAAACGGCGGCTGTGCGAGCCATCATAAATGGGTCGTCTGTGCAGGACCCTTGAATCACCCCTCGAATTCTGAAAGCTGGATTGCGCAGAGTGTCTGAGGGAATGTTTGGCATTACAGCTCAATCCAATGCTGCTCGAAGCACCGTTTGCTGCGAAGCAAACAATGTAGAATGTGGGGACTGCAGTGAGAGGGTTAGATGTGCATAGCAATCCAACAGCACTCTCTGGTGGAGGGCACAGTCCCTGGCAAGCATTAAGGAAAACGCATGCGTCAAACTCGCTGCGTTTCGTTGTGTATAATCCTGAAGCGTATCCACGGCAGGATTTAATCCAACAAGATAAACATTGGGCCACGCTGCTAGCGAGAACGCGGCAGCTGTGTGAGCCGTCATACACTGGCCATCTTTGCCAGCCTCCGCGCCGTCCCTCAAACTCTGAAGGCTGGATTGTGCAGAGTGTCTGAGGGGGCGCGCGAATGAGAGCTCAGTTCAATGACGCTCGAGGTGCCTTTGCTGCGAGACAGTCAATGTTAGAGAACATGAAGGAAAACGCATGCATCAAACTCGCTGCGTTTCGTTGTGTATAATCCTGAAGCGTATCCACGGCAGGATTTAATCCAACAAGATAACATCGGGCCAAGCCGCTAGCGAAAACGCGGCGGCTGTGTGAGCCGTAATCCACCATTTGAAGAGCAAAACTGTTGATTAACGCGCTCGAGTGGGGGAGAGCGAGCACATGGAACTCCAGTGCATCACTGTATTCATAGTCAAGCCACACATATCGCCCCTAACCAACACCTCGTGCGGGGCCTCGGCGACCGCAGAAGCGAAACGGTGGGGGTCAGACGCGAGGCGACTTAAGAAATACACTCCAGAGCGCGGATACTTCCTAATGGCGTTAGTGCACAGGGGAAGTGTATGCATATTTTACTGTAGCCATAGGCTATCAAGGAGAGAACCTGTAGAGAGGCTGCAACGAACCTCTCATAAGTGCCTCCTCGTGATAACCCATCATACGGCTCCTACCTTTCGTTGACTCATCGCGTCCGCGGAGAGGAGTATACTGCTCGTAGATGATCGCTGAGAACGCGAGATAATAGGGCACAGAAGATTCGCTTCGTACTGAAGGAATGAAATCTGAGGTAAATGGCGCGCGGCACCAGGTATATATATGCTTACGCATGCTGGGCGGTGCCACGCGCTATTTGGCCAATAAGATTGGCGGGATGGTATAGGGCTTCAGACATTCGTCACACCGAAGGTGTTCCCATACGTGGTGACGTAACCGCAGCATCGAAGTGACCTATGAAAGGGAAATACTTATTTGTGCTGCAAATAATAATTTCAAACTCATTTGATACTGACCTCTGACACCCTGTGACATGGCATTTATCTGATTTTACATAATCTCATGGATGTAACAGTAAAACTGTTCAGCTCACAGATGAAGACAAAGCTGTAATGCAAGCAAAACGATTTCACAAATACTTATAGGTCAATAAAATCATAACAAAACACTTTTAAATTATTTAAGGATCTGGTAACACTTTAAAATAATGTCTCATTTGTTAACATTAGTAAATGCATTGGTAACACTTCATAATAGCTGCACTCATTAGCTAAGCATTAGTAAATAGTCAGTTCATGCTTTATATAGCCTTCTCCCAAAATTAATAGTCGTTAGTAAGCATTTTTTAAATACAGCAATAATTAAACTGTTCATGGTTTATATGCACATTTATTTTGAGGAGATTAAAGGATGTAGCCTTCCAAAAAATAAATAAATAAATAATAAATGAACAAACACAGAACTCAGAAATATTTATTTCAAGATGCAATAAAAGAAAACTGTACACTTTAATTTATATATATATATATATATTTATATATATATATATATATATATATATATATATATATATATATATATATATATATATATATATATATATATATAATTGCATACGTTTATATTAAATTATTTTTATCAAGTGTACAGCTGTACAGTTTCATTTTTTGCATCTTGAAAAAATATTTCTTTTCTTTATCCCTCTGTGTTGTGTTTAACTTTTCAGTTTGGAAGATCAATGAATCTTTAAATCTCCTTTGTGAATGCTATAAATGTATAAATAGTCCTCACTTTAGGTGAGCTCACAAAAATAGATCGCTGGCAATTACTAAATGTTTTATAAAAACCTGACTTTATCATGAATTACAGCTGGAATATATGTCAATAAAGCAGTTATTAACAAACTGACCAACTATTATCCTGTGTCTAAATAATAAGATTTATATAATTACACTAAAATAGTTCATTAATCATTTAATTTCACTTTCTTAATGATCTCATAAACCACTGACGACTCCTTAATAACTAGTTTGTAAATAATGCAATAATTTATAAATGATAAATTGATCCTTAAAGTATGAAAATACAATGATTGAACTTTATAGATATGCTCAATAACAAAATATTTATAGCTGTATTTATGAACTGCTTAAGAATGCCTATTAAAGGAGTGCTATTAGGCTTTTTCACTTTTTCAACTTTAGTTAGTCAGTAATGTTGCTGTTTCAGCATAAAAAAAGTTCTGCAAAGTTACAAAGCTGAAAGTCCAATTCAAAAGGAGATATTTTATTTAACAAAAATCACTTTTTAAAAACTATGACGAACAAATTGTTTGGACTACAACAAGCATTTTCCGGGATTTTTGATAACACAAATATTGACGAATGGGATGTGAAAAAAGACTGGAAGAGAAAAAGAAACTCCTTATATTCAGGTGTGCAGAATTATGAGGCACTTTTTCCTTTACTGATAAAATGAGCCAAAAAAGACATTAAACTCAGACTGAAAAAAAACTAAATTATTAGATCCTCATGAGAAATATTCAAAATTAGATCACTACATTAATTGCAAAGTAAAGACATGACCACTGGGCAGAAAAAATGCTTACTGGGTCAGAAGGGTCAGAAAAAAAAACAGGTGGAGAAGACCAGAAACACGTAAACTGCAAAAGAATTAAGAATTAAAGTGAAGAATTAGGTGTGAAACAATCAGAGCATTTAGTCTACAGTGCCACCATTTTCCAGAACTGCAACTTTCCTGGAGTCTACGAATTACAATGTGTCAGGTTCTGAGAGACGTAAAAAGATCCCAAAAAATGACTTAATTAGAATAGCACAATGTATTGTGGAATACTATATTAAGACATTATATATAGGCTTTATGAACAGATAGGTTTTGAGAGATTCTTGAAAGACTAGCATCACCTCCTCTTGTACGACGGTTTGAGGAATATATCTTCCAGATAGTACCGCCGCTCCCTATATGCAGAGTACGCAGTCTTCGTAGGGCACCAACTCCCAGAGGGGGCACCATCCCTGTTGCTCAAAAAAAAAACATGCGCCATTCTCCCATCCGTGCTCGCGACCGCTTGCACCTCATGTTTGCGGATGAATGTTCGTTATTGATGGATGGACATCTATGCCCATGTACAGGACATCAGCAATCCGGCACAGAGAAAAGAAAAATAAAGAAAGTAAAAAACAAAACAAAAACAGGCATAAAGTTGGCTTGACATTGGACATTCGAGAGTCTCAAATTTAGGGACCGTCTCTAAAGTTACATGTGAAATTGTTATACACTTTTCTAACGTCAGTAGCATTTGAAGAGAATGACTTACAGTCATAAAAACAACTGTAATTGTTCATCTAGGTGACACAATTAAATTGAATGTTTGATATTTATTAAAACAAACTGTAAGTCATATGTAAATTATGCTACTTTTTCACATGGGCTCAAACGCAAATTTGAAGCTCAATAGCATTTGAGGAGAAAGACTTGCAGTCTTAAAACAATTGTAATGTGTTCATTTAGGTGTCAGCTATGATGCACACCTTATACATTTTTTATATATATTAAAATAAAGTGTTACTAAAGTTATGTATATTGTTCTGTGTATGTGATTACAAAGTCTAGATGGGTCGGATTAACCCTTGAACTGCTGTATCCCTTAAAACTTGATTGCCAGAGGGTTACTGTAAATGCTTTTGCCCGCTGGGCACAGTTTTCCCGATGGCACTGACGGCTTGAGCCCGCCATCACTGCTTGCAGCTATATTTATTATTATTTTTATTTTTTATTTAACCTTCCGGGGGTTTTGGGGGGCCTTAACATGCTCAAAAACTCTTGAAAATTGGAGGTTTGGGGTTTTTGGGGTTTTGAATTGGGGTTTTTGAACTGGATGCAATGGAAAGACCCCATGAATACATCTTTATGGATGAAGCTGGGTTTAATCTCACCAAAAGGAGAAGGAGAGGCCGTAATGTGATTGGCCATCGGGCCATTGTTGGTGTTCCTGGGCAGCGTGGTGCCAATGTCACATTATGTGCTGCCATCAGCAATCATGGGGTTGTCCACCATCATGCCAACCTGGGGCCCTACAACACTCACCAGCTCCTCATTTTCCTCAAAAACATGCGAGATGCTCTGTTGGGGCAGCAGGATGAGCATCCCATCTATGTGGTTGTTTGGGATAATGTGAGTTTTCACAGAGCCCTCCAGGTTAGAGAGTGGTACAATATGAACCAAGATTTTATCAATCTTTGCCTTCCACCGTACTCCCCTTTCCTAAACCCCATTGAGGAATTCTTCTCCTCATGGCGGTGGAAGGTATATGAACGCCAACCTTACACCAGGGTAAATCTCCTGCAAGCCATGGGACTTGCCTGTGGTGACATAGATGTGGAGGCATGCCAAGCCTGGATACGGCATGCCAGGGTTTTTTTTCCCCGTTGCCTGGCCAGACAAAATGTGGCCTGTGATGTGGATGAAGTCCTGTGGCCTGACCCAGTACGGAGACATGATGCTGTGGCTGAATTCACTTATTTGTATTTTTCGTACTTTATATTTACAGTATACATAGGCTTACTGTACACAAGTGGTAAGCACGTATGATTTCTGTTTGTTTTTAAAAGTGATACAGTACATGTAAATGCACAAGATTTCTTTTTGTACAAGTGCTAAATGCACTTTTTTTTTTTTTTTGCAACTTGCATTTAGCCTACAGTGAACAATAAACATTTATTTCACCAGCTTCATGTCCTGAGTATTGTGTTTTCTATTTTTCTACGTAGTGTTTAGTGACTGTTCAGTAGTTTTTTTAAATTTTGATTGACTCGGGGCACGATTTGACAACATAGTTCAGTTTTGAGCACAGATTGAACTGTTTTGAGGTGAAAGTTTGGTTTTGCAAGAAGTGTCTGAGGTTTTGTAAATGTAGCTTGAAAATTGAGTTGTGTGTTCACAGTTTAAGAGAAAAGGTGAGCTGCTTTCAAGAAATGTGTTTTAGCAATCGAGAAAAACTGTAAAAGATACCAAATTGATATTAACGATTTCGAACAAGTGGAAGAAATCTGATTGACGATACCGATAATTGAAGATGAGGAACGAGATAGTGTTATTACCATTGCTCATCGAAACATACCAGAATAATACGAGCTACAAATAGGCAAAATAAGACTGCTTATTAGAGACAGTTTAATAGAAAGAACTGAAGGAGGCGTTGTGATACTAAATGGAAATAAACAAATGATAACTGGTTCTGGAACAGCTGGGGCAATTTTCAATAAATTAAGTAAACAAGCATTACAGGAGATTGAAAGTATGAGAGCCCAGCTCGGACCGCAACAAGCAGCGACAGTGAGAATAACCTCTGGCCGTCCACAGTGGAATTATGTAGCGCATACAGTAATGACTGATTGCAGAGATGAATTCTGTAGTGCAGAACGCTCCTGGTTAGAGGCCAGAACTATAACAACAGCAGTAATAAAAGAAACACTAAACAGACGAGAGAATCAAATACATATGACTTTAATGGGAACAGGACAATTTAAACATCCAGTTAATTCGGTATTAGAAGGCATATTATCAGGAATTACAAATATGTCACAGGAGGGTCACTTGACCATAAATTTATTAATGACTAACATAAATCAGGATGAACTGGAAAAAATTATTGAGAAAAGGGAGGACAACAACCAGCCAGGATCCTCTCAGCCGTCGGGAATGTTCCTGCAGGGGACAGAAAAATACAACAGGGTGAGACAGAGTCTGAAGACGAATCCGAGGTGTCGGAGTTGTATATGACTCAGACAGGTCAGATTCTTAACTATATTTTGAAGATAGTGAAAGTAGAGAAACAGAAAATATTTACAAAGAATCTAGACTGCGGAATAAAAGAAGAGGCCAGATGGAATAACAAAGAGTGATAAACCAAATAGAGAATGATTGGCCAGAAGTTCAGGTAAAAGGGATTTTATTCAAAAATCCTACCAGTGAGAAACGAGGTAAACATTAACACGACATTGGGACCAGAAGATTGTTAATGATAGAAGTTTGACTTACGGACAGATGAGATCAGCAAGCCACTCTCCATCTGCCCAGAGAGTCGCTCGGACAGAAGGATGGTCTAACGGGAAAACAGACATTGTTTCAGGTAGGATACGTACATAATAGACAAATAGTTAAAGAACTGGAAAAGGTGGTTCATTCTCTAAAATCAGAAATTAAAAGTCTGAAAAAAGGGAGTATAAATATTAAAAGATACGGAAGTAATAGGACTGGAGGACAGAATTAAGTAGGGTTGTGATGGTCAGGTCGCAAAGCAAAGACAAACATTCAGGATCGGACAGCAACTCCTGGATTTACAACTTCTCACAGACAGTTAGAAGTTGCAACTCCACAAGAAACTGAAGAAAACAGAATAGTGTATATGCGAAATTGCTAGAATTAAAATTTAACAGAAGCAGTTAGAAAACAGGTAGGAAATAAGAAGTCGCACGAAGACCAGAGTACATAGGTAAAACAGAGAATGAAAGCGGCCGAGAATGCGCAGCTGAGCCGAGATGCCGCTACGAGGTTAGTGCAGACCTGTACAGGTCACCCCATATCCTCGGAGGGTTTGGATAAGTTGAGGAATTTGACAGGTATAGACGATAAAATTAAAGAATGGACAAAAACCCTCATTAATGCCCAGAAAAGAGCAGATTAACTTTATTAGGAATTTGGCTTTCTATAGAACAGGAGATCCCTAATGCTGACAAAGTTCCGTTGCTGAGGCATGTAGGCGTAATTTAGTTACCCTTATGAATAATGCGACTAGAGAAAAATAGAAGAAAAACTAGCTGAATATGATCTCGGTAAAAAACATGTTAAAACCATGAGGAAATTTACACCGCAAAATAAACAAGCTCAAGGTCTACAGTTTAAAAATAATTATAATAACAATAAATTCCAAAGACCAGAAAGATTGAAAAAAAAATTTGAAGACCTTAAGAACAAAAATCAAAACGGAAAAAAGATTAGGAGTATTAAGGTATAACAAAAGATGGAAAAATGCTCTAAACTGAACGACGAGGAAACATGCAAAACTAAGAAGAAGGAGCGAGTCAACTATGATACAGAATGAAGATTAGCTGGCCAGTTGAAACAGAGACTGTGTGACCCAAGAGTCAAAGAAGAAAATGACAATTTTTATAGTAATATTCAGGGAACGAAGTAGTTGGTTGACACATGCAGGAATTTCTGTTTCAATTGAGCCTTTAGAGATAAATACCATACAGTTACAAACAAATGACGGGCAAGTTAAAACGGAAAAAACAGGCAAACGATATAGAATTACTATGATTGAAAGTTATGAAAATGTATTGGCAGCAAAAGATCTGAAAAAGGTTTTAAGATTAAAATAAAACTCGACTATAATTTTTTAATTGGTAAGGTGTGAAATTCTGAAAGATTTAGATGTTGAACTTTATATAGACAACATATTAATCATGTCAAATGGAGAACGAGAACATGTAAACCTTGGAACAGAATTGTTGAAACGACTTGCAGAGGCAGGTTTGAAAATAAATATAAAAAAGACACAATTAATGACTGACATGGTTGAATTTTTGGGATTTTGGATTTCAGCAGGTAACAGAGGGGTTACTTAGTCCATGAAAGTCGGAGTAAATCAACTTGAGACCCCAAAAAACAGTTAGACAGAGCCAGCAAACAATGGGGTTACTGGGTTATGTTAGAGACTTAATCCCTCGCTTTAGCCAGATGTCTAAACTTATTTATGAGACTATCAAAGGTGGACGCTTGAAATGGACCGAAAAAGCTGAAGAAGCGTTGATAGAAATTAAAACAGCTATATTAAACTCAGGACAGCTGGAATGAAGAAATGATGAGAAAAATTTAGAAGCTGACTTGGAAACAGACGAAATAGGTTACCAATTAATAGTAAGAAATGGAAAAAAGTAACATACCTGTTAGAATTATGACTGGAAGCTGGGAGATCCAAGAACTTAAATTTACTGGTGTGAAGAAGCAGCTGGCAGCACTTAGCAAACGATATTCCGAGCTGAAAGGCCTGGCATGGGGCCAGAAAATATTTATTAACACGAAAACAGCAGTATTAGCTCATCTCTCCAAGAACAATGTAAAGGATGCCCATGTGCTTAATAGCTGATGGCAGAAATGGGAAAGTATGCTTCTAGATCCAGATCTGAAAATCAGACAAAAGGAACTTGAAAAATGCCAGAAAAAGAAATTAGAGCTTCATAAAAATACCGTTGTTTTCACAGATGGCTCAAAAACAGCCGCAGATGAGGAAGCTCACTAGGCTTTCATTCTGAAACAGAGCAACAAGGTCATAGCTTCAAAAGAGGGAGTAGTGCAAGGCACAGCATAGTACGCAGAGCTCATGGCAGTGTTCCAGGCTTTGAAAACACTGAAAAACATGGAAATTTACAGGCCATAATAGTGACAGATTGCAGTTGCAACAGGAATTAATGACAATTTGCAAATCTGGAATGAGCACGGTTACACCAAGTCAAAAGGTAAGCAAATTGAACACTCAACATTATGGCAAGAGATACGAAAAATAATGAGTGATTTTGACGTTACAGTGATACTTCAGCTAGGATATTCCTAGGCAGACAAAGGAAATAATGAAGTTGATAAATTAGTGTGCATGAGACGAATAGTATTGATTAAAGAAACAGAAGGAAATATAATACAGACAATACATGACCAAATTATGCACCCAAGTGTAAATTTAGCTTGCAAAGATTTGACATAATAAAATACATATTTCTAACTGGACACAGAAATATAGAAACATAAGGTTAAATTGTGAACAATGCATGCGTAAAGGCTATAATAAAACAATACGAAGTGATTTTGGAGCTATAATACCAGACAGAGTTAACCAGGCATGGTCTTTGGACATCGCTGGACCTTTGATCCCGAGGTCTAAGGACGGTAATAAATATCTATTGGTGGTAGTAGATGGCTTTACGAGCCGAATTTTGGGAAAGCCTTTAAAAGAGACAAAAGCAAATGCAATTATTAAAGATGTCAATGAATTACTGGTAGCTTGGGGCCGGCCAGAAAAAATTAGGGTTGACAACGGCACATATTTTATAGGAAAACAGTTTGAAGACTTTGTAATTGAAAAACATATCAGTTTAATTAAATCTATAAGATATTGCCCAGAGTCAAACGCAATAGCTGAGAGATCTATAGGGATTCTAAAAAGCTGGAAATGGGACAATTGTAATCATGATAGATGGGATGAATATATGGAAGATTTAATGTTTTATGTTAATCTTACAGAGATCAAACGTCAAAAGACCAGCCAGAAGACCCTTGTCGAGTAGGAGACCACGTCTGGATCAGGTTAGACAATAAACATAAAAATAAACCGTTTAAAGATTTAATTACTAAGAATGATAAAATAATTAAAATAGTTGATAATGTGGAATTAGCAGATAATGCCCTCTGGAGTAACAGGAATTTGGTCTTGGTTAAAAACCAAGGACAAGAAAATTTTATTCAAACAGGAAGATTATCAATGAGATAAGGATGAGCTCGTTAAATTGGTTGAGATTAATAACCAGAGAGGTGTGATTAGAATTGAAACTAAGCTAATGACAAGATGTAACGTTAATTATATAGCGAAGGATATTGAGCATGAAAAAGACAGACAGACAGGTAGATTGCATAAACCTGTTAAACTGACATGTGATATAGCATATGTGTATATGTGTTATTTGCGGTAGTTTTGGAAAATACCGGTGGTGGGAAGCGCCGGTGATAAGCAAGCCCAAATTCAGGGAGGAATTAAAAAAGAAAAAAGAAAAAAAAGAATAGTAAACCTCTAACTATGCAAAAATACAGAGAGATCAATATTACAAAACTCCTGGAGGAATAAAAGCAGCTTTGTGTGTTCTCTGCCAAGAATGTAGAAATAGTTTCCCTTAAGTTGAAGTAATAATGACACAGCGGCTTGGAGAAAAGTAAACCGTTTGTGATTGTTTGTGGACAGGGAATATGTGATTAAATGCGATGTGTGTCTCGATGACATTAAACACCGTAAATTGCTGGTAAATGGCAGACATAAAGTTTGGTCTTGGAACAAGACCTTTGGTGATTTATCTAGTAAAGGCAAAATTGAAGGTTCAAGATTGCACGTTGATAACATGACTTATCAACAACAGCTGGGAAATTCAGGCGTCGATTATCTATGGTCATACCGTATTAAGAGAAATACGGATGACATTCAAAGTAAATGGCTCCTAGTTGACCCCAAAGGTCTGGGAACGGAGCTGGAGTGCTTGAAAACTTGCTTTGACAAGAAGGTCAAAGCATGCCGGCCAGATAAGGAAACTGGAATTATCTGGTCCGTAGGCACCGTTGCTAAAACGCTATTAGAAAGTAATATAGGTGAGTGAATAATGGCACCTAGAATTGATTTTCTGAGACGTGGAGAATCCGATGACTCAAATAGCAATGTGCGTTGCCAATTTGGAAAATTAGATTAAGAAAGGTGTAAACTAATAGTGAAACAAATAGTGTAATAGTGTAACAAATAAACTAATAGTGAAAAGAAGCAGAGTTCTGTGTGTCCGGATTGCATTCTGGAGACAGAACAGCCAGCAAGCTGCTGTATTATCTCTGGGCAAGAAGCCAATTATGGAGGGGTTACAGCAGCCTTGTATGAATTAAACTAATGTTTAAAGTTGTTGTAAACATGACCACCACTTCTGAACCACAAATTCTAGCATGTGCGATTGACATTGAATTGGCACACGATTAAGTAGTGAGTAAATTGACAAAAGGTTCAGAAGGGGGGGTGGTTTGAATTATTGTGTTATTATTATTTTTATTTTTCTCTCAGGATTGATGAAATTACAAGACGGGGATGAGAGAGAGAAATGGGCCAGGAAAATACAACGCTGGTGAAAACCCTGTATACCACGACCTTGTCTGACGGTATTATTAGTAACAGGGGTTGTGATTTTACCAGGAATTTGGCCAAAAAATGATTTCACTACAAAATTGATTGTGGTTGATGAGATTACTGTTAAAGAAGTTTCCAACTGTACCATAGTGACTAAATTCTTTTCAGGGCCATGTGAGCAAAAAACATTGGAAGAATGTAGCCAATGAGAGGAAATAATTAAAAAATTATACAGTGGGGAAAGATACATTAGTGAAATGTTGAATAAGGTCAAGCCCATTTAACATTATACAGATACAGAAAATTTGGAGTTGGAACTGCCTGCAGGATATACTCTTTATTGGACCTGGAGAGAAATTAGGGTGTTACACGAGCAAGACTGAGGACAGTGTTATGCCAAATAAAGAAACCCAGATTATTCCAACTCCGCTAGTTCTGATAGATAGGGGTACCCAACGTGTAAAATATGGGTTGTATGATCCTAAACGTAATGATCCTGAACTTGTGGGAAAATGTGCTTACTGAAAATGGAACTGAAAGGGATCAAATGATAATACAATTCATTTGTATTATTTATTTTTTTGATTTAGTTGGTGATACAGGAACTAATAATTTTGGAGAGCATTACTGTGAAAAGCATTAAAGCTCAAAAAGATTTAGATGAAAAACAGAGACTCTCATGATGGAATGAGTATAAAAGATAAAAATAAAAATATTACATATAAAAATACCTGGCTAAGCGCTTACTATACTTTTCCTATAGTTAGGATGAGATTTCAGGTAAAGGATAGGAGAATACTTTGGACTATTTCTAAGGAAATCCCAGAATACCATAATCTTATGACTATATCAACACCTAATCATAAAATGTAAATTAATATTAGTGGCATTCTAGATGTCAAAAAGGTTTTGACCATTGACAAAAGCTTATGGACTGTTTATTACTTTACAGGAAGACTGTTTATTTACCCAGGATGGGCTTATTTAAATATGCCTTTAGATAGTTATTTTAGAAGATTAGATATTAAGTAAGGAATTAATAGGATGTTGGCTTAAGGAGTCACGTCATATAAGCCCATATAAATGGATAATAGAGAGAATTATGCTGAAGAAGATAAAAGGAAATGTATGACTCCGTACCCATTGTATTGGACAGTAGCTAGACTACAATATACTAACTTACATGCAGGATACAGACAATGGATAATTGTTACTGTATGTTATTTTAATAGTAGGAGCTTTCATTGGGATTTTGATTTTGTGAGAACTAACGGGCCTTGGAGGACTGATAAGAAGTTTATTAAAAATCTGTTATTCTACGGTCGTTAATATTATCATGCAGGTGGTTGGGCTTAGTAGGAGTACAGATAAAGAGGACAAACAAGTGCTCATTGAAAGAGGGATTCATCGAAAGACCTTGACCGAATGTAGCACTCCTTTGGGGCATAAGGTATGAGACTTTACTTCTGAAATACATGGCATTTCAACACGAAGTGCCACGAAGGGTGAACAGTTGAGTGATATACAATGGATAACTTTAAGAATGATTCTACCTGCATTGCTGTTTTGTTAGGAAACGGTGACAACCTTTTGGAAATTCTGGTAAACAATTGTCTTTTTATTACAGTGAATATGATATGATATTATAAAAAAATTAATAATTTAAATTAAAATAAAAAAGGGGGGTTACATACATATGTTTTTAAGTTTTTATTTTCTATTTTTATTATTTTTGAACTTCATTTGAGTGGGTTATTGGTTCTGAAAATGTATGCATGATTTATTTTGGAAACCTAATATGATAGGTAACTTTGAGTAAATTAAGAACAAATACAAAGGACCACACTTTGATTAAAAAAAAAAAAAAACATTTTTCTTTTAATGCTCATGTAGGAACTAAGGAGACCCCCAGGTGGAGAATTTTTGACAAGAAAATCTAATTACTGGATTGTTATTGGGCAAGATAATTGTATGTAACTTTGTAATGGGGGATTTATGCCAGGAATGTTTCTTCAAGAATACATTCATTATGTGGATTAATGACTATGATGAGGCAGAATATAATGTTGAATCTTATGAATTGATGACTGGAGTGCATGTAGATATTTGAAAAAAAAAAACGTACAGATTGGAGATCGGGGGATTAGATTCTTGTGCACTGCTTGCATAATAAATTTACAGCTGAAGTTGTAAAAGTGGTCAAATTTGATGAACTGCTTTATTGGCAGAGAAATTTATGGAGTTCCTGGAGAAGGAGGATTTAACTCAGACGCAGCCAGCATTCACGCCCCAAGGTGCTAAGAATCAAACAAGCGGCTCGCACACCAAAAGGTATGCCTGGAATGCCAGATACCCTCTCTCGGCTTCTGTAGAGAATGTCAGAGAGAGGGGAAGAGCCGCACGTTTCTGAGTGAGGACCCCTGGGGGCCTCTTATTGGGGCCTGTGTACACAAATTTAAGAACTGACCATTTTTGAGAGCAAGATTTGGACAGTATCTTAGCATTGTCAAGCGGAGCACAAAGATTTGGTCACCTGATACTACTGTATCTGGAAATGGAAAAAAAAAGAGTGCAAGGGGAAAGAAAGAATGCTCGAGAGTGGGTTGAAAATTATATGAATGTGTTTCATACCAGCTTACTGATGCATGATGGCACTGTGTATATGATTCTTGCAAAATATAATAAGTTTAAAAAACATGTTGAACATTACTTTAGCTTGAAGATGTTAGGATGAAATCAGAATCAGAATCAGAATCAGAATCAGCCAGCAAAATTGCAAAGCAGTGGGTGTTAATGGAGATGATGATTTTGCAATTGTACTGTCTTGATTAATGCTTAATTTGCTATAAACAGATGTACTGTAACCTAAGTAGTAATAATGCTTTTGCTTAAGTACAAAGATGTAACACTGTGATGAATGCTATATGGAAAATGTATTGAGTAACTTCACTAACATTAAGAAAACTGCTTACTTGCATGAAATGTATGTAGTGACTGAGGTAGAGTAGAAACATTTATGTATTAGAAATAGTTTTTATGATAAATGGACAATATAGTAGTTAAGGTGTATTTCACGGTTAAGAGGAAAAAGAAGAGGAAAAGGGCTAAAGCAATGCGAAGTAAACAACTGAAAGCCTCGGCAGAGGAGTTGGCAGCACTCCAGGTGATGACATCAGAAGAACCAGCGTTCGACGTCTGTGTATAAAAGACTGAGAGAGAGACTCGACGGACGGATATTGAACAAGCACAGTATCCCTCGACGCCTGATACCAGCTGATTATACCTTGATTTTGTAACTTTACTATTGTACTTTGATATAACTTTTGTTAACTTTAATAAAACTTGTATTTTATTATTGACAAGTTATGGTCTGCAAGAGAAGTAATTTAAGAGCCGTAAGCAAGAACTGAATACAGGGAAGTCTGCTGAGCAAGTTGTAAGTATTTTTGGAATGCTTATAGTTTTGTCCAGAGTCGACTTTCCTTACCTACCTGAGAATAATAAATAAATAGGTAAAAGGTGTATAGATAAAGGAGACACCATAAAACATTATTTTTCACTTTTTCAACTTTAGTTATACTGTAATGTTGTTGTTTCAGCATAAAAAAAGTTACTAAGCTGAAAGTCCAATTCAAAAGGAAATATTTTATTTAACAAAAAACACTAAAAACTATAATGAACAAATAGTTTGGACTACAACAAATATTGTCCGGGATTTGTGATATCACAAATATGGACGAATGGGATGAGAATTGGTTGAGCTGCACTATAGAAAGCCACAAGTGTGATATATATGTAGTTGACCATGAAGAGAAAAACAAAACTCCTTATATTCAGGTGTGAAGAATTATTAGGCATTTTTTCCTTTACTGATAAAATAAGCCCAAAAAAAGAGGTTTAACTCAGATTGAAAAATGTGTTACTAAAGTTATATATATTGTTCTGTGATTTCAAAGTCTAGATGATTCGGTTTAACCCTTTACCTGCCGTATCCCTTAAAACCTGACTGTCAGAGGGCTATTGTGAATGCATGTGCCCGCTGGGCACAGTTTACCTGATGCCACGGGGTGGCGTTGCACTGATGGCTTGAGCCCGCCATCGCTGCTTGCAGCTATATTTAGGGCTCAAGTCTGGAGGGCGAGAGACCTATTGTTTTCCTTAGGATTATTTGTTATTATTATTATTATTATTATTTTTCTTCAAGGTTTCGGGGGCTTTTGGGGCCCTTAACATGCTCGAAAACTCTTGAAAATTGGCACACAACTTGGAATCTGCGGCCATTAGGACCGGGCAGAGACTGATACACGGGTATGGCACAGGGGCTCTACAGCGCCCCCTGGAATATGGAGGGCCATATATCATACATACTTGCACGTAGACGTACGGAACTCGGTACACATATAGATCTCATCAATACAAACAACCTTCGTATTGCATATTATAGGCACCGCCCAACAGGAAGTTGGCTACTTAGGGTTTATTATTCGTATTTTCCGTCAAAGTTTTGGGGGCTTTTGGGACATACTCAAAAACTCTTGAAAATTTGCACACACCTTGGAATATGTGGCCTTTAGGAGCTCGCAGAGGCTGGGACCCGGGCGTGGCACAGGGGCTCTACAGCGCCCCCTGGATCTCAGTCGGAAATGTTGATGTATAGCTCACACATACTTGCACATATTCATATGAAACTCAGTACACATATAGATCTCATCGTGTCGAACAACTTTCGTATTGCATGTCATAGGCTCCGCCCAACAGGAAGTCAGCTATTTAGAGTTATGTAAAAAGCGCATGCTCTGGAATTGGAAATACTTGTCATAGGTTTTTTTGCCGATTGCCACCAAACTCGGTCAACATGATCTCAAGACATTGGGGATGAAAAATTGCCAGGTGATTTTTGATATCTCGAAACGGTTTGCTCGTGGCGCGGTGTTGAAATTATGGCGAGAAATGAGAAACAGGACGTGTCTAATAGCATCCACATACACTACATGATTTTAATCAAACTTCATCAGATTATTCGTTGTATGATGTCGATCGCATATATGTGACTATTAGGAGTCAAAGTTATAGCGCCACCAACTGGCAGCAGGAAGTGTGTCATTTTCAAAATGTTTTGAATTCAGCATCTTATTTTTACTCAATTTGCAAAAAACACAGCCGATATAAATCTGCTGGGGGGATATTGATATCTAAAAATATTGTTGCCGTGGCAACATGTCAAACTGGAATATTCTCAGGTGATTTTGAGGCATATAACATGCTTAGAATTTCATCAAACTCAGAACACATATCAGTAATAATGATAACTAGACACTGGCAAAAGTTCATAAGAGGGCGTGGAAGAGGCACTCTATAGCGCCACCTTTTGTCAAAAGTGGGGGGGTTAGTTTTAGCTACAGACACCAAACTCGGAACATAAATTGTTCTTATCAAGGCGGACAACTTTCTAATTCACAGTCATCAGCTACGACCAACAGGAAGTCGGCTATTTTGATTTGAATGTGGATTTTTTTTACATTTAGCTGTGAATTAATGCATACTGCTCAGAGGAGAGTAACACTATACACACCAAACTTTGTCTACATGATGCAAAAACATTGAGGAATTTAAATTGTGAATGGATTTTGGATAGCTTGAATGGTTTTGCCGTGGTGATTTTTTTAAATGACCGTAAAAAGGGAATCATTAATTGTATTGTATTTTTAAATTCCAAACACGTCAAAGAATTTTTTCATACATACGAAAAAGTCATTCTGAGGAAATATGCATAGTTTCATGACTTTACAACACTGTATGGATAACAGAAAATTATAAAAACTGTCAGACATCTCATCTCACTCTGTCCCTCTGTTTGAGTATATGTGCTTAGACTTCCATTGTTTGAGAGAAATAGCGCCCCTACATGTGCAATTCCCGGACTAAAAAAGGGAGGAGACTCTCTTCTGGTTTCACTTTTAAAAAGGTTAAAATACAAATAAATACTTAGATTTAATTCAAACTGACAAGCTAAACCAACATATCTGATTATTACTGGGTCAGGGCTCATTAATAATTGATGTGTGGTCAGTGATACCTCAGAAAGACGAGAGATAAATCACCGCTCTGAGCAGGAGCATGTGGAATGACGAGCCCAGAAAAAACTAGTTTATTCTTCTTTTATAGCTTTTAAAAATAAAATATTAAAGCGATATCACACAATTCACCAATTAGAACACACCATGAGCTAAATTCATATGTTTTTGAACTGTTTGTGTGAAAATGAAATATTTGCGGCTGCCTATCTGAAATCACCGCTCAGATCAGTGCGTACAGTGTCACGATGTCAAATCAAACGAATTTATTCTTGTTTAAGAGCTTTTTAAAATAAAATATTATCACAAATGCACACAATGCACCCATTATAACACAACAAAAGCTAAATGCAGGTGTTTGTGACCCGTGTATGTGTGAAAGATTATTTGAAAGCGTGACGGGCAGAATAACATATATCTCTTGAGCTGCAGGATTCTGCCTTTCGTCGTACGAACGAACACATCACGGACAAGATTATTTCAAAATACATAATAGTTTGGCGAATATAAACGAAAACAGCCACGTGAACATAAACTGTTGAGAAATAAATCTGAAGTGGATCTACTGGATTTGAATATTAAGTGACCGCATTTACCAGCTGCTTCTGTCTTCAATTTTAATCTATATATATAAAAAAAGGAAACTCATTCGTCTTGGCTGTTTTTTTTTTTGTTTTTTTATTTATTTACTTTTTTATACATTTTGTATAATTTCATAGTTTATGTATTATAATTATAAAAACAAAAATAAATTTAGCCACTTACATAGAAATATCTTAGGCCTTATCCTTTTCTGACAGTTCCTGTCCAGTTTTCTGACAGAAATCCTAAAAAAACTTATTTGTGCTGCAAATAATAATATCAAACTAATTTGATACTGACCTATGAAATCCTGTGACATGATATTTATTTGAATTTACATAATCTCATGGATGTAACAGTAAATCTGTTCAGCTCACAGATGAAGACTAAGCTGTAATGCAAGCAGAACTTTCACAAATGCTTATAGGTCAATAAAATCATTACAAAACACTTATAAATCATTTAAGGATTTGATAACACTGTAAAATAATGTCTTATTTGTTAACATCAGTAAATGCATTGGTAACACTTTATAATAACTGCACTCATTAGTAAATAGTCAGTTTATGCTTTATAAAGCCTTGTCTTAACATTAATAGTCAATACTAAGCAGTTTATAAATACAGCTATAAATCGCTTGTTCTTGGTTTATAAGCACATTTATTACAAAGGAAAGTAAAGGGTCAGTTATCTTCCTAAGAAAAATTTAAATAAACAAACAACAACACAGATTGATACAGAACTCAGAAATATTTATTTCAATATGCAATAAAAGTACACTGTACACTTGAATTATATATATATATATATATATATATATATATATATATATATATATATATATATATATATATATATATATATATATATATATATTTATATATATATACATTTGATAAAAAAATGAAACATAAACGTATGCAATTATATATATATATATAGTAGGAGACATTTTGGGGATGGTAAAGGTTTTGTCCACTTGGTGGTGCTGTGGTTATGTTTAATTAGAGCACCTAAGCAAGAACTGTGTGTGTTGCAGTGTTGGTAACTGGGAAGCACAGTTTTTGAGTGCAAGGCAGATTAGCCCCGTAAGGTGGATTCTAGTTGTATGCGGTCCATAAGGTATGGCTTTGTGTGTACATGTGAATAAGGAGAGGCCACAAGAACTTTGAGATCATGTTTAATGGAGCTCAAGTAATAAAGAAAAAACATTTGTTATGCATCTACATCTGTCTACATGGACTATGTTTGTACGTGTTCTACACTCGCTTAATCCTATTATCAACAGCAACGGCATTGGAAAGATATATATATATATATATATATATATATATATGAAATATAAACATGCACAATTATACAAAAATCACTTTTTAAAAGCTACAACAAACAAATTTTTTGGACTATACAACAAGCATTTTCCGGGATTTGTGATATCACAAATATTGACGAATGGGATGTGAATTGGTTGAGCTGCACTAGAGAAGGCAACGAGTGTGATATATACGTAGTTGACCATGAAGACTGGAAGAGAAAAAAATAACTCCTTATATTCAGGTGTGCAGAATTATTAGGTACTTTTTCCTTTACTGATAGAATGAGCCAAAAAAAGACATTTCACTCAGACTGAGAAAACCAAAATTATTAGATCCTCATGAGAAATATTCAAAATTAGATCACTACAGTAATTGCAAAGTAAAGACATGACCACTGGACAGCAAAATGCTTACTGGGTCAGAAGGGTCAGAAAAAAAAACAGGTGGAGAAGACCAGAAACACGTAAACTGCAAAAGAATTAAGAATTAAAGTGAAGAATTAGGTGTGAAACAATCAGGGAGCATTTAGTCTACAGTGCCACCATTTTCCAGAACTGCAACTTTCCTGGAGTCTACGAATTACAATGTGTCAGGTTCTGAGAGACGTAAAAAGATCCCAAAAAATGACTTAATTAGAATAGCACGACGTATTGTGGAATACTATATTAAGACTTTATATATAGGCTTTATGAACAGATAGGTTTTGAGAGATTCTTGAAGGACTAGCATCACCTCCTCTTGTACGATGGTTTCAGGAATATATCTTACAGATAGTACCGCCGCTCCCTATATGCAGAGTATGCAGTCTTCGTAGGGCACCAACTCCCAGAGGGGGCACCACCCCAGTTGCTCAAAAAAAAAAAAAAAACATGCGCCATTCTCCCATCCGCGCTCGCGACCGCTTGCACCTCATGTTTGCGGATGTATTCATTATTGATGGATGGACATCTATGCCCGGGTAAAGGACATCAGCAATCCGGCACAGAGAAAAGAAAAATAAAGAATGTAAAAAACAAAACAAAAAAACAGGCATAAAGTTGGCTTGACATTGGACATTCGAGAGTCTCAAATTTAGGGACCGTCTCTAAAGTTACATGTGAAATTGTTATACACTTTTCTAACGTCAGTAGCATTTGAAGAGAATGACTTACAGTCATAAAAACAACTGTAATTGTTCATCTAAGTGACAGCTATAATGCACAATTAAATTGAATGTTTGATATTTATTAAAACAAACTGTAAGTCATATGTAAATTATGCTACTTTTTCACATGGGCTCAAACGCAAATTTGAAGCTCAATAGCATTTGAGGAGAAACACTTGCAGTCATAAAACAATTGTAATGTGTTCATTTAGGTGTCAGCTACGATGCACACCTTATACATTTTTTATATATATTAAAATAAAGTGTTACTAAAGTTATATATATTGTTCTGTGTATGTGATTTCAAAGTCTAGATGGGTCCGATTAACCCTTTAACTGCTGTATCCCTTAAAACTTGATTGCCAGAGGTTTACTATAAATGCTTATGCCCGCTGGGCACAGTTATCCCGATGCCACCGGGGTGGCGTTTGCACTGACGGCTTGAGCCCGCCATCGCTGCTTGCAGCTATATTTAGGGCCCGAGCACCGATGGTGTGAGGACCCTCTTGGAATTGCTCCGTTTATTATTATTATTATTATTATTATTATTATTACTATTATTATTATTAGGGCCCGAGCACCGATGGTGTGAGGACCCTCTTGGAATTGCTCCGTTTATTATTATTATTATTATTATTATTATTATTATTAGGGCCCGAGCACCGATGGTGTGAGGACCCTCTTGGAATTGCTCCGTTTATTATTATTATTATTATTATTATTATTATTATTCTCTAAGATGAATCGCATTTTTGAGAGCCTAAACATGCTCGAAAAGTCATGAATCTTTGCACACACCTCAGAACGGGCGAAAATTTACGTCTGATATGGGTTTCAGAAGTGGGTGTGGCAAAATGGCTCGACAGCGCCACCTATACACGTTCAACGGTGTGCGCCTCGAGCTACGTTTCACGTACATGTATGAAAATTGGTATACACATGTATCTGTCCAATACCTACAAAAAAGTCTCTTGGAGCAAAATCCGAAACCCAACAGGAAGTCGGCTATTTTTAATTTTATGAGCAAATTTTGTGTCATTTTTGTCATTTCCATGCATTGTATTTTAACGAACTCCTCCTAGAGATTAATTCAGATCAACACCAAAGTTGGTATGCCTAATCTAAAGGCCTTTGCGATGTTAAATTGCGAAGATTTTGAGTTTTCGTTAAAGGGCGCGTCCGTGGCGGCCTGGCGAATTTCGATGATTCGCCATGAAAAATGAAGTTGCTATAACTCAGACATACAATGTCCAATCTGCCCCAAACTTCACATGTTTGATGAAACTCCGAACCTGAACAGATTGACATGCCCATATTCAGTTATAGTCATAGCGCCACCTATTGGCAACAGGAAGTGACATATTTTACACTGCGACTAACTAATCCTAGAAATTTTATGACATCAATGTCTTTTTTGTGGTCAGTCTAATCTAAAGGCCTGTGCGATGTTAAGTTGTGAAGATCTTGAGTTTTCGTTAAGGGGCGTGTCCATGGCGCTGTGACAAAATTCAAAGTCTCGCCATGGGAATAAAAGATGTTATAACTCAGGCATAAAATGTCCGATCTTCCCCAAACTTCACATGTTTGATAAAAGTCCTGGCCTGAACAGATCTGAAGGCCAATATTCCATCGGGTGTGGCAAAATGGCTCGATAGCGCCACCTATACACTTATAACAGAGTGCACCTCGAGCTATGTTTCACGTACATGTACAAAAATTGGTACACACATGTAACACACCAATACCTACAAAAAAGTCTCTTGGTACGAAATCCGAATCCCAACAGGAAGTCGGTTATTTTGAATTATCCCTGCAAAATTGGTGTTGTTTTTGCCATTTTCAGGGGTTGTACTTTAACAAATTCCTCCTAGAGATTTATTCAGATGAACACCAAACTTGGTCAGTGTAATCTAAAGCCATTTGCGATGTTAAATTGCGAAGGACTTGAGGTTTCGTTAAAGGGCGTGTCCATGGCGGCCTGACAAATTTCGATGTTTCGCCATGAAAAAGGAAGTTGCTGTAACTCAGACATACAATGTCCAATCTGCCCCAAACTTCACATGTTGGATAAGACTCTTGACCTGAACAGATCTACATGCCAATATTCAGTTATAGTCATAGCGCCACCTATTGGCAACAGGAAGTGAAATATTTTACACTGCGACAAACTACTCCTAGAAATTTTATGACATCAATGTTATTTTTGTGGTCAGTCTAATCTAAAGACCTGTGTGATGTTTAGTTGTGAAGATCTCGAGTTTTCGTTAAAAGGCTTGTCCATGGCGCCGTGACAAAGTTTGATGTGTCGCCATGGGAATAAAAGATGTTATAACTCAGGCATAAAATGTCCGATCTTGCCCAAACTTCACATGTGTGATAAGGGTCCTGGCCTGAACAGATCTGAAGGCCAATATTCCATTGGGTGTGGCAAATTGGCTCGATAGCGCCACCTATACACTTTCAACTGAGTGCATATACACTTTCAACGGAGTGCACCTCGAGCTATGTTTCACGTACATGAACAAAAATCAGTACACACATGTAACACACCAATACCTACAAAAAAGTCTCGGTACGAAATCCGAATCCCAACAGGAAGTCGGTTATTTAGAATTTTCTCTGCAAAATTGGCGTTGTTTTTGCCGTTTTCAGGGGTTGTACTTTAACAAACTCCTGCTAGAGATTTATTCAGATCAACATCAAACTTGGTCAATTAAATCTAAAGGCCTTTGCGATGTTAAATTGCGAAGATTTTGAGTTTTCGTTAAAGGGCGTGTCCGTGGCGGCCTGGCGAATTTCGATGATTCGTCATGAAAAATGAAGTTGCTATAACTCAGACATACAATGTCCAATGTGTCCAAAACTTCACATGTTTAATAAGACTCCTGACCTGAACAGATTCACATGCCCATATTCAGTTATAGTCATAGCGCCACCTATGGGCAACAGGAAGTGACATATTTTAAACTGCGACTAACTACTCCTAGAAATTTTATGACATCAATGTCTTTTTTGTGGTCAGTCTAATCTAAAGGCCTGTGCGATGTTAAATTGTGAAGATCTTGAGTTTTCGTTAAAAGGCGTGTCCATGGCGCCATGACGAAGTTCGATGTCTCGCCAAGGGAATAAAATATGTTATAACTCAGGCATAAAATGTCCGATCTTCCCCAAACTTCACATGTGTGATAAAAGTCCTGGCCTGAACAGATCTGAAGGCCAATATTCCATCGGTGTGGCAAAATGGCTTGATAGCGCCACCTATACACGTTCAACGGTGTGCGCCTCGAGCTACGTTTCACGTACATGTATGAAAATTGGTATACACATGTATCTGTCCAATACCTACAAAAAAGTCTCTTGGAGCAAAATCCGAAACCCAACAGGAAGTCGGTTATTTTTAATTTTATGAGCAAATTTTGTGTCATTTTTGTCATTTCCATGCGTTGTATTTTAACGAACTCCTCCTAGAGATTAATTCAGATCAACACCAAAGTCGGTATGCCTAATCTAAAGGCCTTTGCGATGTTAAATTGCGAAGATTTTGAGTTTTCGTTAAAGGGCGCGTCCGTGGCGGCCTGGCGAATTTCGATGATTCGCCGTGAAAAATGAAGTTGCTATAACTCAGACATACAATGTCCAATCTGCCCCAAACTTCACATGTTGGATAAGACTCTTGACCTGAACAGATCTACATGCCAATATTCAGTTATAGTCATAGCGCCACCTATTGGCAACAGGAAGTGAAATATTTTACACTGCGACAAACTACTCCTAGAAATTTTATGACATCAATGTTATTTTTGTGGTCAGTCTAATCTAAAGACCTGTGTGATGTTTAGTTGTGAAGATCTCGAGTTTTCGTTAAAAGGCTTGTCCATGGCGCCGTGACAAAGTTCGATGTGTCGCCATGGGAATAAAAGATGTTATAACTCAGGCATAAAATGTCCGATCTTGCCCAAACTTCACATGTGTGATAAGGATCCTGGCCTGAACAGATCTGAAGGCCAATATTCCATTGGGTGTGGCAAATTGGCTCGATAGCGCCACCTATACACTTTCAACTGAGTGCATATACACTTTCAACGGAGTGCACCTCGAGCTATGTTTCACGTACATGAACAAAAATCAGTACACACATGTAACACACCAATACCTACAAAAAAGTCTCGGTACGAAATCCGAATCCCAACAGGAAGTCGGTTATTTAGAATTTTCTCTGCAAAATTGGCGTTGTTTTTGCCGTTTTCAGGGGTTGTACTTTAACAAACTCCTGCTAGAGATTTATTCAGATCAACATCAAACTTGGTCAATTAAATCTAAAGGCCTTTGCGATGTTAAATTGCGAAGATTTTGAGTTTTCGTTAAAGGGCGTGTCCGTGGCGGCCTGGCGAATTTCGATGATTCGCCATGAAAAATGAAGTTGCTATAACTCAGACATACAATGTCCAATGTGTCCAAAACTTCACATGTTTAATAAGACTCCTGACCTGAACAGATTCACATGCCCATATTCAGTTATAGTCATAGCGCCACCTATAGGCAACAGGAAGTGACATATTTTACACTGCGACTAACTACTACTAGAAATTTTATGACATCAATGTCTTTTTTGTGGTCAGTCTAATCTTAAGGCCTGTGCGATGTTAAATTGTGAAGATCTTGAGTTTTCGTTAAAAGGCGTGTCCATGGCGCCATGACGAAGTTCGATGTCTCGCCAAGGGAATAAAATATGTTATAACTCAGGCATAAAATGTCCGATCTTCCCCAAACTTCACATGTGTGATACGAGTCCTGGCCTGAACACATCTGTAGGCCAATATTCCATCGGGTGTGGCAAAATGGCTCGATAGCGCCACCTATACACTTTCAACATAGCGCGCCTCGAGCTCCGTTTCAAGTACATGTACAAAAATCGGTACACACATGTAACACACCAGTACCTACAAAAAAGTCTCTTGGTACGAAATCCTAATCCCAACAAGAAGTCGGTTATTTTGAAATTTCCCTGCAAAATTGGCGTTGTTTTTGCCATTTTCAGGGGTTGTACTTTTACGAACTCCTCCTAGAGATTTATTCAGATGAACACCAAACTTGGTCAGTGTAATCTAAAGCCCTTTGCGATGTTAAATTGCGAAGGACTTGAGGTTTCGTTAAAGGGCGTGTCCATGGCGGCCTGACAAATTTCGATGTTTCGCCATGAAAAAGGAAGTTGCTGTAACTCAGACATACAATGTCCAATCTGCCCCAAACTTCACATGTTGGATAAGATTCTTGACCTGAACAGATCTACATGCCAATATTCAGTTATAGTCATAGCGCCACCTATTGGCAACAGGAAGTGGAATATTTTACACTGCGATAAACTACTCCTAGAAATTTTATGATATCAATGTTATTTTTGTGGTCAGTCTAATCTAAAGACCTGTGTGATGTTTAGTTGTGAAGATCTTGAGTTTTCGTTAAAAGGCGTGTCCATGGCGCCGTGACGAAGTTCGATGTGTCGCCATGGGAATAAAAGATGTTATAACTCAGGCATAAAATGTCCGATCTTACCCAAACTTCACATGTGTGATAAGGGTCCTGGCCTGAACAGATCTGAAGGCCAATATTCCATTGGGTGTGGCAAAATGGCTCGATAGCGCCACCTATACACTTTCAACTGAGTGCATATACACTTTCAACGGAGTGCGCCTCAAGCTATGTTTCACGTACATGTACAAAAATCGGTACACACATGTAACACACCAATATCTACGAAAAAGTATTTTGGTACGAAATCCGAATCCAAACAGGAAGTCAGTTATTTAGAATGTTCTCTGCAAAATTGGTGTTGTTTTTGCCATTTTCAGGGGTTGTACTTTAACGAACTCCTCCTAGAGATTTATTCAGATCAACATCAAACTTGGTCAGTTAAATCTAAAGGCCTTTGCGAAGTTAAATTGGAAAGATCTTGAGATTTCGTTAAAGGGAGTGTCCATGGCAGCCTGACAAATTTTAATGTTTCGCCATGAAAAAGGAAGTTGCTGTAACTCAGACATACAATGTCCAATCTGCCCCAAACTTCGCATGTTAGATAAGACTTCTGCCCTTAACAGATCTACATGCCCATATTCAATTATAGTCATAGTGCCACCTGCTGGCAACAGGAAGTGACATATTTTACGCTGAAACAAACTACTCCTAGAGATTTTTTGACATTAATGTATTTTTGTGGTCAGTCTAATCTAAAGGCCTGTGTAATGTTAAATTGTGGCAATCTTGAGTTTTTGTTAAAGAGCGTGTCCATGGCAAAAATTACAAAATTTGATGTCCCTCCACAGCAAGAGAAGTTGTTGTAACTCAGGCATAAAATGTTTGATCTTCCCCAAACTTCACATGTTCGATAAGAGTGCAGCCCTGAACACATCTGAAGGCCAATATTCCATTATAATCATAGCGCCACCTATTGGCAACAGCAAAATTGGTACATATATGGAATAAACTTTGATATATTCCACTTATATTTATGAGTTTAAATGCATATTTCTCACCGTTCACCTATTTACTAAAGCCACTCGCTGGCGGTGAGCCCGGGTGCGAGGGCCCGTTCATCGCTGCATGCAGCTTTAATTATTATTATTATTCTTCTTCTCCAGAATGAATCGCATTTTTGAGGGCCTAAACATACTCAAAAAGTCATGAAACTTTGCACACACCTCAGAACCGGCGAAAATGTACATCTGGTATGGGTTTCAGAAGTGGGTGTGGCAAAATGGCTCGACAGCGCCACCTATACATGTTCAACGGTGTGCTCCTCGAGCTATGTTTCACGTACATGTATGAAAATTGGTACACACATGTAACTCTCCAATACCTACAAAAAAGTCTCTTAGAGCAAAATTCTAAACCCAACAGGAAGTCAGTTATTTTTAATATTATGAGAAAATTTTGTGTCATTTTTGCCATTTCCATGAGTTGTATTTTAACACACTCCTCCTAGAAACTTATTCAGATCAACACCAAATTTGGTATGCCTAATCTAAAGGCTTTTGCGATGTTAAATTGCGAAGATTTTGAGTTTTCGTTAAAGGGCGTGTCCGTGGCGGCCTGGTGAATTTCGATGATTCGCCATGAAAAATGAAGTATCTATAACTCAGACATACAATGTCCAATGTGCCCAAAACTTCACATGTTTAATAAGACTCCTGACGTGAACATATTTACATGCCCATATTCAGTTATAGTCATAGCGCCACCTATAGGCAACAGGAAGTGACATATTTTACACTTCGACAGACTACTCCTAGATATTTTTTGACATCAATGTCTTTTTTATGGTCAGTATAATCTAAAGGCCTGTGCAATGTTAAATTGTGAAGATCTTGAGTTTTCGTTAAGGGGCGTGTCCATGGCACCATGACAAAATTCAAAGTCTCGCCATGGGAATAAAAGATGTTATAACTCAGGCATAAAATGTCCGATCTTCCCCAAACTTCACATGTGTGATAAAAGTCCTGGCCTGAACAGATCTGAAGGCCAATATTCCATCGGGTGTGGCAAAATGGCTCGATAGCGCCACCTGTACACTTTCAACGGAGTGCACCTCGAGCTATGTTTCACGTACATGTACAAATATTGGTACACACATGTAACACACCAATACCTACAAAAAAGTATTTTGGTACGAAATCCTAATCCCAACAGGAAGTCGGTTATTTCTAATTTTCCCTGCAAAATTGGTGTTGTTTTTGCCATTTTCAGGGGTTGTACTTTAACGAACTCCTCCTAGAGATTTATTCAGATGAACACCAAACTTGGTCAGTGTAATCTAAAGCCATTTGCGATGTTAAATTGCGAAGGACTTGAGGTTTCGTTAAAGGGTGTGTCCATGGGCGGCCTGACAAATTTCGATGTTTCGCCATGAAAAAGGAAGTTGCTGTAACTCAGACATACAATGTCCAATCTGCCCCAAACTTCACATGTTGGATAAGACTCTTGACCTGAACAGATCTACATGCCAATATTCAGTTATAGTCATAGCGCCACCTATAGGCAACAGGAAGTGACATATTTTACACTTCGACAGACTACTCCTAGATATTTTTTGACATCAATGTCTTTTTTATGGTCAGTATAATCTAAAGGCCTGTGCAATGTTAAATTGTGAAGATCTTGAGTTTTCGTTAAGGGGCGTGTCCATGGCGCCATGACAAAATTCAAAGTCTCGCCATGGGAATAAAAGATGTTATAACTCAGGCATAAAATGTCAGATCTTCCCCAAACTTCACATGTGTGATAAAAGTCCTGGCCTGAACAGATCTGAAGGCCAATATTCCATCGGGTGTGGCAAAATGGCTCGATAGCGCCACCTGTACACTTTCAACGGAGTGCACCTCGAGCTATGTTTCACGTACATGTACAAATATTGGTACACACATGTAACACACCAATACCTACAAAAAAGTCTCTCGGTACGAAATCCTAATCCCAACAGGAAGTCGGTTATTTAGAATTTTCCCTGCAAAATTGGTGTTGTTTTTGCCATTTTCAGGGGTTGTACTTTAACGAACTCCTCCTAGAGATTTATTCAGATGAACACCAAACTTGGTCAGTGTAATCTAAAGCCATTTGCGATGTTAAATTGCGAAGGACTTGAGGTTTCGTTAAAGGGCGTGTCCATGGCGGCCTGACAAATTTCGATGTTTCGACATGAAAAAGGAAGTTGCTGTAACTCAGACATACAATGTCCAATCTGCCCCAAACTTCACATGTTGGATAAGACTCTTGACCTGAACAGATCTACATGCCAATATTCAGTTATAGTCATAGCGCCACCTATTGGCAACAGGAAGTGAAATATTTTACACTGCGACAAACTACTCCTAGAAATTTTATGACATCAATGTTATTTTTGTGGTCAGTCTAATCTAAAGACCTGTGTGATGTTTAGTTGTGAAGATCTTGAGTTTTCGTTAAAAGGCGTGTCCATGGCGCCGTGACGAAGTTTGATGTGTCGCCATGGGAATAAAAGATGTTATAACTTAGGCATAAAATGTCCGATCTTGCCCAAACTTCACATGTGTGATAAGGGTCCTGGCCTGAACAGATCTGAAGGCCAATATTCCATTGGGTGTGGCAAAACGGCTCGATAGCGCTACCTACACTTATACTTATGTTTCACGTACATGTACAAAAATCGGTACACACATGTAACACACCAATATCTACGAAAAAGTCTCTTGGTACGAAATCCGAATCCAAACAGGAAGTCAGTTATTTAGAATGTTCTCTGCAAAATTGGTGTTGTTTTTGGCATTTTCAGGGGTTGTACTTTAACGAACTCCTCCTAGAGATTTATTCAGATCAGCATCAAACTTGGTCAGTTAAATCTAAAGGCCTTTGCGATGTTAAATTGGGAAGATCTTGAGATTTTGTTAAAGGGGGTGTCCATGGCGGCCTGACAAATTTCGATGTTTCGCCATGAAAAAGGAAGTTGTTGTAACTCCGACATACAATGTCCAATCTGCCCCAATTTTTGCATGTTAGATAAGACTTCTGCCCTTAACAGATCTACATGCCCATATTCAATTATAGTCATAGCGCCACCTGCTGGCAACAGGAAGTGACATATTTTACGCTGAGACAAACTACTCCTAGAGATTTTTTGACATTGATGTATTTTTGTGGTCAGTCTAATCTTAAGGCCTGTGCAATGTTAAATTATGGAGATCTTGAGTTTTTGTTAAAGGGTGTGTCCATGGCACCATGACAAAATTTGATGTCTCGCCACAGGAAAAGAAGTTGTTGTAACTCAGGCATAAAATGTCCGATCTTCCCCAAACTTCACATTTGTGATAAGAGTCCTGGCCTGAACACATCTGAAGGCCAATATTCCATTATAATGATAGCGCCACCTGCTGGCAACAGGAAGACTGGCACATATAAATTATATATATATACATACATATAATTATAAATATATATTCCACTTATATTTACGACTTTAAATGCATATATCTCGCCGTTCGCCAATTTACTAAAGCCTCTCGCTGGCGGTGAGCCCGGGTGCGAGGGCCCGTTCATCGCTGCTTGCAGCTTTAATTATTATTATTTTTATTTTTTATTTAACCTTCCGGGGGTTTTTGGGGGCCTTAACATGCTCAAAAACTCTTGAAAATTGGCACACACATTGGAACCTGCGGCCATCAGGATGCCGCAGAGACTGGGACCCGGGCGTGGCACAGGGGCTCTACAGCGCCCCCTGGAACACAGTCAGAAATCTTGAACCATAGCTCATACACACTTTCAAGTATTTATATGAAACTCAGTAAACTTATAGATCTCATTGAGCTAAACAAATTTCATGCTCTATGTCATAACAGGAAGTCAGCTATTCAGGGCTGTTTAAAAAAAACATGCTCTGGAATTTGATATACTTGTCATAGGTTTTTTACTTGATTGCCACCAAACTTGGTGAACATGATCTCAAGACATTGGGGATAAAAAATTGCCAGGGGATTTTTGATATCTCGAACGGTTTGCCCGTGGCGTGGCGTTGAAATTAGGGCAAAAAATGAGAAACAGGAAATGCCTAATAACATCCATATACATTTCCAGAGTTTCATCAAACTTCATCAGTTTGTTCGTTGTATTATGCTGATCGTATATATGTGACTATTAAGAGTCAATTTTATAGCGCCACCAACTGGCAGCAGGAAGTGAGTCATTTTCAAAATGCTTTTAATACAGCATCTTATTTTTACTCGATTTGCTTCAAACTTCGTCAAAATAATGACAAAACATGGCCGATGTAAATCTGTAGTGGGGATATTGATATCTTATATATTGTTGCCATGGCAACGTGTCAAACTTGAATATTCTGTTATGGTGATTTTGAGGCAGATAAAAACCTCAGATTTACATGAAATTCAAAACACATATCAGTATTATTGATAGCTAGACAATGGAAAAAACCTTTTAAAAGGGTGTGGAAGAGGCACTCTATAGTGCCACCTTTTGTCAAAAGTGGGGGGGTTAGTTTTAGTTACAGACACCAAACTCGGTACGTATATTTTTCTTATCAAGACGGACAACTTTCTAATTCACAGTCATCAGCTACGACCAACAGGAAGTCGGCTATTTTGATTTGAATGTGTATTTTTGAGATTTTACAGTTGTGAATAATGCATACTCCTCACAGGGGAAGTACACTATACACACCAAACTTTGTCTACATGAAGAAAAAACATTGAGGAGCGGATTTTGGTTAGCTTGAACGGTTTTGTTGTGGTGATTTTGAAATTACAGTAAAAAGGGAATCATTAATTGTCTTGTATTTTTACATTGCAGCTTCCAAACACTTAAAAGCATTTTTTTCATACAGAGATCAAATCATTCTGAGGACATATGCATAGTTTCATGACTTTACAACACGGTATGATTAAAAGAAAATTAAAAAACTGTCAGACATCTCAACTCACTCTGTCCCTCTGTTTGAGGAATGTATGTGTGCTGACTGAGTGTGTGTGTGTGTGTGAGAGTGGGGGATGGGCATGAGCACATGAGTGGCAGACACAATGAGAGAGAGAGAGAGACTTAAACATATCTTTAATCACCAGAAAATTAAACTGTATTTTAAATTGTTATTTTTTTGTTGTTATTGCTAATTGTGCTGTTTTCATTACAGCTTAAGAAATCTCTTAGGCCTTATCCTTTTCTGACAGTTTCAGGAATAAAAAAAAACATCTCGGTTACGTATGTAACCTTGGTTCCCTGAATAGGGAACGAGATGCTGCGGTGACGTCACCACGTATGGGAACACCTTCGGTGTGACGAATGTCTGAAGCCCTATACCATCCCGCCAATCTTATTGGCCAAATAGCGCGTGGCACCGCCCAGCATGCGTAAGCATATATATACCTGGTGCCGCGCGCCATTTACCTCAGATTTCATGACGAAGAAGAAAGCTATCAAGGTACGGCACGGCCAGAACCGCAGCATCTCGTTCCCTATTCAGGGAACCAAGGTTACATACGTAACCGAGATGTTCCCTTTCATAGGTCACTTCGATGCTGCGGTGACGTCACCACGTATGGGAACGCTATACCATCACGCCTGACGTACCTGATAGCTTGGATCCAAGGAAGCATCTGGTCAAGCGAA